>NC_134411.1:16072509-16412009 GCF_038048845.1 Mixophyes fleayi | reverse complement strand
TCTGGGGTAGGAAGCCATAATACTCTTTACACTGCCAACATTATTTCTGTTTTTTTCTATCCTTGGCCTTTAGCAAAGAAGGAATCCTAGTTACACACTTAAGATGTCCTGCATGCCGTGCTAAGTGGCATTTTAGTCTCAATCTAGACTAATGATAACGGAAAATGATCCTCACCAATCCATTTTCTGAAGACGAAAGTTATGTAGGTCTACGCACTGTTAGACTATCTACCTTCTATCTTCACCATACTATTGTGATTTAGGGTTTCTCTAGTCTGTGTAACAGGTTTCAGCCGAACAAGTATCAGGATGACCAAGGTTTCATCCAAACGTTCTTATGGTTCCCCAGTGAATATTGTTGCTTCAGCTATGGAACATTCCCAGATTAATGGCTGAAGGAGAACTTCTAGTTAAATCTTTTTTTTTTTTTTTTTGTCTATGAATAGGGGACATTGGCCTCCTCACCTGGAATATTTTCTGTTTATCTGCTCATTTATTCGATTCTTATATGTAGCACCTCTCTCCTCATTTGTTAAATGTTAATTGACCCTGCCTGACAGTGGGCGGAGTTGACCTAATATAGGAGAAGTAGTGGTTCCTTTCTCAGTGTCCTGCCTCCCATTGGTGGAGCTTAGCCCCCCTTCTTCAAATATCTGTGTCCTTGAGAAAAGGATTGAATGGTAATTTAATAAATCACCCTTTTTAAGTTGGGTTTTAATTTAAATTTGGCATTGTTCCAGATTTCTGAATTATTGTAAATTAGGTGTTAGAGAAATGACGGTAACACAATTTAATTCCTATAGGTTCTGTCCGAGCCATGGAGATTGTCAACAAGTCAGACACCTCAGCAACAGGTTCATCTTTTCCAGTTAGAAAAGTTTCCAGAGAACGTTTCAAGCGGCGGTGGCTTTGGACCTGTAAGTTAAATCAATCTGCAGTGTTAATCCATCTTCCTTTTAAAAAAGGAAAATAAAAAAAAAAATATATAAAAAGCCACTAGACCTAAATTACTAAATGATCCAATGTCAAATGTCATCTCATATTGTGCTCAAATATATATGTAAATGTTTTAATCTCCTCAAACAACTTGACATTTGACACTGTATGTATTATTGTTAGCTAAATAAATATAAGCAACTGTTTCAAGATTTTTTTTAGTTTCAATTCAGGGTCCTTCAGCAGGATTACAGACAGGAAGTGTGATATGCACAGAAAAGAAGTCCTACCCAAAATTGCAGCTTATATATTTTCCTTTTGAATCTTCTAAATAAAGCATCTGACATTTCACTATTTTTTAGGTATCCTATTGAGATTAGTCAGCTATGAGAAGATTATTATTATAGTAGATTTGTAAGGTGCCACAGTGCTCCGTAGCGCCGTATAGTAGGGAAATCAGGACATACATAAATCAAGGACATACAAGGTACACAAATTAAATGCAGATGTGAAAACCAAGGGTATGAAGGACCCTGCTCATTAGAGAGCTTACATTCTAAGTGGAAAAGGGCAAAAGCTGAAACAAGAGGAGCAAATGTGGCTCAGAATAGAGATTAGGACAGTTGTGAGGGTGCATTAGTGTAAGTAGTATTATCGGAGATAAGGTAAGCTTTAAAAAAGAGAAGGGTTTTCAAAAAGCGTCTAAAGATTTGAACGCTGCGGGAAAGCCTCATTGAGCATGGTAGGGAATTCCATAAGTAGAGACTAGAACGGGAGAAGTCTTGCAGGTGGGAGTGAAAGGTGGTTACCAGAGACAAGACAAGGTGAAGGTCAGAGGTAGATCTAAGCGGGTAGGAGGGGGAGTATTTTGATATAAGATGTATGAAGGGTGGTGTTGAGGGCTTTGTAGGCAACAGTGAGTAATTTGCATTTGATTCTAGAGGAAACAGGGAGTCGGTGTAGGGATCTGCAAAGTGGTGCAGCAGAGCGGTGAGAGGAAGATCAGTCGTGCAGCAGCATTTAGGACGGATTGAAGTGTGGATATATGGGTGTCAGGAACGTGATTGCAGTAGTCAAGATGGAACATGATGCGAGACTGGATAAGAGTTTTGGTAGCATGTTGAGTAAGAAAAGAGCATATTCTGGTAATGTTTCTAAGGTGGGAGAGAGTCTGGGTGTGAGGAATAAGGTAGAGTCAAGATTGACACCAAGAAAGCAGGTTTAGGAGACTGAGAAAATTGTGGTGTTATTGACAGTGAAGGAGAATTGTGGGGAGGTGGTGACTCTGGCCGGAGGGAAGATGATTTGGGGCATGTTGAGCTGTTTTGGGCATAATAAGCTTTAGGTAGCATTAGGACATCCATGTGTAGATAGCAGAAAGACAGTTGGTTACACGAGATAATACAGAAGGAGAGATGTCAGGGGAAGAGATAAATATTTGGGTGTCATCAACATAGAGGTGGTAATGGAGGCTGAATGTGTGAATTAGTGCCCGAAGAGAAGAGGTGTACAATGAAAAGGGCAAAGAACAGAGCCTTGTGGGACCCCAACAGATAGATAGCGGTAGAAACACTAAAGGAGCGGTTTGATAGGTAGGAAGTAAACCAGGAAAGAACTGTCATGAAGTCACAATGGAGTGAAGGGTGTGTAGAAGAAGAGGGTGATCAACAGTGTCAAAAGCAGCAGGGATGTTGCAAAGATTCAACAATTGTGTAAAAATGTTACCTCTCTGCGGTGGAGACAGCCAGTGACATGACTGAAGCATAAGGTTCAACAAAATGGCTGCCTCCACTATGACGGGGACACTTTTCAGCATTTTCTTCTTAATCATCTGTTGTGTTTGCAGGTTGCTGATGATGGGTATGGCGTGTCCTATATCATTGTTGGTGAAAACCTGATTAACTTCCACATATCAAGCAAAGTCTCCAGCCCAGAGACAGTAAGTACAATGTAAAGTTATGCAAACAGGCTGATCCCCATTTATAACTTGTTCTGGTGACCTGTTCTGAAGAAGCACCACAAGAGCGGAGGAATCCCAAGCACCAAAGTGACTGCTAGCTCCTGTTATAATTGCTGTAACAAAACACATCTTAAATCGGTTCGCTTTATCTTCCCAGGATGGTATTGCAAACTCATAACTGCAAGAGATGACTTTGTTATACAATAACCTTGTCCCACGCATTCCGCTTGTGTTTTGTGTATGATTTGTTGGAGAGTATTTTTAGCCAGCACAGAGAGCCTCAGGATTAATTAGAGTAGGGTGGAATTCCCTCAAGTGCTGAATTGTTTATTTCTTGTCCTCTCTGCTAACCATATAATGCACAGTCCTATAAAACAAACTATTATCTTAGAGTAATTATATTCATTTCTCTGAGCCACACTTAAATGCAATTTGCAAGTCTTAAATTTTGCTGGTTATATTATTGTTTTGCCATTTTGATCAGTGTTATATAAATATAGTGTTATAAATACTAGCCTATGTTTACAGTGTCTAACATTTTAATTAAGCCTTTTTTTTTAAACCAATATTTGTTACAGCTTTCTGCAATAGTAAACACTGTACAGATCTCAGAGGGAAGGTAACATTGTTGACTCCAGTACAGAATTATGCGTAGGTACATTAGAGTTACAAATCTCTCAAAAGCTTAATAAAACAGTGTGATAAAACCACAGCAAACTCCTAAGCGCTATCAAAACATGAAATCATCTCCCTATGAAAGGTATCTTAGGTAGATATATTTTAGAGAGTGGCTACTTATATAAGGGTATGCCACTTCCCTCAATACAACAACAAACAATTAGGAGCGCCAACTGGTCCAACCCAAAATGGATATCTTTAAATTATATATTATACATTGAATATGGCAGAAAAATAACACCTAACTCCTAGATAGCAAATAAAAGGACAATTTATTGAAAATATAATAGCCTCGATTTCAACTAAAAAAATAAAACTGTAAAGTATAATTAATAAAACATTAAGACCTTAGAAGCTTTATAAGAAGCTTATATGATGGTAAAAGTTCTATTTTTGTATTTGAAATTTATGCTATTATATTTTCAATAAGATGTCATTTTATGTGCTGGACATCACAATTTGTCCCCATCACAATTGCTCAGATCCTCATGCTTGCCCATTTTTCCTGCTTCCAACACATCAACTTCAAGTGTATTTTTGTTACATGTCTTTATGGAGACCAGCTTTGGGACTTCAAAAATATCTTCCCAACACGCAGTAGCTGTAGGCCCTAAATCAGGGGTCAGGGAACTTTTTTTTACCTTTTACCCCCAAATATATTTAGATACGCCAACGTTACCCCCTTGATTTGAAAGGAAGGAAATCATATATTATTATTGGAATTCAAAATTTTATTGAATCTAGTCAAACTTTCTTTGAAAGCTTCAACTACAAAACTTCAGGTTTTGGAGAAATGACGTTGCTTTATTTTTGATACCAGAGCATCAATATTGGGGCATTTCGATGGCAGAGCAATTTTATTACAGTCTTCAGCGTCCAATCGATTTCTTTGCTTTGTTTTTATGTTCGTTAGAGTGGAAAATCCTTGTTCGCAAAGGTAGATTGTTGTAAAAGGCAGCAACTTTTTGACTGCCTCCTCATGTGCAATTTGGAATGCCTTTGAAAACAAAGCAGGTCTGTCATATTTTTGGATGTCAACAGCTGCAAAGGCAATACGTGCTTCATTATTGCATTCAAGCTCAAGAAGTGCCTCTGCCAACCCTTGAGGCTCTTCTGGTACAACAGCAATTTCACATTTAAAGGGGTCTACAATCCAACTGACAGCATGTGAATCGGCAGCATTACCCCCAGGAATTTCATTTTTACCCCATTTAGGGTAATTTACCCCTGTTCCCTGACCACTGCCCTAAATATTTTTACCACTTTGCTTTCATTTCTGGGAATGTGGACTTGAAGGCTGCTGTTGTAGTGTAGTTGTATCTTGGGAGGGGGTGGTGGCTATTCTTAAATTTTAGCTTTTAAGAGCATGAGTAAGTTTGCAGGTAGGAGAATTAAAACTCTGGAAACCCATAATCTTCTGACAACTGAAATGAGGCTATAACCCTCTAGAAACATCTCCAAGGACTTTGATCTGATGTCCTTTCCAAAAGTGAAATTGTGTTAGTAGCTTATAGGATAACTTAAATAAAAGCCTCTACATAGCATTCTAATAGCAATTTGATGATGTCCCTCTTCTGGGATCTCGACCGTTGGCTTGTATTTACTGCTCTTGCTTGTCATTTTAGAGCTTGCAGGTAAGACAGGCTCCAGTGCTGAAGATATGCATGGGTCATGAGATAGTCTGCCATGTGGAGAGGTTTGCAGTGAACACAGTGCCTGATTAGACAGGAGACATTGCCGTCCAATCAGATGTCTGAGTCACTCGCCCCTCTGAATCATGTGACTGAGTCAATCTGGAGCAAGAATCTGACTTGCCTACTACATACTTGAGTAGACTGGGACCAGTGATTGTTGCAATACAGTATGAAGGTTAGGAACACCACCAAACTGCTACACTACAAGGACACTTAATGAGAGGGTGTGGTGTACCAAACTAGTAGTTATTTAATCACAATTATTTCTGTCAACAAGGTAGACCAGTACCTCAGAGTAGCTAGTGAATTTGAATTATTTCCATAAATTCCCTATATGTTTCTTTACTACAAGTCCTGCTGCCGGAGACAGATGACTTATTGTACTGTGTACATTCGTAGTCCTGTAATAAGTCTTCAGGCCACTAATGCACAAAACGTCAACCAATTTTCCCTGCCCTCAGGAAGCAGGGTGGATACCCGTAGACTTGGTACAGAAATTATACTGTATTGTCTGTTTAAGGATGTTACGTTTTTATTGCGGCCCCTTTAAATGAGCCTGTGCACTCTTGCTTTAGAAGAATATACTTTCACATAGTTTTCCGTGATCGTAAACATTCATTCATATGAGAGTATGGAAGCATTGATGGATGTTCGAAACATTCCATCCATTATCAAGAGGAGTACACTAGTTTCTTTAAACATTATTTTTATGTCAATACATTATTTTTTTACTATTAGTATAGAGTATGGAAAGTACTCTTCCAGGTCGTCAGAATACCCATAAGGCTTTCTTCAATTAGAACAATGTCTGTGCACCATATACTATAAAACCAGTAATGATGATGATGTTTTGAGGGGGGAATTCAATTCCTCCCAAATTAGCGCAGCGTTAAGGCTATTACCGTTGTTATGGTAGATTCAACGCCGGCTTTCTGCTCGCAGCGCAGGGAGCTGCGAGCAAAAAGCCAGCGTTGAAACTACCGTAATAACGGTAATATTGCGCAGACCGCGTTACTTTTACCAGTGATGCGGCCAATTGAATTCCCCTCTTATAGTGGATAAAACCGATTTGTCTTACTGTAATTTCAACATATAATATTTTTTTATTTTTATTTTTATTTAGGATTCTCATCGCTTTGGACAACACATCAGACAAGCAATGCTCGAAATTATGGGTCTATTTAACATCAGCACAAACAACTGTAATAAGGGAAAGAAGTAAAAGGCCCAGAAGAGACCAGAAAACCTTTCAAACCAGATTCCTAGTTTTAAAGCTCACATACTGCAACCATCATGACAGAACTAACTTTGTAGTTGCTGCTTGTAGTGACTGCAGACACCTCTCCATACCACCCAGGTCCATTAAACTTCTGCCAGTTTAATAGATATTTTTCTACCTTTTTATGTTTCATGGTCTGCGGAACATGCATATACTTTGTATAGTTTCAAGTGCTGCTGGAATGTCATCCGAAAATATTACAAGGGCTTTTTATATTTTGGAGAATTATACACAACTGGGTATAATGTCATCTGCTCTTTGTTGAACATTCATTTTTAGGGGTTTTTTTTTGTTTTGTTGGTTTGTTTTGGTTTTTGGTTGCCAACCGCTAACCCTTGAAATCTGGGTCCACAACTTCAACTGTTTCTAAATGCATGACCATGCAGATCCCATCTCGAACGATTGTACTGCATTTCACACTAACCATGCAGCGGAACATTATGTTGTCTCTTAAGGTTCAGAAAACATATCCTTATCTACATGTACAGAGTGGAGTTAGCCTGGCCTATGGCAAACTGTAATCTTACTATAATATACTGTAACTAGCTTTACTATAACAAGTACTTGAATAACTTACAGACTTAATGTATGTAACATATACAGCTTTAGTTTGATGGCATCTGAAATCCGTAACGATGGCATCAAGTTAGCAGTTCACCATCTACACAAACTGACACAGGGTGTTTTACTCACTCGAAAAAGAACAGTACTGGGGCAAATAAGGAATAAAAACCCACATGGCTAATAAATGGCATCAATATTGGCCTTTTGGATGCAGCCAGCCTTTGTAATGGTCATTGGGTTTGGACTGACATACATGAAAACTGTGTACATTCCCCATGGCAGAAATGCCTGGTAACCTATAGAGTAGGCTGAAGTGATCAGCAAAAGATTTCACATTATTTGTACCCTGCTCCACTTGCTGTCGCATTATAGCAGCTCCCCTGCTGAAAATTGCAAACTTGGTTGCAGTAATGAGGAACTTTGCTCCAGGTGTGTATTTCTTTAAAAAAAAAAAAAAAAATGTGCCAGATTTGTAAATCACATTCATGTTTATTGGATTTAGCTGGATCATATCAGTCAGTCGTGACGATTATCTCCTTACAGAGCTCAGGCATAATGCTGGTCCCCTTGTGAAATTGGCGAGCGTATTGTGTGCCAGTGCCTTTTATATATAGAAATGCCCACAGCATTGATGCTGTGATGGAGTAAAGCTATCTATTAGTGTTATATAAGGAAATTGTAGGTCTACAATTTATAATAAATAACCCATTAACTGCCAGGGTGGTTTATATACGAAGGAGTGAACTCTCTAAGTAACAGCTCCACCTCTCAAACAGTGACCAATATTAAAGTGTCATAAGACCAGTGTTCATATACTGGTACATGGTTCATAGTTGGCATTGCATAGGAAACATACCTCTTGTGTTGGATAATAGAATGTATATAAGAGTACCTTCAAAAGACAGTGGTGGCTTTGTATTTTAGAAACTGACTGATTTTACACATAGCTTAAGCATGTTTAGTGCATAATGTGGGCATTTAGTTGCAGACAGCTATTTTCTGCCTCATTTGAAGAAAAATGAATGTTAATTTTTATTTTTATTTTTTACACTTGTTTAACAGTGCATTTCCCCTTATATTGACACAAGTATGTATCTGCTTTCTGACCAATGCCTTTTAAAGCAAATCCCAGCCTTAATTTTGTTACGCTATCTTTTCTATTATTATTCAAACCTTTATCTATATAGGCCTTTAACCCCAGTTAGTTTCTGACACTGCACCAGACTAATAGCAGATACAAGAATAGAAGCTGTCCTGTGATATCAGACACGTGATTGTACAGTATTAAGACGAGCGACTGTTTCAAACTTGACAATATTTTGGGAGCTGCACTTTTAAACTTACGATAACAAACATTGAACTGGGAAATTTAATGGAAGGAAGAGTAAAATCACTTGTACATAATTTCTGTTTGAAAATTCTATTTAATTATGGTGCCTCACACAAATATAGCTGCTACCACTAAGAGGCGGTATAATATGTGCACTATTTTTGGAAAATTGACCAACTGGTGTTAAATTAGAACTATATTTAGTCAGTTCTGGTCTTAATTAGTGCATACGTGACATCAAATGGAAGCTCAGGTTTTGGACATCTTAGAAGTGCAATCAACTGCCAATGGAAATCTGTGCGATTGAAAAAATTTCATTTATATGGTAATATTATAGATCCTTTATTGAATCAGAGCTTGTATTCTAGTTTGAATTAATTGAACCATATCAAAGTCCTCTTATTTTAAACCACTGCATGTAAATAAACTGTCCTTATTTAGGTGTAAATCTGGCTACGTTGTTGGTTCTAGACTGTCGGTAATAAAAACATTAATTTAACTTTTCCTATTTTTGTCTTTACATTTCTTTAGTTGCATGATTGAGTGACCACAGTCTGTTGTGTCTGGCCTGCACTTCCACTTAGTACTAACTACACAACAGCACTAATATATTCATATTCAGGCTGTTAAATAAGCAATGCCAAGGTATACAATAGTAAGACCGTTACAGCAGTGAGCCGAGAAGAGTTCATTTAAATTGAATTGGTGGGACCTCTCTGTATATTGTCCTTTTATATACATTCTCTCACATAAATATGGCTGTGACCTGCATCCATCTGTGTACCAGTCAAGATAGGTGATCATTCATTAGTGTAGCTTTCTAAAGGCGCAATTTATTGTTTTAGCTATGACACTGCCAGAAAATCAATTGTACATAATACATTATCTACTAAGATAGAAAAGGATTGATTGATGTACTGTTATGAACTTTGTCAAAAGGAACAAGGGCTAAAGTATTCCGGTTATCAAATCTGGCAACAATGCCATTTCCAAGACTGACCCAATAAAGAAAACCCTGCCTGTCTGTATTAAATTGTTTAAATCTAAACTAGACTTAGTAGACCCAAAGAGTATCACTGCCTAAGTGTTTTTGTCTCTTCAGAGGCAAGGAAGATCAACTGCAGTCTCTACCACCACCTCAACATAGACAGTATTTCCATTGTATAAATAAAGTATAAGAATAATGGTCAACAGTCACATTTAGATACAATTGCATGTGAATATTGTATTTTACCTTGGAAGTGCTCTCTTTTGTTTCATAATGGCAACTCCATGATCTGCCAGTATCGGCAGATTTCAAATACCAAGTGCAAAAATCTATTTGTCACATCAGTGGTTCAGAAATCCACAGAGGGTACCAGCTTTACTGCATTCATTTCCTCTCTCACTGAAGAAAATAGCCTTTATCCGCAGGTAATGTATACAATCTGCCAGAGCAGGAACAAAAAAATACTTTTTTTTTTTTGGGCAAAAATTGACCTTGTGCACCTATTTAGTCTAAGGCTAAGGGATATATGTATGTGTTATGTAGCAATACATATTGGTTATTATTGGATGAGAAGATAGAATTACCCTGCTGTGCACATGACCAATTCTTTTTTTCTGTTTACATGTGTGGATGTTTCTTAAATGATAAAGCAAGTATGTTAAACAAAACAATGGTAGATGTTTAGCTACAGCACCATTACCATTTTAATTTCATAAACATGGGTTTAAAATATACTTGTCACTTACACAGTGGAGGCAGCCATATTGTTCTAATTCACTAGGAACTGGTCATATGACTAAAGCTACGAGTGATCAAGTTAGCTACTATTAGATCTTTTGGAGAGAAAAACCCCAGTTGCAATTAATATAACAACTGTCGTTTACATGCATGTAATAATGAACATTGATATATAGGTTCTCACCAGAATCCTTGTTGATATTAATAAACATTTTATTTTTTGGTAAACAATTTTCTACATAATCTGGTTTATACTACTAGTGGAGCACCAAGGTGTAGAACACACTATTTGATCTATACTTGCTCATTTGGTTTCTCTCTAACTGGAGATTTCCTGGGTATGCCATGAAATCATAGTATATAAATTTACTGCAGTCCATTAATTCTACATTAGTCTATGCTACGTTCTTCTCAGAGTGGGGCTTATTGTCCAGAGCAGTGGATCCCAAACTATCTTGGTGCGAGGCATCCTTAGGCTCTCCATAACTTTTTCAAGGCATCCCTAAGCCAGAATAATTACCAAGTAGTCATCTGCCTTGCTTACCACCAGCCCTGGCCACGGCACCTAGTTTGGGAACCACTGGTCCAGAGAATGTATGAAAGGATCCCTGAACACATTACTGGGTAGATGTGCTATAATCATGTTGAAGAAAATGGCTGAATGCTCAACGGGAACAAAAACTAATCAAATGTACAAATAAGAGGGGGGTTTTTTTTTGTTTTTGTTTTTTAGTAGGTGCTCTATCTATTTTAGTTTATGCAAATTAGCCATGGCCCTCACCCCCTCCTAGCAGTTGCCTGTTCACGCAGCGTATATGCTGCTTTCAACCTTGGAACTGCCCACAACATACAACCATTCCCACTATCGCTCACTGGGTCACATAGTAAATAATGTCTTCAGGAATCTGATTCTAACACAGATGGGCGGTGGGACAAGGCAGAACATACAGGTTTCAGGGATGCACTATGTGACATCCGTGGGATTCTCACAAGATCACGGAGATATCACTATGAGTGCTGGCAGGTTTGGTATAGTCATAAATGTTAACACTAGGTGGCATTAAAGTGTGTTGCTCAGTTGTGATTGATGGTTTGTGGGTGTGCTTACTTGCGAATCCTGTTCTGTAAATGAAAGGAAATGGCATTGACAAATTGACACCTTAGTCTTAATATTTGATAGCACTGTCTTCGGTCACAATAACTAATCAAACAATTCCTATAGCCCTAGATAAGCTTTCTGTACCTCTCTACTGTTAGTTTGGAGAATCTGAGCAATTTGCATAAGAGTGAACCAAAGGTGTTATATGGGATTTAAATCTTGTTTGTCACGTGAGAACAGTCCAGTGTCTTATCTTGAACCAGTCCTCTGTGCTTTTTGCAGTATGTTTGGGGTCTTCGTCCTGCTTGAAGACTAAAGACCTTCAAAGTAGACTTAACTTTCTGACATTGGATTCATTATTGTGACCCAAATTGGCCTGCTTATCTCTGGACTTCATGACGCCAGGCACGTGTACAAGGCACCCAGTGCCAGAGGCAGCACAGCAACCTCAAAGCATCACTGAATCCTCCATATTTTACTGTAGGAAAGGTGTTCTATTCTTTGAAAGCTTTCTTTTGCTTTCTGTAAACAGGGAAAATGTGCTTACAAAAAGCTGTAATTTGGTCTCCTCTGTCCACCGAACATTCTCCCAGAAGGAATTTGGCTTGCTCAGGTGCTTTCTGGGCTTTTCTTTAAATGCTTTTAAAATATATATATATATATATTGTTACATAACCTTCTTTTTATAGCTCAAGAATAATTTAATGGTTCAGCATGATTTAATCCATTTAACCTCATCTCGGGGTCCCTGAACTACTTCACTCATCTGCACAAGTCTGGTAAAGGGCATACTAAACTTTGTTTTCACAGCAGAGTAGGTTAGTAAAACTTAAGCTGGGTACACACTACAGAAATTTCAACCAACTTTTTATGCCGATCGATTTTACATGCGATCGATGTTCCGATCGCTCGGTCCATGGACTGCATACACACTAGCCTTGTTTAGGATGATAAAGGGAAGAGTGGAATGTCTACTGAGCATAAAATACATTTTTAGTTGGTTGTAATTGCAAACACATGTTACAGTATTCATACAAGACTGTCATCGCTACTGATCAGGACTTCGACTAGTCCTGTAGCTGGAGCAAGAGATATAGCAGAATAATACAGACGCACAGAGTTGGATCCGAAAATGTGCGCTTGTTGCTGCAAGTGCTTTAGTTTGACACAGCCGTACTGTATATCCACTACGACAAAACACCCTTTCCCCACCCAGTTCACTTCTTGAAATCGTAGCCTGTAGCAAGTATCCTTTGCGCTTGCAGGCGCATAGAACAGGACTGCGTTGTTGGCCATATGTTCTGGGCATGCGCAGAGTGATTTTGCGTATGATACGTTTAAAATTGTCAGATACTCCAAAAACATACTGGTAGGTTAATTGGCTGCTATCAAAATTGACCCTAGTCCAGGGTTTCCCAAACCCAGTCCTCAGGGCTCCCTAACAGTGCAGGTTTTCCATATCTCCTTGCTGGAGCACAGGTGTATTCATTACTGACAGACACATTGTAACAGATCCACAGGTGGTCCTAATTATGTCACATGTGATCCAGAAAACCTGCACTGTTGGGGAGCCCTGAGGACTGGGTTTGGGAAACCCTGCCCTAGTCTCTTCCTCTGTGTCAGTCTGTCTGTATCTGTGTGTCCATATTAGGGAATTTAGATTGTAAGCTCCAATGGGGCAGGGACTGATGTGAATGACTTCTCTGTACAGCGCTGCGGAATTAGTGGCGCTATATAAATAAATGATGATGATGATACATGGCTTGATAAATCAGGCCCTTAGTCTATAGGCAAGAGGAAAAGAAATACCAGTTCATTGCGTTTAAAAGGGAGAAAATGCTGCTTTCCACCCACCTGTCGCACAATGCAGTTAATATTGGATTTAGGTAACATTTTCAGCCAGCCAGCTTGCTGCAGCCTTTGGTCAGTGTTGCTCACATTGTGGCTATTTACGAGGTGGTGATTGAAAAAAAGATTGTAAATGAGTGAAAATGATATAAAAGTCAATAACTTTGAGTGAAATACAAAAACAGAACACAACTGTTTTGTAAACCAATGCAGAGTGGGAGAGAGGGTTTAATCATCTGTGCTATTGAACATTTCCCTCATCTACTGGGCTTTTTAGTTGTTGTTTTTTTCTCTCTCTCTATTTTATCCTATTTTGTTGATGGATTAGATACACTTCTATCTGGCTCATCCACCATCGCTCATGGTGATGGTGGATGCCTGTATGAAATACACCCAAAAATATATGGTAAATATTTTTAATACTTATTAATACTATTTCACACTTTGCTTTATTCTCCATTAAACACATTTTACTATTGGATTAAAGGATAGTACCACTTTCAAACAAGTGGCTTCCATTATTATGTATGTTTGGGCCTATTTGTTAACACAACATAAGCCATGAGGTTCAGTTTAGAAGATCTAGCAAAGCCTGGCCACCTGGCCGGGTAACAGACACTGCACTGCAGCCTTGATACTGTCAGGCTTGGCGCTTCCCACTTCAAAGTTAATTTTATGTCAAGTGACACCCGTTCAGGCAGGAATGGTTATACAATGGTTATACAATTAGTAAGCGTGGCTTTATTTGGGGGTGTGCCTGAATTTTTTCTAAATATCCTTGCAAAGGAAGCACATATACAGTATATGAAACAGCATAATATAACACATCATACCTAATAATCAGCACAATCCCCAAGGACTTCCATTCTCCTGCCCATGAAATGGCCATCATCATCATACCCAGTAAATGATCACCATCATACCATTATCATATAACTACCATCATTGTACCCAGCAAGTCTTAACCATAGCACATTTCAGAGGATGACCCTATTACTCATTCATACATTGCACAGATAGTTCCTCCATTGCCAATCACATATTGCATAGAAAAATTCCTTGTTACCAGTCATATACTGCACACAGATAACCTTATTGTCAATCATATATTACTGACATAACCATTCATTTCTATTTTTGTATTGCAGAGAGATATCTTATAACCCATTGCCCGCCATATATTGCTTAGATATACCATCTTTGCAAATGACATATTGCAGAAAAATTCACCCTTTTCCAGCTATAGCTTACATAGATACCCGTCAATTGCTCCAAACATATGCTGCAAAGACATCTCATAATTCCAGTCATGTATTATATATAATACTGTTGCTTCCCATCTGTTGCAAAGATACTTTCTGTTCAATGTTTTTTAGTGTGTTTTTTTTTTTTTTAAACTTTATTTATTCGAGAATCACCGTATCACAACATTTGACAAAGTTAGACAAGACGTCGAAGACAAATACTCAAACTAAGTAGCTATACATGTATCCAGTAGTCGAAGTTGCAGTATGGAAAATATGTGAATGGAATTTGATAGTATTATAATGAAGGCAGTAGGAGAAGTGGCAGAATGGCATACCACCGTATACACCACCCTTCCACCAGTCAGGGCCCTCTTAAGAACATCTTGGGCCCCCGGGCACAGCAGTGCACCGGGGCCCCTATATATAAAAAATAAATAAAAATATATTATATATATGGGCCCTGCAGCTCAGGGGGGCCCGTCGGAGGCAGCACGAAAAAAAAAAGAAGACAATACTTACCGTGCGGTCAGCTGGCAATCCGGCTCCCTCCCTGGTCTCCTCCTCCGTCACGCTCCGCAATGGATGTCGGGCAGGTGTGATGACGTCACGCCCGACATGCACTGCGAGCGCCGCACGGAGGAGGAGACCAGGGAGGGAGCCGGATCGCCAGCTGACCGCAAGGTAAGTATTGTCTTCTTTTTTTTTTTCGTGCTGCCTCCGACGGGCCCCCCTGGGCTGCAGGGCCCCCGGGCACCTGCCCATTGTGCCCAATGGGAAAGACGGCCCTGCCACCACTGCATGTAGTGTATAAAGTGAGTAAAAACGCAGGTTCACCAAATCAGAATATATCATCAGTCTAAGAAACTAAAAGTAATATTTGCTGATCAATTTGGAAAAAAAGAAGTCCACTTCAATGTTTTACACATAATAATAATAATAATAATAATAATGAATTACTTTATAATTGCAAGTGGTCTTTGACTTTCTCAACAAAGCAAAAAGATTTTGATTATTATTATGTAAGTACTATTTGTACATTCCAATCTATTGTAATAGTTAGGTAACAGGAATTTAAATGAAGTTTACGCTTCTGAAAGAATTACACAAACTGGATATGTTGTAAAGCTCTTCCAGTAGTGTGTAATGATTGGGAAACACAAACATACACATGATGTAGTTTATATCAATAGGTTAGTGAAATGAGACTGTTCTTATAAATGTGTTTTCTGAATCTGCTATGCTACAGGTGTGGGCCATATTTTGCTGATTTGACATGTTATTTGTCATCTACTCTTGATAGTCAGGTATAGTATCTGGTTTTGCATGGTGGCACAGTGGTTAGCATTTGGCAAACGCATGATTTCTGTTCGGGGGTTTCTGAATGCTTGATTTCAGAACAAAGCAAAGAAAAACCGATGCAATCAACCTGAAACAGACTTTTTTTTGCGTTAAATTGTTGTACATATATAACAAATAAAATTGAGTCCCAAAGTGTTGCTTATTCACATAGGGCTAGATTAACTTAACGGCGGGCTTGAAAAAGTGGAGATGTTGCCTATAGTAACCAATCAGATTCTGCTATCATTTTGTAGAATGCAATAAATAAATGAAAGCTTGAATCTGATTGGTTGCTATAGCAACATCTCCACTTTTTCAAACACGCAGTTTAGTAAATATACCCCATAGTCTTATCTAATAACCAGATTAAGACTAATATTCTATTTAAAAGGGTAAAATGTTTTTTTAAACACTATACAATAGCATTTTACCTGTGGTAAGTCAGTTGCACCTGTCACATAGTGTGTGTTTCAGGTATGGACTATAATGAGTTTACAGTTTACCATTGTGTGGTCAATGCCGCTTACTGGACTACAGGTAAAAGGACTTAAGGAATGTAGGAGTATATTAAACACTTTGGAGTCAATATTTATATTAAAAGGATAAATGCAGGGACCTGTTTCTACCAACCTTGATATAGTTTAGTGTGATAATATGTCAACTTTTGAAGACTGGTCTCTGGGAGTTTCGGTGTGGAGGTGGGCATGAGGGGGCTCCCCCGAAGACGTAATGATGCATTTTATCGTAATTTTATCATGGGGGCGGGCCAAAATGATGTAGAATCGCATCATGGAGGCTTGAAATCTGCTCACTTCACTAGGAAATGGGCAGATGCGGGGGAATTGCCAGTTCTCCCAGGAATCCGGGAGACCTACCCAGAATTCGAGAGTCTCCCGGACATTCCGAGAAAGTCTTCCTAACTCGTTCACTCAGCACTCAACCTGCAATAGTAACAAAATAACACCTTATAACAGGCAGACTGATGCAGAAGAAATACTGGCAGGAATGGGAGTCTGACACACTGGCAGGATAGACAGACACAATGCCAGTATTCACCTTCTTTACCCTGAAATACAGGCAGCTAGAGATTCCTCTCCTCCTAGTTGTGTGCAGGGCGCCTTCTGATGACATAGAAGACCCTCACCACCTGATTGGTCTATTCTGCTGCCTGACCATCCCATCTCTCCTCCTCTGCACACAGCACAGTGCAGACCCGGAGCTTCTAATTCTAATGCTCTCTGCATGTGGGGGTTTTGAGATCCTATCTTGATAGAGAAAAGGAATTACACATAAGAGGCTGGCCAGCCTCTAAGCAGACCATTGCCACGTGGATTACTTTGTTAATTCGCCAGGCTTACATTGGGGAAAAGACAGCCTGAAAATGGGAGATTGCATTCCACTATATCGGTGGGTGTCTCTTGGGCGGCATGCCTCAGGGCATCTGCTGAGCAACAGTGCGTTTTGACCATCTAGTCTTAGGTGCACACCTTCATGAAGGTCCAAAGATGCAAGTTCTGGATGTAAGGCCCCTCCCTTAGGGATAGCTTTGGGACATCCCCAGTGTCCCCACTAGGCTGAAAGACAAAAATGGGAGTTTTGTGCATACGTTAAATTCTTTTCTCTGAATCCAATGGGGTTCACTTTACGCCTCCCCTTTACGATTTTGTTTCTGTTCTGGTACTTTGTTCTTTCACGGTTATCCTTGTTAGGATTCTCTCCAATCACCACACTCTATAGATACAAATAGAATATTCTGTGCTATAACTTAATAAATGATAAATTGTATCTATAAGCTTCCAGGTTGGACTTCCCTGCTATTCCGCTGCTTAAACTTATAACTATCCGTAGTGCGCTTCCCCTCTGACAAACCACACTCTATACCCAGTGTTCCAGTGCCCTTCATTGGATTCAAAGAAAAGCATTTATCGTATGTAGAACAATCCCATTGTTTCAAAGTATTGCCTATTGACAATTTAGGAGTATCCCCTTCATTCATTTACACTTTTTCGTTTATCTCTGATAATATTCCTTTGATTATTCTCTGCCATCTCCTCCTGGATGTCCTGTCGATTCCTCAAACTTAACCTTGCCAAAACTGAGCTCATAGTTTTTCCTCCCTCTCATACCTCATCCCCTTCTGACCTCTCCATCACTGTCGACAACACCTCTATCTCCCCTGTCCCCCAACTTCGCTGCCTTGGTGTCATATTCGACTCCTCTCTCTCCTTTGGCCCCCACATCCTCACTCTTGCTAAATCCTGCCGCTTCCAGCTGCGTAACATCGCTCGTATCAGGCCCTTCCTCTCCCAAGATGCCACCAAATGCCTTATCCACTCTCTGATCATCTCCCGCCTGGACTACTGCAACCTCCTCCTCACTGGCCTCCCCCACTCTCATCTCGATCCCCTTCGATCTGTTGTTAACGCTGCCGCTAGGCTTATTTTCCTTTCTCGCCGTGCCTCTTCTGTCTCCCCCCTCTACCTAGCCCTTCACTGGCTCCCATTCCCCCTCAGAATCCTCTTTAAGCTCCTCACACTCACCTACAAGGCCCTCGCCAACTCCACTGCGCCCTACATCTCCACCCTCCTCTCTATTCATGCTCCATCCCGCTCTCTCCGTTCTGCCTCTGACCGTCGCCTCTCTTCCCCCCTTATAACCTCCTCCCACGCGCGTATCCAAGACTTAGCCCGCGCTGCCCCCCTCCACTGGAACAAGCTCCCTCCCCCCATCAGAACTTCCCCTAATCTGTCCAGTTTCAAACGGGCACTAAAAACCCACCTTTTTCTTAAAGCCTTTCTGTCTCCCACTTAACTTCCTACCTTATCTTCTGCCTCCGTCCCCCTACTCTCCGTCTCTCCCCTGCGTCTCTCTGTCTGTCCACCCCTCCCCTTAGATTGTACGCTCCTCTGAGCAGGGCCATCTCTCCTCCTATTTCCACCACTTCTAACTCTGCTCTCCAGCTACTTACCCCTTCTCCTCGAGGGTCCTCCACCCCACGTCCACTCTCGCTCCCTCCTCCCCCTGGGGGTCTCCCTGTCTTCCGCGCCCTCCTTCTTGGGCCCCGTCGTTTGCAGATCCTCCCTCCCCCTTCCCCGCCCTCTCTAGCTGTGCATTGAGCTTACTGAGTTGCTGTGCTTACTGTTTACTGTACTGTTCTGTCTCCCATTGTATTGTAAATTGTTTGTCTCTGTACGGCGCTGCGGACGCCTTGTGGCGCCTTATAAATAAAAATTAATAATAATAATAATAAAATTATCCTCATGTATCTCATATTATTATAATGTGAGTGAGGGAATATCAGTATTGTCTGTATTACGTTTCTCGTATGTGTGCATGATTTTATCATTTTAATTTGGTCAAAAAAAGCTTTCCCATGTAAAACGGAAGGCTGAAATCAGGCATGGGCGAACTGGGTGGCTGGGCGAGGACATGAAAAAATTGGGAGATGAGGGAAGTGAACTCCTGTCTTCATGCAGAAGCTTGCATGTGTGTGCGCCACATGAGCACGTGACAATGCAGGGGTATTTTTACAGGAGAGAGATGAGAGTGGCATAGTAATTCAGACCTGGGGTATGTGGTCAACCTTAATTTCAAGTGACCAAGCCTTTTTCAACATAGTGTCCTTGGATGAAAGCGCCCCATGCTAACATTTTGCCCAGGTCCTGGACCACATTGTTTAAGTGTACTTGGAAAGATTTCTCCTTACATTGCATGATGTGAACCTACCAGCCATCACAGTAGAAGCCAAGATCTCAATCCCATATGAGATCCCATAGGAAATAATTTGAAAATCGCTGTTCATTAACAGCCCTCATCCAACCTGATGTATCTCAATCAATATTGCAATATGGGACAAACTTATGGGATCCATATGTGCAAAGCTAGTAAAGACTTTCCCAAACAGACTCACAGATGTAATTGAAGCTAATGGGGGTTCTACCAAGTATTAAAATGAGGTGGAGTTGAATATTTATGCAATCATTAGTGTCTGTATTTTCATTTGTAATTAATAATGCAAGAGCTTTAGAATTGATTTTATTTGATATCAGGGTATTTTGCTGGTTTCATCAGCTAGCATTTGGATCCTGAAAGCTAACACCGGAAGAGAAGGTAACACAAAATGGAGTTTGAAGTGGGAGGGGGGCAGGCCAGACAGTCTGTTACCCAAAGCAACAAAGCTTAACCATATTACGGCACAGGAGGCCAAGCAGGGCTGGTAATTCTAAATCAAGACTCACAGGTACTATGTTGCAGGTAGAAACTGGAATTTCCTTTACTCAGACAGCAAAATGGGGTTGAATGCAATATAAAACAAAGGGTCAAATATTTAATTAGTAAACCTGGTCTTGGGTAATCATCCTGCAGCATTTTTCATTTTTGCTGCATTATAGACGAGCAGCCACCATGATCACAAGCCAGTTTGAGTTGAGAAGAGTTTTTAATACAATACACATATATATATATATATATATAAATATCAGCATCAACTGTAGATGAGAAAAGCATATAGTATAGAAGTCTGATGTGGTTTACATAGAGGGCATTTAAACCACATCAACTCTTAAGACACAAGCACCACAAGGTTAGATGTCATCCTCTCCAGGGCAGAAGTGACACAATTTCACCACTCTTAGGCCTTCTTCACTGTCCTCTTTTAGTACACTTGTCACTTTAATAAATGCATGGAAAGTGAATTAAAGCTGCGCTACCACCAAAAATGGTGAACATTTTTCTTCACCACTCTAAATTGGCTGTAGAATGGGGGTGAGCTGGTGAACCAATGAGAACTTGCAATGTCTGTTATTGTGTCTTCTCATTGGTCCTCTTGTTCACACCCCTTTCCAAAACATCACACTGCCCAGTTTTTTCAATCTGCTCTATAACCTTGGAGCCTGGTGGAAGATAACAGTTCATGGAGCAGCCCACGACTCTGGGGAGGAGCGAAGTTATAATTCTCCAGTCTCTCCCTAGGTGGTTGTACAGCTTTAAATACATGTATAGGGTAAAACTGTGATGCTGCTTTTAAGATTTGAGGTTAGAATGCAGATTATTCTATTTTTCATGTGCCAATACTCATCACCAAGATAATTTAGTATACTGCTAGATACCTGCCAAATACCAAACATATGCTGCAAAGATATCACCTATTTCTACGTATGTTTTGTGGGCGCATTATAAACAAAGGATAATAATGGTGCTATAAATAATGTTGTCAAATGTACCTTATAACATTGGACCGTTGCTGTGCTTTCTGCTGCACTATCATGGTACAAAAAGTCAAGTAAGCTACATTCTATTCATATACCAGTTCACCCAATGCTACGGACAGCTTTTACATTTACACTTTAAAGTTATTCTAGTTTAAGCTTTGGGTTGTAGTCAGGGATGTAGTTTACTGAATAGAAATTTTTAAGTTTTTACTGGTGCTAGATCAAGATTTGTCCATATCGTACTATCAGCACCTGCCAAAAAAAGAGACTTGGGGCTACATTTACTAAACGGCGGGTTTGAAAAAGAGGAGATGTTGCCTATAGCAACCAATCAGATTCTAGCTGTCATTTTCTAGAATGTACTAAACAAATGACAGCTAGAATCTGATTGGTTGCTATAGGCAACATCTCCACTTTTTCAAACCCGCGGTTTAGTAAATCAAGCCCTTGGTAATTATACATAAAAGGTTTAATACATCTTTTTTAGCATAATCCTAAAAAGATTCTAGGCTATACCAGTCACCTTGATGAACAGAACATGGTTATAGTAAATTGTGGGTGTGGTGTAATAGTTGGCTCAACCAAATAACACACTTTAGTGATTCACCATGGCTGTGCCTTGGCAAATTAAAATTGAAACTAATGGTTTTGGTTCTATTGCAGTGTCAGGAGGGTTTTTCTGGTCATTGTAAGCAGACTGTTTATATATAGTAACATGCAGCTCACATTATTCACTGAAACATAAAAAAAAGAGCTAAACAATAAACCAAAACAGTCATATTAAAGTCATTTATTCAGAGAACAGAGGGGTGTTAAGTACTATATCCAGTAAATCGTACATATTGGGGTCACTGCTGCAGCGTGATCACTTAGTTTCTGTAAGGATTGTAAGGATTGTAAGGTTTGTAAGGGTTGTTGTACTGATTGTTGTCTTGACTGTTCGATTTTAATAAGTTGGCAGAGAATGTGATAACTCCAGTGGTAATAAGGATGATCATGATTATTAACCATATGACGGCTATTGTAGTTGTGGTAATGTTGAGTCTGCGGGCTGTGGAGCTGTAACTCATGGCTCCAAATTTGTCTCCCAACAACTTCCGATCTCGGGACTGTGGTAAGGAAAATACAAGACAAAGGAAAGGTTAATCGCATTTAGCATAGCGGAGATATATTTCACACTATTATAGCCTAATGAATACGTGCATAATGACTGACCAACATGGCCGCTGCTTAGGATACTATAAATAATATATATACACACATATATGTATATATACAAATTAACTTTAGATAAATAGTTCTGCAACACAAATACAATCATTTACTTGGCATGGATATGCTGCAACATCATTTGCTTCAATATTGTAATGTTTCAGTAATACGCATAAGTATCATTTGACATTACGGTTGAGGAAGTGCAAACCATAGAACACCTACACAAAGGGAAACATTTATGAAAACTGTTGGCAACATCACTTTTTTTTATTTACAGGAACAAAATTCTATCTTTCATAAACGTCCTCTAATGTGCTAAGAAAACGTGCTTATTGTTAACTGTACCTAATTTCCAATGTAGATTGATCAGAGACACTTAATCAAAAGCAACTATAGATGACTTCATCATAGAGCAATCAAAAAAGTGACCCCATGCGGTTTAGAAACCTTTAACCCTGCTTTTAATATGCAGTGATTTAAATCCCCTTACAACATTATTGACATACAATACTACTTGTGTTCAATATATCATAAAAAATAGTTCGCACAGCAATTATAATTATGTTTTATTAATAGAAGACTGTGTTCAGTTAATGACTAAATTGGAGTATTTAAAAATAAATAATTACATTTTTACAAGATCAGCACACATATCATGTTATTGTGCATAGTACTAACTGCGCAGATGTCCATCTAGACCGTACTATGCATGATGTACTTAAAAGTATCTGCTCTACGGGAAAGTGTTCATGGAAGTTTGAATAAAATTGATGAGAGGCAATAGCAACCAATTTGATATTTGGTTTAATTGTCTAAGCAGATTAAAGCCAATTGTCAAATGGTTTCTGTGTTTTGGTAAGATTTGCACTTTTAAGCAATGTTAGTGTTTAACCCTCATTGTGTCGGGGCTGTCAAGTGCCTAACACTTTTTAGGAGTACCATAGCACCTGACCTTCTCTCTCCTATTTAGCCTCCAATCCCATGGATTTCATTAGACTAGCATAGTGGGTCAAATTTCTCCCACCAACAGCCATTGTGTCAGGAACCCAACACACACAGTAGATGGGAGCTCCTGACTTTCTAACTAATAATCAGTGTCACTCACCAGAGTGCTAAGAATCATCTAATGAGTATGATTACTTTGCATGCTTCCTCTCCAGCACGGTCAGATACAATGTAAATAAAATGTTGTAGCTGTCTGCATTGTGTCGCCATCAGAAATCCGGGGTCCTAACCGTAAAGCCACCAAAGATTTGAAAGCTCTGCATTGTAAAACCACCAGAGATCTGAGATTTGTGGAATCTGCATTATAAAATGACCACAGATTTTTGGGTCTTCATTGTATAATGGTCTGTAGAATACAGTTGGTACTGACAAGTCCAGAGATAAAAGTCTTTGTTGTTAATGAACTAGATCTTTGTTTAGAAGAGTAAATGAAAACTGAAAAATGTGTCTTTTCTCTTTATCGCTTTCTTTGTAAAATGGAGACATTCTTAGATGATAACGTATGTCAGGTATCTGCCCTTTAACAAGACATATTGCTGGTCATATTGCTGGTGAGGCTGCTGCTTTTCTACCTGGGGGAAAAAAATGATAACGTTCATAGCACTCAATTTGTGTTCCCCATTCACATCAATGTGACAGCCTGGAGCAACTTGAACACTATGGGCTAGATTTACTAAACTGCGGATTTGAAGAATTGGAGATGTTGCCTATAGCAACCAATCAGATTCTAGCTTTTATTTTGTAGAATGCACTAAATAAATGATAGATAGAATCTGATTGGTTGCTATATGCAACATCTCCAGTTTTTCAAACCCGCCGATTAGTAAATATACCCCTATGAAAGATTTTCAGGTAGAAAAACCACAACAGCTTGATTGGCTGGTTATTTATTACAATGTTATTAAGTATATCTTAGAATAGATCAGCAATAGACATACAGGCAAATACCAATTGTAAAGTACAGTATATTTTTGTGTATGTTACTTGTAGAATGTTTTTACATTCCCCATAAATATATATAATATAATGTGGTAGGATATGTATGAAAAACAGCAAATATATCAGTTCTGCCACAGAAAAAAAGCCCTAACAAATATAATTAATTAATGGCACAGTATATAGAAACATTAAACATCTGTAATAATAAAAAAAATAATAATGGGTATAAAGTAGCGCATACTGTAAAATATAAGGTAGTTAGGAGCCATAGAAGAGATTAATGACAATATAAAAGCCTGATAATGCTAACTGAGTGCTTTTATACAAGTCATGGAACTTCAAGATAACTACTCATATGCTTTATTTAAAAATACCATTTTTATTTGACAGTGAGGAGTACAATTTTATTTATAATACACAAGTTTCATTTTCAAACAAAGCAATTTCATATCCAGGTGTTTCATCTTCTGTATTCCATCACGGAACTCTTAAAATTTGAAACAAGTGACTACTGTCAAACTATAAGTTATACAACATCATTACTCACCAAATATAAGGCTAGTTTATATCAGAATATTTTACATTTTATATCACGATATGTTACAGATATGCATGTCATTTAAGTATCATATATTATTTGTATAGTGCTAGGTAAGATGGAAATCCCTTGTCTGGAAAATACTTTGTTGAAATTATACTAATTGGTGCAAAGTATTTTAGGATTATTGAATGAGAAGGGACCCACAGTGGGCATTGTATACGGATAGTACGTTATTCCTTATAATACACAAGATTTAATTTTTTCACATCGAGTATAATAAACATTACATACATTACAGCATGTTACATATAATATACATGTTAGAGAGTCCCAGTATAGCAGAGGCTAACTAGGCACAAGTAATTGCCACTATGTTCTAGCCACAGTTGTAGTACTATGTGAGTCCAGGGAGAGAGTTAAGTAACACCATAGAAAGTCACATAGTTTTCTAAAGAGACTGCAACTACCGTAAATTGAAAAATTATTTGTGTAACACAGAATTAAAATTACCATGCACTCTTGGTGGTGCTCAATACCTGGGCATCCACCCAACATACATATTTTTTTAATAACCCACTAAAATGTAAATTAGTTAATAATTCAAGATTCACCACATCTGGCAAACAAGAGTATCTACAAAAGTTCACTACAATATACAACAAACCTATCACAATAAACTCCTTTATCTTTTATCGTGGTCAAACGTGCAAAATTTAATTTCAATTAGGAAGGTCTGCACCCCTATACAGCCCTAGGTCACAGGCTACCTATTTTAACCTACCACTGGTTGCAGCCAGAGCACACAGAAAAAACATGTAAGTTCCCAGGGAGACAGTCAGTCCGTGTAAGAACATTCCTGTTATACAAATTTACAGCTGAACACTTTGGGCTACATTTACTAAGCTGCGGGTTTGAAAAAGTGGGGGAGTTGTTTATAGCAACAAATCAGATTCTAGCTGTCATTTTGTAGAAAGCACTAAATAAATGAAAGCTAGAATCCGATTGGTTGCTATAGGCAACATCCCCACTTTTTCAAATCCGCAGTTTAGTAAATATACCCCTTTATGTTGTGCATTATAGAAAAATAAAGCAAAATAACCTATTGGTTTAGAAAAGGTTTATTTTCCCCTAACAGACATATAAGAACCCCCCACTCACCTTTACCGAGTATACAAGTGCTGTGAATCCCAGACAGCAGAAGTTCATATACAAGGTGCTAAAGATGGACCAAAGGAAGTGATCTTGTATTGGAGGACCCTCTTGTACTATGGTCACAACCGTAGGTTGCCCTAAATTGTAGTTGACCGGGCCAGTATTCACTCCACCTTGAGGCACAGCGGAAGTATAGGTTTGTCTTGGATCCATGGTTTAGGCAATAATAAGAGACAGTTGTCAGAAGAGCACTAGATAGTTGGGATAGAGTAAAGGAGGCTTTATGTAGTGTAAAAGAAGGGAGGAGTCTACATATCATTTCATAAGCTGCAGTTCCCCTTCTCCATTCTTATCTAAACCATACCATGTTCATTAGCAGTATAAACATATTGCACTGAGATTTTTTTGATGTAGGAGCTAAAATTATAAAGTTATAAAGAAAATACAGAAAAAAAGAAAAGCACGTAAATAAGAAGTTAAAATGATAAAGTTATAAAGACAATACAGAAAAAAATAAAAGCACGTAAATAAGAAGTTAAAATGATAAAGTTATAAAGACAATACAGAAAAAAATAAAAGCACGTAAATAAGAAGTTAAAATGATAAAGTTATAAAGACAATACAGAAAAAAATAAAAGCACGTAAATAAGACAAATAAAAATAATAGATGTGAATGTCAAGCCACTAGATAATTCTGCAATGTTTAGATAGTTCTGTATTTTACAGGCTCATGTTTCTGTCAGTGCCAGAGATGCAGGATCTGGTCACTCTCAGCTGGCCAAGGAAGGTCGTGAAAGCTGAGGAACCTCTTGTATTTCACAGATGCAGATTTGAGATAGGCAATATTGCTTTATTAGAGAACAAATACGCACAGCTGAAAGTATTGGTACAATAACTGCTACTATCACTTCCATGAATTCCATTGATCAGCTTACGTATAACTAAGTTCAGCCTCATCCACTTGCTCCACACAGAATAATGTTATTTGTTGTCTGTGTATACTGGAAAATACGCAAAACTGCATCTGCAGGGCCGTAACTAGGGCTGTGCGACAGGGGTGACCGCCCAGGGCACAACGCTGGAGGGGGGCGCAATTTAGGAATATTTTGGGTTCATTTGGTTAAAATTGAGGGCTAGGGGGGCGGCATTTGTCTTTCTCGCCCAGGGCACTAGAATTCTAAGTTACGGCTCTGTGCATCTGAACAGTAGTCTTGCAACAATACATGCTTTGTACTTGGAAAATGTGAGAGGATTCTCTGAACTCTGTACCCAGGGGATCATGTAGTGATATCTAACTCAGCGCAAAAAGTTATTTTTAGAATTGCGCATGTGAATAAGTGTGATATCAGATTAAGATGTATCTCCTCCATGCTTAGAGAGGCGGAACGGGGGAGGGAAAGTGCGGGCAAGAGTGGGTATAGTACAGTAAGGGAGCATTAATACTCCTCACATACTGTGCGGAGGTGGAATTTGCCGAAGATATGCCTCTAAGAAATATATGTGATGGTAACTTTACCCCTGGTGCAAACTTAGTTGTTGAGTGCAAAAAAAAAAAAAAAAAAGTAAATAGAGAATTGTTTTACAAAAAAATGTATCACCCACCCCAGAAAAATTCAAAAAGAGGGTGTTGTAGGGGTTGTTCTTCTTTCAAATATAAGTACTTTTAAAATGGTGTCTGTGTATTATTGACATTTTACCTTGGTGCACTACAGGTCCCAGTGGATCCTGGGTGCCAGGGCATTCTGGTTCACCAAATATTAGCATGCTCTGGCAGCCATGGGTTAGCTGGTGCCTGTAGTTCTACAAGCGCCAGCACGTCCAGATAGTTAATGGTTGCCTAGTCATGTTGGGACTGCTAGTGCACCATGGACAAAATGGTCAATTAAGTACATTTTATTATGATTCACCCACACCCACCATATACCTAGTGCATGGGGCTGGTTAAACCTACCTAGTGGATGGGTCTGAATTTATTTTGTCCCCCCAATTGTGCCAGTACCAATCTAGACTGGCAGCTACCTCTTTGTCTGTCTGTTAATACACTATATATTCTATATTTGTTACCAAATGTAAAGCACTATGGAATATGCTGGTGTTAATAATATATAAACAAATGAGGCATGTAGCATTTAATCAAGCTTCGGTTTGTACCAACTTGCATTTCCATATTGTAACACATGAGATCTATAGTCTGTTTAGTAATGTCTGGTATATTAGCAAATCCTATATGTCACAATGTAATTGTTAATGTATATTACATTACATTATTAGGATATTACATGTTACAAAGGATTTTCATGACCATAAAAAGGTGTAAAGACACAAGCTCAATGGTTTTAGAAATAACATATGATTATGGGGTAATATTCTTGTTATTGTGAGTTGTGTTTGGTATAATACAGAAGTTGTGGCAAAGTCCTATATTAACTGACCCTTTCCCTCTCTCCGACATGATGCTGCTGTTTGGTTAGTGGTGGCATTGCAAATGTGACAAATTAATGTATTAAGATATTTCTGAATCCCTAAAATGAGAAGAAGCAACAGGAAAAACTCTGACAACTGGGTAATACTAACATCAGAGATAGAATGGATTAGTCTTCTAACGTTGGATCAAGCTTTTCCAACTGGGGCAGTTCCACCGAGTGTGCGCAACAATGCAGATTTGAGAGCATTGCCGCTAACATAACCCCAAAGTGGATGGGACAAAGGCAAATATCCTGTAGGGCACCAGGTGCCACCTGTAGTATAGTTTATAAATATTTTCTTTCATCTTCGCACAAATAAAGCTTTTAGACAAGATCTGACATGTAGCAACCCATTTGTCTTCTGCCAAGTCACCTCCATCTCATGTTCTCATTTAGTCTCAGTAGAGGTTTTCTCAATGACAGAAGGGCAATCATTACTTTTTACATGGTTGGAACGAGCTCTTAAGCTAAACATCTTTAAACATCTTTGAAATCAGGGATGGTCTTTGGAAATAAGAGGAAGTTACTATGTATCTTTTCCCTTTATTGTTCTCCACAATGCAGTAGCCAGTTTTAATAGGTCTCTTTGGATACCAGGTATAAAATATGATGGCTATGGAACCCAAACTTCAGTATAATCTATTAAAACAGAATGTAGATCCAAAGCTTTATCCTTCTGTCAATCTAAATACTGTGTACGGTTTGTTCCATACAGTGGCTATAATAATACTCCCCCACTTTGGTCATTTTTTTTACACATTTAAGTTCACTTTGACGTTAGAAAACAGAGCAACATTAAGATTTCTGAATTAAAAGCGACAATGGCAGGACCTGGCAACAAGACAATTTAATCTAAGGGTTAGGGTTAAGGTTAAGTGCCAGGTCCTGCCATTGCCACTTTAAATTCAGAAATCTCAATGTCATTCTGTGTTCTGACGTCAAAGTCAAGTGCCGGGATGCAGTATGTTCGCTATTTCTACCAGTCTGCATGTGAGCGTCTTAGGAAATGTCTCATGTCTGTTTTATTGTAAGTCTTCATTTAAACAATGCCACTTTTATAGTCATCAGATTTTTTTAGTCTATATATTAGTTGTTTGTATAACAAGAATAGGAAAACGTACCCCACCCATATAAATAACAGATATACTGAATTATCGGATGGGCTCCCAGCGCAGTTCTTCTTTTATATTTTAATAGTGTGGATATTTTTGGAAGACCTAGCAATTGTCTTACAGAACAGCTGCATAAGGTGACTTTTCTTTTTTTGAAGATATAGAAAAATATGATTACGTATTGGTCCTGTATAAGAAACTAGCGCCTGAATGTATCATGTAAAAATATTTTTGGTTTTCAACATATTTGCCCAACTTAAAAACTACAAGAGAAAACATCATACAAATAGCATGTCTTATTTATTTTTCATCATTCATTTTTATTGTGTTATGTGGGATGAAAGGGGTACATAAAAAATAATTGGGAGAAAAGAAGGTGATACGGAGCAGGTCTTACATTGTAATTACATAGTGGTATTTGTATACAGCTTCAACTAAGCAAATATATACATGAAGAACAATTCTAGAACAGGATTATATATGCGTAACAGTCAAGCTGGGAGTCCGATGAGAAGTGAAGCTCTGCTAAGTGGCCCATTTTGTCTTTGAAGTTAAGGGTCTACAACTCATAACGCGTCTGTGTTTTGGCTTTAATTTTGGCCATGGGGGTGGTGGGCTTGGTGACAAGAGCTCAACAGGCTTGTGAGATCATTTCTCTGGACACCATACATATGTACTCATTTAGATATTTATCTATTTTATAAATAGAGGAGGGGGCTTGGAACAGAGTGGTCTAAATGCTTTGTGGTAATAATATATTTGTTACAATATACATTATCTAAAATATTTTAATTCCCTTTGTGTTATGGCCAAGGATTTAGTTTGAGATTTTGGGGGGGATTAAGAATGGGTACCAAAATGTTATGCCTCCATTGTTTTCTATTGGATGTTAATTGGTTTAGGATAGAGGAAGGGGTTGAGAGTAGCCAGTAAAATACCTGAAGATATTTGTAAAAGTAATGGGATGGGATCTTCAATGGAGATCGCATTCGGGGAAAAAAGCCAGTAGACAGGATTTAGAAAATATTTGGCTCAGAGTCATGAGCCATCTTTAGAGCTCAGTTCTACTATTTAAAGTTGGAGGGAGTTGAGCCATTAAGACTACACTATTTGTATAGTCTTAATGACTTTGTCCCATGCCAAAATAGAAGCCTCTATAGATAAAGAGGAAAAAGCTGGTGGATATCAACTCATGGGAGCCAGTGGCGATCAGTTATAATAAAAGTGAGGCAACAATTGTGCTCCATATCAGCCGTTGTATTCCTACCTGGGGATAAGGACCATACTCAAGATTACCAAGGATGTGATATTTTTCTATATTACGTAGCGAGAAACCTCCCAAGATTGTTTGTAAGTAAAAAAGTGATTTGACCATACAGGCTGACCTTAGTTTTCCAAATACAAAGAAGAAATATTTGAATGAACAAAAGCATATTTGCTGTGGTGGCTAATGTCACGCTGTAGTGTGCATAGGTGGTCTTGCAGTTATTTATAATGTTTATTAACACTTAAAGTAAAGCGGTCAGGCTTTGCACAGCTACTCTAAACTAGTGGATAACCACATGAGTGACTGTGCAGCACAAAAGCAAGTGATAAATAGTGGAGTACAGTTATAGTTGTCAGTTGCTGACTGTTTAAAGATTTCTACAATCACTAGGGGCCTGATTCATTAAGGATCTTAACTTGAATAAACTTCTTATTTCAGTCTCCTGGACAAAACCATGTTACAATACAAGGGGTGCAAATGAGTGTTCTGTTTTGCACATAAGTTAAATACTGACTGTTTTTTCATGTAGCACACAAATACTTGGTAGCTTATTTGTACACTGAAATTTAAAGTTGATATTTGTGTGCTACATGAAAAAACATTCAGTATCTAACTTATGTGCAAAACAGAATACTAATTTGCACCCCTTGTATTGTAACATGGTTTTGTCCAGGAGACTGAAATAAGAAGTTTCTCAAGTTAAGATCCTTAATGAATCAGGCCCTAGTTCATCTTTTATATCTCCACCTTGCATTGTCTCTCCTAATTCCATTACCACATTACTTGGACAGAATGCCAGTTGCCAATAACTGCTTTATTATTGGCGGCTGCTAATGATTCTTCCCCATATTAGTCACACAATTCTCCACCAGCAGCTACATGTATTATTCTGCTACCTTATGTAAAACGTGTGTTCCCAACACCTCTTAAGTTGTAAGGTCTTTTGGGCAAGACCATCTTCACCTTTTATTTCATATCATTGTGTGTAATTTTCTTGTGTCATTATCTGCTCCATGTACAGCTTTGTGCAACAGCACTTCATAAACAAGGAAAATAGTAATATGCCATTTATAAAATTAAGAACTTAAGAATAGAAATGGAGTCTTAAAAGGAGTTGCGACTGAGGCTGTGTCAGCTTCTCTAAATTCCGAACCAGTTCCTGGCAGCAGCAGCCAGGTAAACGAAATTAACATAAATGATGGCCATCGAGATTAAATACACCAGCATGGTCAATACTGTAGAGGAGATATTTAAAGAGCGGGCAGTGGAACCATAATATTTGGCTCTGCTTCGATTTCCAATCAGCTTTTGATCCCGGGACTGCAGGGTAAAAGAACAAGAAGTAATTAATGCTTTATTATTGAATGCCAAAGTGGCCATTTCCAAAGTAATTTTAGTGAATAGAGTCTACTGCCATCTACTGTATATGAATATCTAAGTAAAACGCTCATGCTGAACTTGTACACTAAATTGCATGACAATAGTAATCTTGGTAGAATTGACTTACTGACTACAATAACCTGGGCTCAAATAATTAATTCATCTAAAACATTTTTTTATATAAAATGAATTGAGCCCAAGTGAATTCAGTCAGAAAGTTGGTGCTAAGTTCAGGAAGAGACAAATAACGTCTGGATGAAATGGGTCTGGTCGACGTCTCTGAAATGGACTGTGTTCCAAGTTCTCTGGTAGGAACATTTGTTATCCAGTATTGGCTGTCACCATGATCTAAATTTTTACCATCGCAAGTTGCTTGATGATTGAGGGAAACAGTCTCATGAAGTGAGCACAACACTTAACAGCTTTGCTGGTTTAATGGTCACTTGAATGCAAGTAATACTGTCCTGGCCCTTGCTAGATACCATCCTACAACTCTTAATACCGCACTCAGATGCCAGAATGAGTAATAGGACATAAAACATCCCAGCGTTTCTGCTCAAGGTCATTTTGGTCTTTGCTCACTGTTGTGTTTATTAAACTGCCATAATTTTTGGAAAGAAATTGAGATGATTGAAGGAAATCACTCAGCGTGGAGAAATGTGTCTTTTATAGATAATGAGCCTGATTCACCTTGGAACACAAAGTGAACGCAATTTGCATTTTATTTTATTTTTTAAATCGGATGGAAATCGCACACATCTATGCCGTATGCAAGAACAAGCGAATCTCAAAAAAAAAAGCGGATCTCAGGAAACGTTTCCATTTGAATATGAATAGAAGGAGGCTCTGGCTATATGGAACTTATGCAGATAGACAGAAGACACTGGAGGATACATAGAGCGCATATGTGCAAAATAACATATTAAATCATACTTGCCAACTCCCGGAAACTTGCTTCCTGGTGTTGGGGGCGTGACTGGAGGGCGGGAGGGAGCAGGGCAAGGCCAATCGCGTCATTTTGTTGCGGGGTCAAAATGACACGATTCACCGCAAATCGCGTTATTTTGACTAACAGCTTGAGGGATGCGGGAGACTTGCCTGCTCTCACGGGAGTCCGGGAGACCTACCCAGATTTCGGGAGTCTCCCGGACATTCCGGGAGAGTTGGCAAGTATGCGTTAGATTCAAAGAGCAAAATTAATATTTGGAATGTACATACAAAGATGTCATTTGTTCCTGATTTTCAGAATGTGTCACACAATGACTGTGAAACTGGAAATAACTAATGTCCACTCAGGAGTACTTGAAATGCAAAAAACACATTCAAATAAATTTCGGTAAAGATGACACAAGGACTGTAGGGCTCTAAGGTCAGCTGAGTCTGTATTGCATGTGATGTGCCTAGATAAGCTCAGCAACAACCTGTCCTTGGAAATTGTTGAAAGACCAAATAGACAAATGATTCACTTCTGTTTGTTTTTTCCTCCCTCCTCCCTGTTTTCACTCTGTATCCTTCTATTACCCTTTACAAAGAAAAATCAATAAAGTTCTGGTTAAAAAAAAAGTGTAATTTGGAGATAATTGCCTTTTAAGGTAAAACTGTGCCATGTAATATAATACAAGATGAGGCTCACATAAAACACCACAGTGTTAAGGTTATGGGGTCTATTTATTAAAGCAAAATTGGCATGCGCACCAAGAACATTATTCAGATACTTATTACTGTATATTCCAGTTTGGCTCGGTTTCAGCTTCCCGTTTTAGCGCTACAACTAAAACATATTTGCCAACTAGACTCCCTGAAATAAGGGGGATCTCCAGAGCTGGATTAAGGCTTCGGGGGGCCCGGGGCACTTAAGACAGGGGGGCCCCTAAAATCTAAAATTAAGGGCATAGTGACACATCCTGCATTACATCACCTACAGCCCACAGTATGACACTTACAGCTCTCCCAGAAGGCTCGCTTAGGTTGTCTGCATAAGAAAAATCATTGCTTCCACAAACTAAAATACTGTACATTAAAACAATCATCAAAACACCACATTAAAATGGGTATTGACACCACACATTAAAACTAGCAATGATATCACACATTAAAAATAATAAAATTTATAATGCACATTAAAACTAGCAATGATACCGCCACCCTCCTACAGACAAAAATACTGCATTGTTGTGTAAACCATTGAACAGTCACCAAAAATTGGGATTGTCCCACTAGAATCACAACATTTCACAGACTTTGCTGCTCTCTCCTACCTGTTCTTCTCACTTTCACCACCTGTGCTGCAGGTTTCTTTAGTTGCGGGTTGTCTGGATCCTGGAATGTTAGGGGCCCTATTTGGAAAAAAAAAATGGGTACATTTAGAAAATTACAGCCACCCCTGGCGTTAAATCAGTACCACCCATGATTAATAATTAGGCCTTTCGCCAGCCCCAACATTAAAATAATAGTATTCACATTTAATAAATAAACCTATTTCCCTCCCTACAAACAGCCCCAGCAATAAATTAATAGTATTTACATTTCAGAAATATACCTATTTCCCGCAACCGTCACTGCCATTAAATAATTCATAGGCACATTTAATAAAGGGACCTCATTCTCCCCAAACCACCCCATCTTAAATTAATTGTCCCCACTATTGTGTCTCCCCCCCCTTTTTCCTCATGCTGTGTCTCTCACCCTTTTTTCTTATACTGTGCCTTTCTCCCCCCTTTTTTCTCATGCTGTGCCTCTCCCCCTTTTTCCTCACTGTGCCTCTCTTCTCCCCCTTTTTCCTCCATACTGTGCCTCTCTTCTCCCCCTTTTTCCTTCATACTGTGCCTCTCATCTCCCCCTTTTACCTCCATACTGTGCCTCTCTTCTCCCCCTTTTACCTCCATACTGTGCCTCTCTTCTCCCCCTTTTACCTCCATACTGTGCCTCTCTTCTCCCCCTTTTACCTCCATACTGTGTCTCTCTTCTCCCCCTTTTTCCTCCATACTGTCCCTCTCTTCTCCCCCTTTTTCCTCCATACTGTCCCTCTCTTCTCCCTTTACCTCCATACTGTCCCTCTCTTCTCTCCCTTTTTCCTCCATACTGTCCCTCTCTTCTCCCCCTTTTTCCTCCATACTGTCCCTCTCTTCTCCCCCTTTTACCTACATACTGTCCCTCTCTTCTCCCCCTTTTTCCTCCATACTGTCCCTCTTTTCTCCCCCTTTTTCCTCAATACTGTTCCTCTCTTCTCCCCCTTTTTCCTCCATACTGTGCCTCTCTTCTCCCCACTGTTCCTCCATACTGTGCCTTTCTGCGTTATTCCCTTTTTTTTTTTTTTACTTACCTTTCTTTTAGCTTCTTTCTTCTCTTCTGTCTTCTTGTTTCTTTCTTGGTCCTCTCCACGCTGCTCCTCACTGAATGACAGGCGTGACTTGATGATGTCACGCCTGTCATTCAGTGTTGACAGGGCAGAGAGGAGGGAGGAGGAGGGACGCCAGCACCGCAGTGAGGTAAGTAGTGTATCTTTTTTTTTTTTTTTACTACCCGGCTCCCCCCACCAACGAAGGGAGCCCCGAGCCCCCCGCCCCCCGCCGCCACCATTAAAAAAAAAAAGAAGAAAAATAAAATCAGTAGAAGTTATGCGCGCGGCGGTGGGGGGCCCTCGGAGAGAGGGGGGCCCGGGGCACGTGCCCCCCCTTAATCCGGCTATGGGGATCTCCCTCACTACCTGAATAGTCTGGCATTCTCCCTGATGCTGAGCCAGTACAAGACATGGTTGGCTTCACCATCTGTGGCATGATGACACAGTTCAGAAATTGTATCCTATGTCCATGTATTGATGCCTATGGAGGTGGCCATTTTCATGGAGACCAAGATTTAATCAAAGACTGACAGGTAAGTCAACATGACTTCAGTAATGGAGACAGAAATGTAAAAGACACTTCAGTCTCCAGAGATTCATTAGCTGCTTTTCTTTAACGCATAGTTGCCCACTCTCCCGGAATGTCCATTTCTGGGAGACCTCCCAGGCGAGCAGGGCAACCTTCCAGTTGTCGCCCCCTGCAATAGATAAGTGGCGAGAGCGGGGCTTAATGATGCAAATATCACGTCATCTTAGCCCCGCACCCTGCTGTAATTGGCCAAAATGATGCGATTCGTCAAGCCCCGCCCCCCCACGTCCACCTCCGCCGGGATCTCCCTGAAGCCAACTAGGAAAAGTTGGCAAGTATGAACTAATATATATATATATATATATATATACATATATAAAAAAAATTTTTTTATATAATAGCTTTTTCCTTTTAAACCAATTCTGTCTAAAAATATTATATTTATACAATGCATCAACAGAATGAGAAGATTGAAAAAATGATTGAAATAAAGGAATGGAAAATATTTATATTCTGGGGCAGTTTGTGTTATATCTAACACGAATTGCCCCAGAATATAAATATTTTCCATTCCTTCATTTCAATCAATCATTTTGTTCAATCTTCTCATTCTGTTGCTGCCACGATAACTGATAAATAGACTCCAACATGCAAAGAGCATGGGGAGGCGTTCTCCAGCAGAACACGGATATACTTTGTTGGGGGTCATCATCAGCTACATTTATGGGTGAAGCAAATAATGACCTATCACTTTTTGGCCCTTTCATAAATCTTGGTAAAAGCGTGTGCCATTTGAAATAGTAACAAATGAACACCTTAAAGGTTATTTACAAACAGCATAATGTTTAGGAGTGCAAAACATTTTGCCTTGTGTGTAAAGAAGCCAACATTCTGGTTTATGGAATTGCCTCCATAAAATCAGTCTGCTCCTATTTTTGCACATAGTGGAAACACTTGCAACAATTTAGGAACACTCCATTCATTTCAACATTTACCTAAATTTTCCACCCTAAAATATTGCTTGGTTTAGCCTCATTCATGCCTTAAATAGATAATGAAGAAACACAAGGACTGTATTTATTACATTATTATATTTGAATGTTATGCAACTAGAAATGTACTTTCCCATATAAAGGGCACCTGTAGTACAGTGGTTCCCACACTGGGTGCTGTGTTGATCTCACAGGGGTGCCGCAACTAGGAGCAGTGGTAAGGAAAGAGGAGGACTCCTTGGTAATTATTTTGGCTTAGGGGTGCTTTGGAAAAAATTAGGGAGATCCTAAGGGTGCCTCGAAATGAGAAATTTTAGGATCCACTGCTGTAGTAGGTGCAAAAGGCTCCCCAAACTTAGGTCAAGGCCTGGTTTCCACCACCTAGAAGAACATGTAAAAACCATATCCATTTGCATGATAAAAAAAAAGTGTTATGCAACCAACTAGGTCATGCCCAGAGGAGGAACTACCAATACTACAGGTGGTGTGCCCATAATGAGGCCTGGATGTGAGGGGTGCCCGACAATGCTGGTTCACCCTCCCAAGGCCACCGCTCTCTGCTCTTCTGAATATGAGCAGACTCTGGTGCATGCAAAATAAAGTCACAAATGGGGCATCACCAAGTCCTCCCCTAAATTTTTAAATGGGACCAGCAATGCCATGTTCCTCCCCTGCGTATGCCCCAGTTCTCCAACCCCAATAGATATATTGTCATGTAAAATGAAATCTTATTTTTGCATGTGGGCATAAAATGAGATGAACGAATGCCCCAGCCTGCCTAACTTCTTCCAGCAGCATATGTAAAATATTGCACCCCACATATGTGACATGCAAACTCCACAGGCTTCTTGTAATGCACACAAACATGCACATGACATCAAAACTTACTGCAGGCTGAATTTTTACACTTTTCCTTAATAATTATCTTCCTTTCTTTAGTCCTGCTTTGGAATTTTGGCGATTTGGAATAATTGTGAGAACGTCAGAGCCTAAAGCTGCACAAACATGGGCAGGTATTGTTATTTGGCACAATTAACAACCAGATCTGTGGTGCCACTTTGACCACACACATTCAAACTACCAAACTGCAAAGTTTAGCTAACAAGTGACCAACATACTCACGCTGATGATCATTAGCTGACCATATTTTCCATGCTGCCCAATAAACACAGATTTTAATCTCATAGACTGTCCTGTTGGTAGCCGTCAAAATTTATAAAAACACGTTGGTTGCCCACTCTCACCTTGACTGAGAAGACGAATGCAATAAGTCCCAGACAGCAGAAATTCATGTAAAAGGTGTTAAGCATGGACCAGATTATATGATCTCTTAAAAGCGGCTGATCAGGCGTTATAGTCACCACAGTTGAGTCACCTAGAATAGTAGTGTCCTGTAATGGTGTCATCTCTACCTTTAGTGTTTCATCATATTCATTGCTGGTGCAATAAAGGGCTGCTTTTGGAAATGTCTCTGTGACTTGCTGAGGAGAAACGTCATTATTGATAGTTATCATATTTCAAGAGAGGAAAGCTGATGGATTGATTTGGGTGATATTGTCTGCGGAGCTGCGGAACAAAGAACTGTTATACAGAACAGTAAAAGAAGGAGGAACTAAATATGTAACAGTTATTTTGCTCTCCTGACGTATTTCATTTTAGCGCTTTAAACTTCTAGCACTGCCAAATTATCTCAATCTGTTATTTAAGTTGCAGATTCCTGGCTACCAGATCAGACAAAGATAATTGTGAAACGGTGTAAAGGTCAAAAGATAAACTAAAATGAGCTGCAAAGTAAAAGGCAGTAAAAGACAAATAGAAAATAGATCATTACTGAGCATGCATGAAGGCCAGTGTAATGTGTTTTTACACTAGAAAAGAGATTTTTAATGGAGGGTATGATATATAATACATTTATGGACCTTATGGAAAAGTTTCGGACAATCTGTTCAGTATCAGGTCTCCACAGTAGAGATAAGATCACACTGGGATTTAAAGTACAGAAATTGTAAGAGGTTATCGATCTATACTTTATGGACACACGTTTGGTGGGGGGGTCACCTCCCTGGTTGACCCAAATGCAACAACAGATCTCCAATCCAGAGAAGGTCCCAAAATGTATCTAAAAATAAATAGCGTGTACTGCAAAGGTAGCAGAAACAAATATAGTCTATTAATCAAAATGTAGTGCTCAAAATTGTGTATAGACCTCAATATCATGTTCTTCCTTTGGTGCCAGTGATAAATCTTAGATGGATCGAACAAGAAAAAAAGAAATAAAACATTTGTGTACACTGTTCAAAAATTTTTGCTATTTTGAAATGAGGTGTCAAAGCACTCACCCAATCAAGATGTAAATCAGAGTTCTTAAAAGTGTAATTTGCATCTGTGTTGTAGTGACCAATCAGTGCTTGAAGAGTCTTGCTTAAAGGAATGTCGTTGCTTTCGATTGGTGCACAATTTGGACATTGAAAATTTAAACTAAAAATATTATTTATTATATAATTCATTAAAATGTGTAAGTAACCCCTTGCTCCCACTCCAGTTGATATACTCCTGGTTTCTAGTTGAGTTCTTCCTGCTGTGCTAACTTTTGACCCCCCCCCCCCCCCCCCCCAAACTAGTTAGATACTGTCATTATGTGCTTTGCTTAATGATATGTGGTTAGGTATATATTGTTATGTCTGCTCCTGAATCTGTAACCCTCCCCCCCCCCTCTTTTTCTTTTCTCTGTATCCCTCACCCCTGAAATACAAATTTCTAATAAAAATTATTGAGAAAATGTGTAAGTAACTCCAGTATTTGGCAAAATATTTCTAAAACAAGTACAATATAGTGAGAAGATAATGAAAGTCAGTGAAATAAATATTTTATTCAATCGCAATAACTCTAGATAAATAGCAGCAATAATATTAGTAATTCCCAAAAACCCAGGGTAAGGTAGACTATCAATTACAGCAGGTGGTATGTGTTCCTCAACTATCGTTTCATAGCCCCTCTGGAGGGAGCTAATAGGCTGCTGATATATGATCAGTGTCTGCCTCATGATAATTTAAATATGTGTAGTGATACATATATCCACACAAATATTAATTTAGGAAACAGGTTCAATATAGAGGTAAGAATGGGAAATGTTCCTTAATTTGCAGTAAAAAAAAAAATCTTCATGCAGACACCTCTATCTGATGGCATTGGAAATTTGTGTATTGCATACTTGCCTACTTTTGAAAGCAGCTGTCCAGGAGGGGGTCCATCAAGGGGACGGGGCCACATGTGGTGCACTGTTAGGCCCCGTCCCTGTCAAGCTCAGACAATTTTGGCCAATCGCAGCAGAGGGCGGGGCCACTATGGCCCATTTAGCCCCATCCACTTCAACAACGGAGATGGCTAGATCCGGGATGTTTGCCTGCTTTCTCGGGAGTCCGGGAGAATTCCCAAAAATTCGGGAGTCTCCCGGACATTCCTGGAGAGTAGGCAATTATGGTGTATTGCCTCCTCCTACATCCATGTAATCACAGACAGGGGCAGGCAGGGCTGTGTCAGGGCATTTGTTTCCTTTATAATATTCCTAACAAGCTGCTGAGTCGAGTCTTGCCCCCAGGGCTAAATTTTGCCAGCCCTCCCCTGATTACGGATGATTTAGTTGAGCAACTAACAATGATGCTTCAATGCTGCAAAAGCAAATTACTCTTGCTGAATCTACCTTCAAAAACTGACATTACAGTGACCCTGCTGCAATCACTCACAAAGTAAATCAGTTTTCAGAAATAGAAAATATTTGTTCAGGGGACTGATACCAAGTTAGACAAAGAATGTGAATTAATTAGCACTCAAAGTAGTTTCTATTTATATGGTAAAATAGACTTGTTAAATTGATAAGAGGAACAAACTTGCCCTCACCCAGTTTGATAATAACACAGGAGACAGAATGTTTGTATCAGCCGGATTTAGTACTAAGACAGGGTATTGATACCTCTTAATGCCTGTATAGTCTCGGGCATGGGCCTGAGGCTGAAAACTATTAAGTGCCTAGTGCAGGGTTTCCCAAACCCTCAGGGCTCCCCAACAGTGCAGGTTTTCTGGATCACATGTGACATAATTAGGATCACCTGTGGATCTGTTACAATGTATCAGTCAGTAATGAATACACCTGTCCTCCAGCAAGGAGATATGGAAAACCTGCACTGTTGGGGAGCCCTGAGGACTGGGTTTGGGAAACCCTGGCCTAGTGTAAGAAGTGCCGCCACACTGGAAGTGTGGCCAGTGATGTGTGGGAGTTGCCAGTTGTGTGTAGGAGTAGCCAACACCATGGAGGTTCTAGTAAGTGTAAGATGAGGAAAAAAATCTGCATACAGATGCATTAATGCACATTTTTGAAGCACATACACAGTACTTAAAGTTGTTTTTATGCAAATAAAACATATGTACGCCCAACTCTACATTAGCCCCACTTTGTCTGCACATAGCTGACAGTATAAGTGCCTAAGCAAGAGAAAGGAATTTTTACATCCTTAAATTGTTTTCTGCCTAGCTGTGGTTCACTATGTTTATCACTGGATCAATTAGTGTGGTTCAAATTTTCATCAAGTTCACCCTTAACAAAACACTAACTCTAATATGGTTGCTGTGATGCTGGTCATATTTATGCAGTGCAATCTGACTGGACTTCTTGCAGAAACAGCAAAACAAAAATTAGATCTAGGACACTTCAACAACCACAGCAGCCTTGAAGAAACTGAATGGAACACCACTAAATCAATTCGAACATACAATGGTTTATACAATGGGGCCCAGTAATTTGTCATACAAGGTGCAAACTAAATGTCAGAAAAACATATAGGAAAATTCCCCATAAGCATATGTAACATATATAATGAAGTAAATTAAAGTAGTACCATAAAATCTTTAAAGCACTCCAGTGTCATATATCCAAATAGTGTCTTATGAACCCCCTTAGGTGTTATGCTTACATCAACAGGCAGGTGACAACTTCAATAAAGGGTCATTATGTTCTTTTGTAACCTCTTTCTTCTTATATTGATAAATCAACCTCATCTCTATGTCATATTTCCAGAAGGTCTCCCATTCAAGTATTGACCACACCCAGTCCTGCTTAGCTTCAAAGATTGGTCAAGATTAGGTTTATTCAGGATAATGTGGCTAACTTCAATAAAGGGTCTTTACATCCTTTCTGGTCTTGTATCCTCTTTCTTCTCACTCCCAAATATTCACTCATGGAATAGGAGACAAAAGAGAACAAAAAAGGTCGAATCTAGGTGGATTACCCTTTTAAAAACTTTATTGCAAAATATTTTTTAAAAAAAACTTTAAAAACACAATACATCCCATAAAAAAGGTACTATTGATAACAGCCAATGTTCCTACCAGAATCTCTCCCTTCAGCGGCATATAACAAAATAATCCAAAATTTTCTAGATCCAATCTTGCTTGCATAGTGGCTCCAGGGTATTGGTGATCAGAAGGCAGTTCAATATATACCAAACAATAACCAACGCGTTTCGATCTAAACATAGATCTTTATCAAGGTACGTTCTTTCGAAAACAGATGAGAGAGATGAAACCACTTTCCAGCAAAGTAGTGAGTCATGGAACTTATTAAACATGGGAAAAGTCGCTTATTATTTCTGTACTGAGAACCCTTTGCTCATGTTCAAGATATTTTACAAGAAATGACAGCTCAAATCAACTGGGGATATTTTCTGAGTTTGAAAAGGTTTTTGGTTTTTTTTTATTTGCCAACATCAGCACAAGAGCTCCCGTGGAATGTATGTGAGGACAGCGGGGTTGGAACCATAGTTCTCTTGGTACCCAGTCCTATAGGTTCACAGATCACGGAGGTAAGGAGACGGAAAAGAGATAATGATCCCTTTATTTATCAGAATGTGCACGTCAACAATAATTACAGCTGTGCTCCCCAAGGAGAAAAGTCTTTCCCCACCTTCAAATAACCAATGTCCGCATCCACCCAGTGTGTTATTTGAGGTATCCTGCTGGGGACTTTGTTGGGGATTGTACAGAGTTCCAGCAGTTACAAAACTCCCGACAACAAGGTCCCAGTTGAAAAACAAAATGGTCCTGCGGGTTGCAATCTGGTTGGTGGGTCTTTGTATCTTTTGGATCCCAGATGCCTCGCCAACTCTCCACCAGCTTGGTGGGACTCTGGGTACCAGTCTCCCTACTCTTGTAGGTGCACCAATTCCCCAGAATCGACGAGTCTCTCCCATTGGAGCGATGGTAAGACAGGTACCCATTCTGTCCTAGAGGACTCCTGGTCCCCCTCTTCAACCTCCTCCAAAACCCCACAGCCTTCCCTCTCTAAACCCCATAAAGGTCCAGATCCCTCCTTATTGGTCTAGGAGGTAACAAGGGTGGAGCTAGAATGTTCTCAGCACTTGCTCCCTTGCTGTTTTCCTGCCATCAAGTCTGGCTTGTACTGTCCTGGAACAATGGTCAGTAAATAGCCAAATCCACCTCATCTCAGATAGTGTCCAGATCCTCCCATTATTAATCACATACATGATACTGACGTGTAAGGGTCCCCCCAGCTGTACTTCTTATGAAGCTTCTCCACCTCCTCCCCACACATCCTTACATGCCAAAGGAGGTGGGGGTGTGGCTTGCCTCTTTGGGGGCGTACCTAACATGTGAAAAGAGCAAGGCCACCCTGCTGCAGAAAAAGGCACCCCTAAATAATTACCAAGCAGTCCTGTTTTTTTAAGTAGTTGGGTCAAAACAACCTAATAAGTATTTAAGTCAGGACAGAAATATTAAATATTAATATTAAATTAAGTTGTTTGCAAAAATAATACGCATTAATCCAAGGATGTGCCCTTGTCACTTTTGTCCCTCAATCATCACACTGTGCCCATTTATTGCCACTTTTGTCCCTTCACAATATCACCTCTGTGCCCCCTCACTGTGTCACCTCTGTGCCCTCTCACTGTGTCACCTCTGTGCCCTCACTGTGTCACCTCTGTGCCCCTTCACTGTGTCACCTCTGTGCCCTCTCACTGTGTCACCTCTGTGCCCCTTCACTGTGTCACCTCTGTGCCCCCTATGTGCCCTCTCACTGTGTCACCTCTGTGCCCCTTCACTGTGTCACCTCTGTGCCCCCTCACTGTGTCACCTCTGTGCCCCCTCACTGTGTCACCTCTGTGCCCCTTCACTGTGTCACCTCTGTGCCCCCTATGTGCCCTCTCACTGTGTCACCTCTGTGCCCCTTCACTGTGTCACCTCTGTGCCCCCTCACTGTGTCACCTCTGTGCCCCCTCACTGTGTCACCTCTGTGCCCCTTCACTGTGTCACCTCTGTGCCCCTTCATTATCACCTCACCCTATGTGCCTCCGTTTTACTTACCTGTCTTTTTCTCTTTTGTATTCCACTTTTCTGTCTTCTGGTCTTCTTGTCTTCCTGTCTTCTTTTTTCTCCACCGCGCAGCTCCTCGGTTAGTCCTCACACTGTGGCCGGAAACAGACTTAAAAAAATACCAGTCACGTGATCGCATGAAAGGTCCCGCCAGTCTCTTCTCCTCTCTGTTTCCCCTGAATGAGGAGGAGAGACTGCCGGGACCTGTCATGCGATCACGTGACTGTTTTTTTTTTTGTTAAGTCTGTTTCCGTCCGCAGTCTCTTTTACTATGTCGGCGGACAGAGAGGGATGGCAGGCGGAGGGGAACACTTCTCCGCCTTGCCTACCCCGCTCACCGCCAGTCCTGACTGGGCCCTCTGGGGACCGCTAGGCCCTAGGCAGTTGCCTACGTTGCCTAGCGGGAAATCCGGCCCTGGTTGGGACATCCATGTGTAGATAGCAGAAAGACAGTTGGTCACATGAGATAGTACAGAAGGAAAGAGGTCAGGAGAAGAGAGATAGATTTGGGTGTCAACAGCGTAGAGGTGGTATTGGAGGAAAAATTAGCAAATTAGTGCACAATGAAAAAAGTACATGATGGCAGAGTAAGTTGAAGAAAAGACTGAGACTCCAGTAAAAGAGCCTAATGTCTCTGGAAGAATATAGACAAGGCAGAGACCTGAACCTTCAGCGAGGCCAAACTCAACCCTTTGTCCAGACCAGACTGTAGGAACGACAGGAACCTCACCAACCGAAACAAGGAGGTGGGAACCGCTTGTCTCTCACCAGGCCTTCCAGATTTGGTGATAATATTTAGAGGATGCCGGTTTCGTAGCCCTGATCATTGTCTGAATGACTGTCTGAGAAACCTGTTCTGCGCAGGATCAGGGTCTCAGCCCCCAGGCCATCAAAGCCAGTTGTGCCAAGTTTGGATGGAAGAATGGCCCTATGGCTAAGAAGATTTGTTCTGCACAGAAGTCTCCAGGGTGGTTCAACCGGTATGCTCTGCAGATCTGCATACCAGGACCTTTGTAGCCAATCTGGAGCCATCAAGACTACCAGGATCTCTTCCTGCTTTACCTTTTTTCTTTTTTTGTAGCAACTGAGGCAACATGGGAATACGAGCAAATACATATACCAGTTAGTAATCCTAGGGAACACAGCCATGGCATCAAAAAGACATTGCAGAGGATCTCAGGTCCTGACACAATAGCGGTTCACCTTGTGGTTCAACCAAGAGCATCATTTTGACCTCTGGTAGACCTCACCTGTCGACTTCATGATTAATGGTATGGTGACTCAAGTAGTCGGCCTCCAAATTGTCCACTCTTGGGATAAATACTGCTGAGATGGTTGGCACCTGATGTTCCACCACACGCATGATCCTGGTCACCTCCCTCATGGCCAGCCGTCTGGTGGTTGATGTATCCCACTGCTGTGGCGTTGTTGGTCTGTTTCGCAGGTAACTCTGCACCAGAACCAGGGCATTGAAAACAGCCCTTAACTAGAGTACATTGATGAGTACATTGATGGGTACTCACCACCCCCCCTTAGCCTAGCAGGCTGACATCCGTGGTTACTATGGTCCAAACCCACACCGAGAAGTGACGTCCCTGACAGATTCCTCGAGTGCAGCAATCACACTAAGGCGAGAAGTGTTGCCTGAAACAGCCAGAAGAATTGTCGTTCAAACCAGGGGTTGGACCTGGACCATCTGGCCAGAATCTTGAGCTCTAATAGTTGCGAATGGAAACGAGCAAACTGAGCAATTTCGGAACAAGATACCATTCGACCCATCAGCTTCATGCACTGAAGAATGGACACCTGTTTGAGGACTAACAGGGCTTTTACCTGTTTTTGAATAGCCAGGACCTTGACCTGTGACAGAAACACCCTCTGACACCTGGGAGGTAAATGTATTAAGGAGCGATTTTTGCAAATCTACGATATTTGGCAACTGACAGATAAATTTAAAATGGCAAGATTTGTCTTTAAAGTCGCCGAATATCGGCAACTTGCAATAATCGCTCCTGAATACATTTAAACTTGTTGTCGAACCGGAGACCCAAAAACACCATGTTCTGAGTTGGGACAAGGCTGGATGTTTTGAAGTTTATGATCCAACCATGCAACTGCAGCGTTTCAGCTGTTCGACGCAGATACGATAGGAGAGGATCAAAACTTGCCTTTATCAAGAGATCATCAAAGTATGGAATCACCATGACCCACTTGTGATGTAAGATAGAGGCCATCACCTTCATAAGCATCCTTGGTGCTGTGGCCAGACCAAAAGGGAGAGCTCTGAAATGAAAGTGATCCAGCCCCACCGCAAACCTGAGGAGGCTGTGGTGACTCTCCCAGATTGGTATATGAAGGTATGCATCCTTGATCTCCAAGGATGCTAGAATTCGTTCCGTCACATGGAATTTGTCACTGAGCAATCTAACTCCATCCTGAAACTGGGGACCTGCAAAAGAAAGTTGAGGGATTAGAGATTTAAAATGGGACCAAAGGAGTGATCCGGTTTCTGAAGCAAAAAGAGGTTTGAGTGCCTCTTCTCTTTTGGCATGGGAACAATCACGCCTGAGTACAACAGGGACTGTATGGCCCCCTGAAGGGCCACTCTCCTGGTCTTGTCTCAAGGAAGGGGAGTGGAAAGAAAATGCAGAGGTGGCGTTTCTAAGAGATCCAGGATGTAGCCTCTGTCCACAAAGCAACATGAAAGTAGTCACCTGTGGTGAACGCCGCAGTGACTGCTGCAGCCCCATTGTCAAGCCAGCCCTGTCTGGCTCAGCTATGAATGGATGTACAGTCCGCAGCAGTTGTATGTATGAGTAGGAGAATTCAAACATGTGGGGAAATAGCATGAAGTAACTTCTGTTACACCTTTTCATCTCCACAAATGAGTTTTACCAAGTGTCCCTAAAGTTTCCCTTCAATAAGAACATCCAAATGTATGATCGTGACATGTAATAAAAAGGGTCTTGATGTCCTATTATGAAGACTAAATTAAGACATTATAAAGGTGCAACCTATCAATACTTCAGTAAAAAAGAAAAAGTTTAATTAAAGAAAAAGTGACAACATTCAAGTATTTTGTTGATATACAATATGCGCACAAATAAAGTCAAGAACAGCAGCAGGAAGGTTCTTAAAACAGCAAACAAAGTCACCATTCAATATTACAGTGGCATATTTTGTACCTGTGCAACATGAAGGTTATAGTAATTATTCCTGGTTGTCCTCCTAGATTGTTCATCCCTTTGCAAAATCTCTCTATTAGAGACTGATATGGCCTCTACTACAAGTGTCTCTTAAGTTGGAACACATTTGCATTTTAGCACTCAAGCTTGTTCCCGAGAAAAGGATCACTTGATCTCCGAGTCAGGTTTGCACTACATATACATAATGGCAGAGTAAGCAGTAGAAAGAAAGGCATGCCAAAGCCATTCTGCTTACGACATATTTTATGTGAGTAAGTTGGCCATGGCAGTAAAAGGACAATTGGCAAACTGTAAAATTAATATCTTGAAGAAAAAATAAGGAAAACAGAACACTACCATAAGTCAACCAGAGTGGTTACTGTAGAAAAACAGTGTTTGTTATGGATGCCAAAAAATACAGCTTGAATAATGTTTATGCATGCTGGCTAGATTTAGCAGTGTCCTCACTTGCAGAAAGCACTTAATTTAGTACGGTCTTCTGCATCTTACCACAACCATTGTAGTGCAGATTCCATAGTCCGAGTTATTGGCTCGTCATTTCCTAAATAACACAAAAGATGTGTAAAGACTGTAAATTGTTTGGAAGAAAACTCAACTGACAATTCCCAACTTATTTCAGTTTTTTTCATATATCACCACTGTTCAGGTCTTTGAATGCCCAGGTAGGACTGCACAGTCATGGGCAAAAGTTTTGAGAATGACACAAATATTTTTCACAAAGTTTGCTGCCTCAGTTTTTATAACGGCAATTTGCATACACAACAGAATGTCATGAAAGTGGTCAGATAAATTGCAATTAATTTCAAAGTCCCTCTTTGCCATGACAAAGAACTTTATCACAAAAAAAAATTCAACTGCATTTCAGTCCTGCCACAAAAGGACCAGCTGACATCAGATCAGTGATTCTCTCGTTAACACAGGCGAGAGTGTTGTCGAGGACAAGGCTGGAGATTACTCCCTAATTGGAGTTAGAGCAACAGACTGGAAACTTTAAAAGGAGGGTGGTGCTTGAAATCATTGTTCTTCCTCTGTTAACCATGGTTATCAGCAAGGAAACACGTGCCGTTATCATTGCTTTGCACAAAAAAAGCTCCACAGGCAAGGATATTGCTGCTAGTAAGATTGCACCTAAATCAACCATTTATCAAATCATCAAGAACTTCAAGGAGAGAGGTTCAATAGATGTGAATAAGGCTTCAGGGTGCCCAAGAACGTCCAGCAAGCGCCAGAACCATCTCCTAAAGTTGATTGAGCTGCGGGATCGGGGCACCATCAGTGCAGAGCTTGCTCAGCAATGGCAGCTGGCAGATTTGAGTGCATCTGCAAGCACAGTGAGGCGAAGACTTTTGGAGGATGGCCTGGTGTCAAGAAAGCAAGCAAAGAAGCCACTTCTCTCCAGGAAAAACATCAGGGACAGACTGATATTCTGCAAAGGGTACAGGGATTTGACTGCTGAGGACTGGGGTAAAGTTATTTTCTCTGATAAATTCCCTTTCAGATTGTTTGGGGCATCTGGAAAAAAACACTTGTCCGGAGAAGGAAAGGTGAGCGCTACCATCAGTCCTGTGTCATTGTCTGCTATCAAATTTACCCTAGTATTTCTCTCTGTATGTGTGTATATGTTAGGGAATTGGGGTCCGATGGGGCAGGGACTGATATGAGTGTGTTCTCTGTACAGCACTGCAAAGTTAGTGGCGCTATATAAATAGATGATGATGGCATGCCAAGAGTATAGCATCCTGAGACCATTCATGTGTGGGGCTGCTTTTCAGCCAAAGGAGTGGGCTCATTCACAATTTTGCGTAAACCAATGCCATGAAAAAAGAATGGTACCAAAACATCCTCCAAGAGCAACTTCTCCCATCCATCAAAGAACAGTTTGGTGACGAACAATGCCTTTTCCAGCATGATAGTTATCACTTTTGTATTATGGCAAGGTGCTCCAGGTGACTCGAGGATCAAAACATTAAAATTTTGGGTACATGGTCAGGAAACTCCCCAGACCTTAATCCCATTGAGAATTTGTTGTGGATCCTCAAGAAACAGGTGGACAAAAAAAAACCCAAAAATTCTGACAAACTCCAAGCATTGATTAAGCAAGAATAGTCTTAATCAATGAGAAACCACGGAGATGTGGACATTGAGTGTAACAATTACACTGTTCCTAATATATGATGCAAGATCTATTTCAAAACAACCTTGTACAGATTACCTCAAAATACCTCAGTCTGTTCCAGCACTCTCTTCTACTGGTATACGGATATGTTAAGATACTTACTATAATATTTTATGAGATAATATCTGAATGCCTAGCATACACTTGCTGTATTCAATTTTACCTTTTGCTGCCATCAGTCAGTATGTGGCCCAGAAGTTGATTGACAGCATGCCAGCGTGAATTGCAGGTGTCTTCAAAAAGAAGAGTCAACACAGCAAATATTGACTCTTTGCAAAAACGTAATGTAATTGTCAATGAAAGCCTCTGACACTTATGAAATGCTTGTAATTTTACTTCAGTATACCATAACACCATCTAACAAATAAGGTCTAAAAACACTGAAGCAGCAAACTTTGTGAAAACCAATACTTGTGTCATTCTCAAAACTTTTGGCCATGTACAATTACATTTGACTTCCATGTTTCATGAAAATTTAAATGTTTATTTTCAGTAGTCCTTCCAAGACTATTTGTTTGCTATTATTTTCATCAGTGACCTTCTAACGGAATTAATCCAAGTTCAATTAATTGATGTTAAAGACTTCTTATATGAAAATTAATTGAACCCAGTTTTATTTAATGAAAAGTGCGTAAATAAGAGGATAAACATCTCCCGGCTGAAATGGATTGGGTTAAGGGCTCTATGCAAGTGTGTTTTAAACTTACAGCACACACTAATTGTCTCAACTGAAGTGTGAAGTACATATTCAGACTTCTCTGGAATGTGAACGCTATTTGTCTACCCACTCTGCACAGGGCCAGATTATCCAATAGGCTGACTAGGGTGCTAGGCATCAAGCAGGCCCGGCGCTCCCATTAGGCAAGGTTAGGCACTTGCCTAGCGCGCCGGGCTCTGGAGGGCGCCACAGAACTGAAAATTAATTTTAAAACTGTGCGGCCGCCGCACAGCATTCAGGTGCATGGGGAGGGGGGGGGGGGAAGAGGCTATTGCTCACCACCGCCGCCTCTCTGCTCCGTCTCCTCCCCTCCACTCACTAGTGTCAGTGAGTAGAGGGGAGGAGACGGAGCAGAGAGGCAGCGGTGGTGAGACAAGGTAAGAAAGGACGGGGTGAGGGGGGAGGAGGGCGCCGATTATATATAAAAAAAGATATAAATAGATGATGATGGCATGCAAACAGTAAAGCATCCTGAGACCATTCATGTGTGGGGCTGCTTTTCAGCCAAAGGAGTGGGCTCATTCACAATTTTGCGTAAACCAATGCCATGAAAAAAGAATGGTACCAAAACATCCTCCAAGAGCAACTTCTCCCATCTATCAAAGAACAGTTTGGTGACGAACAATGCCTTTTCCAGCATGAAACGGAATTAATCCAAGTTCAATTAATTGATGTTAAAGACTTCTTATATGAAAATTAATTGAACCCAGTTTTATTTAATGAAAAGTGCGTAAATAAGAGGGGGGGGAAGAGGCTATTGCTCACCACCGCCGCCTCTCTGCTCCGTCTCCTCCCCTCCACTCACTAGTGTCAGTGCCTAGGGCGCCATGGACCCTAACCCCGGCCCTGGCATCAAGGGACGCAAATTTTTGACGGGGGCTGTTCTAAACTGAAATTCAGTTTAAAATAGTTCTCCAAAGTAAAATAACATAAAAAATGTAGTAAGGTTTTTAACATTGACACATTCCTAATGTAAAGGCTGAGGTCAATGAGTCATCTTTGGGTGGGCGCTTGAGGATAAACATGTAGGACACACATGGATGACAGGTGCTGGTGTGACAGTCCATTTCATCCTCCGCAGAGCGCATTCATGCCTACATTCTGTTAGAGACTTATGACTTTAATGAAAGCAAAATGAGAAATATTGCCAGGACTCTTTTAGAAAGCTAAGTGGAGCTGAGTTTTTAAAGCAGGTGTCGAAGTCGTATAATTGGATGAACGAAAGTATATTGGTTAATATTGTTTTGACGTGCGATTGCGATCAGTAAGCCTCATAACACGTGGCATACTGCGATCGCACGGTAAAATACGCACGCACACACTTGCACTACAACATTTAGTTATTTATATATATTTCATATTTATATTGATTCCATTCCACAGTGATTTATGAGCAGATAGTATTTAGTTTATATATTATGATTATATACACTTTAGTGTTATTTAAGGTTCAAGTTACAGGAAATGTGTCATGTCTGGTATCATTTTAATCCCCTATCAGCAGTTGTCCGGTTCATTCGTCGATTGCATACTCTAAGTATTTATTCCCTAACATCACTAACTAAAGTGATACTGACTATAAAATGCTAATAGACTAGTTGAAACTGGAGTCTTGGCGGGAAAAGTCAGAGTACAACCCCTGGAGAGATGACCCCCACCATTGGATATTTTGGTTTGAACTGGCCTATGACCTGCAGCACTCTGGACCTTCCTGATACCTGGACCAATAGAAGCAAGCCACACCATCTGCATTGTTCTCGCTATAACACTGAGTGTATATAATAACAGCTCTCACTGGCACTGGCCTCAGTCTGATCTGACCACAGTATTCTGGAGTGAAGTACTGTGCACAGGTGCCAGTGGGAGAGCGGCATGTATTTATCTTTTGGTATTGGCTGTACTGTATTATAATTATGTATTGAACTGCTAAATTTTCATCTGCTAAAATAAATTACTTTGTGCTTTGGAAACACAATACAATCGCTTATGCAATGCTTATTTGAAAACAATATAATTACTTTAATACACGGGAACACAAATATTGGTGGAGTCAAGGGGCGGAAGGAAGCCAGATCTTTAAATAAGGACAAGTTTGTTTTCGCTTGCCACATATTAGCCTGGGGTGGAAGGTGAGGGGGCACTACAAACATATTAGCCTAGGGCGGCCTGAACCCTGAGTCAGGCACTGACTGACTTTGCTGGTCTAATAACAGTAATGCATGTCAGTTATTCACAAGAATTACAAATAAGGGTACTATGATGTGCCACTGGGAGAAGCAGCACCAACTATATTTGGTGCAAGGGAGATCATTAGGATGTGCGATTCTTCAAAAGTTGAACATTTAACATTTTAAGAAATCACAGATGTGGACATTGAGTGTAACAATGCCACTGTTCCTAAAATATGATGCAAGATCTATTTCAAAACAACCTTGTACAGATTACTCAAAATAACTCAGCCTGTTCCAGCACTCTTCTACTGGTATACGGATGTTAAGATACTTACTATAATATTTTATGAGATAATATCTGAATGCCTAGCATACACTTGCTGTATTCAATTTTACCCTTACATTTTTTGAATTATTTATGCATTCAATTAAATCACTTTGTGCCTGACCAGCAGAGCTTGCACCTAACGTCTTATGTGTAGTGATGAGTGCATTTTAGTTATGGTGTTCTGATTAAAGAGGCAAATATGATCGGGGAAGAGCGTAAAGTAACTCATACATAGGCTTGTTAGGGATTTAAGTTGTGCAAGTTATTATGCATTTCTTGCCTGTGGCTAAAGCCTAAAAAGTTATTTTTACCATAAAGTATTTTGGTATCCACTAACTTGCACCTGAGGTATCGTCTGCCGTGTACTAGAGGAACCTTCGTTCCTATAAATATCTATAAATATCTCAAGATTCTATGGTGCATTCAGATCCACAGGCACACTTTATACTGGTAAAATTAGTGGAAGTTGAAGGATATTTGTATATAGTAAATGCAGACCTGGGGAATTTGGTCTGGCTCTGACGCAAGTTGGCTGCGTGAGTTTGGAGTTCTAATAAACTGAACAAAAAAAAAAAAAAAAAAAAAAAAGGTTTACTATAACTAAGGAAAAACACAAAGGTAGACAAGGCAAAAGGCTTCCTGACCGATGCAAATAATTCTATGTAATTCAAAAAATTGTTGAGGCTGGGTCACACATGCTGGGAAAGAAAGACAGTTTTTGAAATGGCATCACTACCAGGCACTGTGGAAGGATGTATCAGAGGAAGTGGGTCACCTTACCAGAATGCACTCAGTGAATTTCCCACCAAGGAGGAAATAAAAGCTCCACACTTGAGTGTGTCAACCATATCAGCTTGATCCTAAAGATTGCTCAAATCTAAAAAAGCAAGATCTGCACTTTTGCCTGAGATACCAGTAACTAATACTAGATCATTAAGGGACTTATCAGGGCACATTAAAGATGTTGAAAACTGCAGACACACAATGTAGAGTCACATGATGAACACTTACACCTTACAAGGCATATTGAACATGATTCTGTGGCACAATCTCTAAGAACGTGATAAAGCTTATAGTGCCCTACATCCCCATGGTACATCTGACCTCCAAAGAGATTTGATATGCAGAGTTCACAGATACAAAATCAAGGAGGAAATCATTGGTAAAACTAAATTCATGGGGCATATCTACTTCGGTCTGACACAGCTATGACATGCCAGACTTGGCATTAAACATGTTACAAAGAAGGAGATTGATTCAACCAGTAATATGTTTTAAAGGCTTAGCTTATATATTGTTGGTGGGGCTTCCTCTTTATCCCTAAGGTCACAACATCCTAGGCTGGAATCTGGTGCCTGAACTACCATTTCAAAGAGACATTCTGCAAACGAAAAATTGTTCATTCCTCTTGACCCTTTTACACTTCAAACAAGGATCATCACCCAACAGATTCAACAGGCTTAATTCCAGAACCCTTTTGCTCCATGACTTAAGCCAGTCACTTTAGTCATGTCTCACTGTGCTCATTAAGAGTGTAAACCAAACCTCATGTGACAGTGCTCTGCCAAAATAATTTCAGTTGAGCAAAGAAAAAAATCTTCCACCATATGCAGAAACTCTACTATACCTTCAGAACCCCCATTGCCTCCTCCCTCTAATACACACAAACTATGGTATTTAAAACAGTTTAATTTGTAAGGTTTTTTATTTTAGAAAAAAAAGCTCACATATCAAAAGGATACAACATCCTCCCGTAGCCCTCCATCACCTTGTGTTGCAAAATGACATTTGAGCACGTACTGCAGCTACATTGGCAAGGGTCTATTTATAACTGGGCATCCATCGGCCTATACCAGGATCAGAGACACTTGTTGAGCAAGGCATAGGAATTGGGTGTCTGCCCTTTATTTCCTCATGGTGGCTCCCCAACACTGGAAAATCTTTGGTCAGCAACAACTGGGTATTTCGAGCCCTTAACTATAGGGGCTGCGTTCTCGCTATACACAAGAGACCTGAAGACTTCAGATGGTCCTTATTGTGCTACCTGGCTAGTATCCATAATGTGTCACGAACAGTCAGCATAAATCAAGTAAAGGCCACAATAATGCATTTCTTGCATTCAGGTTGTAAGTAGTTTACTTACAGCTAAAAATATTGCTTGCCGACTGCTGAAAATTCAGTTTATATTCTTTGTTGCTACTTAAGTGCACTTCCTGTGACATGTCCAATGCAGCATGGGATATGAGTTCATAAAAATTATGAAGCACATTTTTTTATTGACCAGAATGTCCCGTGCATCAGGGAATATTCCCCTTAGCCGAGACTCCATTGCAGGTGTAAGATCATAGAAGTTGTTTTCCGTAGCTGTTTCAGAATGTGGGTCCCAAGCACCATTTCCAACTAATGTGTCTGGGGAAACCATGGTTAGCCTCAATACCACTGTGCCAGGCCACAAGAAAAACAGACACTTAACTTAAAATTAGTATCAAGTGGCTCAAAACCCTAATACATGTTTGAACTTAATCGCTAGCATTTACAGCATGTTGACTGGCAAATAAAACACTAATGTAAAATAGAGCCATTATCCTCAGACCTAGAATTCATACACTAGGTTGGACTATTTATTCACTACACACTTTTCTTTGCAATATTTGAAATAAGCCTAAATTGACCGACAATGCTCAAATATCCCTTTTACGAACATGCCTTAAAGCAAATAATTAAATGAACTCTATATGGAAAACAATCCCAGACTATTTGAACAAAAATATCCCCGCTATACCACCAGTTACTTGACTCTGTGAGGCAAGAGTGTGATAAAGGGGTGCACTGTCTTCTATAGCTGTCACCTTAAAAAAAACAATCACTTGGGTAATAGGATAGTAAAGCTAGTGGCATTAGAATGTTTTCAGAAATGTCCTCTTTGCTGCAATCAGTTAAAGGGACCCTTCACTTCAGTCTACAGTGGACCTATGTAAAGAACAGATTACTTAAGAATTTGAAAAAGCTACTAAGCACTACAGTGTTCTCCCCAGAAAATTATGCCAAATGGGTAGGGGCAGTGGTAATACTTTGCAATAATGAAAAATGAGATTTGCTGCCTACACCTGCCAGGACTGGTCAGACTGGTGCCAGTAGTCTAACACACACTGCTGGCTGTAGCACTCATATAGTACCTGTTGTGTTCAAAGGGAAGCTATTTCCACATATAACAATCCTTTCAAAAGAGGTCAAAAACCTTTGGGGCTTACGCATTACAAATTCACTGCAAATTTAAAAAAATATGCCAATGCACTGCACAACAGGTTAAAGTGAATGCATCAAGCAGCAACCATCAAAAATCTCAGAGGTTATTGTCCAGGGATGCAGAGGTCTTGGCTGTTTATATCTTGCTTCCTAAGCTCATTGGGCCTTGGACAACCTACACTATATGGACAAAGTATTCGGATGCTTGACTATTACACCAACAGGCACTGTAATGACACTGTATTCAAATACATATACTTTAATAAGGCGTTGTCCCTTTTCCAGCATTAACAGCTTCCACTCTTCTTGGAAGGCTTTCTGTGGGAATTTGTGCCCACTTATTCAGTAGAGCATTTATGATGACAGGTACTGATGTTGGACAAGAAGACCTGGCTTACAATCTCGGTTCCAATTCATCCCAACGATGTTCGATGGTGTTGAGGTCAAGGCTCTGTGTAAGCCAGTCAAGTTCTTCCACACCGAACTCAAACCTGGTCCTTGTAGTACTTTCTTTGTGGACTGTGGCACAGTCATGTTGGAATAGAAAAAGGGCTTTCCCCAAACTGTTGCTACAAAAGTGGAAGCATAGCATTGTCAAAAACGAATTTGTATGCTGAGGCATTAAGATTGCCCTTTATTGGAGATAAGGGGCCTTACACAAACCCTGAAAAACAGCCCCATACAATCATACCTCCACAAAACTTCACAGTTGGCATAATGCAGTCAGGCAGGTAACGGTTCTCCACTCATCCGCCAAACTCAGACTCTACCGTCTTGACTGCCAGGGAAGCACGATTTATCACTCCTCAGAACACATGTCCACAGAGCTACAGTCCAGAGTCAATGTGCTTTACACCACTCCAGCCGTCACTTGGCATTGGTCTTTGATGTGAGGCTTGTATACAGCTGCTCGGCCATGAAAACCCATTGCACTAAACTTCTGCAGCATTAATGCCAGTGGAAATTCGGAATTCTTCAGCTATGGACTCAGCCGAGTGTTGGTTACTTTTACACACCATGCACCGAAGCAGTCATTGACCCAGTTCTGTGATTTTACGTGGTCTTCTGCTTCATGGCAGAGTTGCTGTTCTTGCTAAACGCTTACACTTTCTATATCACTTACAGATGCAAAGATGGTATCCTATTATAATACCATGCTTGACGTCACTGAGCTCTTCAGAACGACTCATTTCGTATGACAAACATTTGCATATGGAAACTGCAAGCTAGGTGCTTGATTTTATACACCTCTGGCAACAGGTCTGAATGGAAAAACCTCAATCTAATAATTAACAGTTGTGGCCAAATACTTTTGTTTTGTGTATGTTGCAATGGGTAACCACCCTGTACAATAATCCTTCAGCACATTTTAGCGTGAATAGCTTTTTCAGCATCAGTAGTCTTTATTAATCAAAGCATACCAAGTGTGATCTGCTCATGCATAGATGTATACGAGACTGAAACGGGGCAGAGAGAACCCAAAATGTCAATGCCTACGATCTTCTGTTCTATAAAGAACAAATCAACAATCCCTGTGTCTTGGCTGAGATCAGCTGACACGTTTAGATCTTTATCAAAATTCATCATTTGATGTGGAAGTCAAAGGAACAGAATATCTCCCTAAAATGGCAAAGGGATAATTCCCATACAAAGTAACCACAATCATTTATAATCACAACACTGAAAAAGATTTATCCTCTTAATTTTCAGGTGCCACTTAATAGCCAGAGATAATCCCACACTTGCATAATTGGGACAAGTTCTGGCACTCAAAATTGATATACTTCCTAGGAGACTCTCTTGCCAGTCCTTTCCATCTCCAGCGTACTTTAGAAAACAGAGATCCATATTAATTAGGTTTAATACACATCAAGCTATGATATCACCTTTAGTATGTGTTTTTACGCATCTAAATTCAAAATATAATTTTTGGTATTGCCACAAACATGTTTCTGGACTAAAACCATGGGGAACTTGTAGATTGCTTTAGAAAAACCTTAGCATGTCCTCCAGAGATTATGGGTGCTTCTTTTGTGCACAAATATAAAAAATATAGCACTTGGCACCTGGGACTCTTTGCCTGTCATTAATTCTCTCACCATTAAAACAGATTACTAGACCACTTAAATACTTATTCTGTTTGTTACAGTTCAAAGGAGCAGTTTGTGCTACATGTTTGAGAAGGAGCCTCACTGCCAACTGTAATCACCTTACATGAGCGGTGGGTGGGAAGAAGACCTCACCCTATGAATGATTGGTGTTGTAAGCAATTCAACCTTTTCACAGCCTTTTAAAAAAAAAAAAAAAAAAAAAAAAAAAAAAAAGGGGACCAAAAAACCACCTACTCATTTTACCCCCACGTTGTCTGTTTTCCATCATATATTGATTATTTTTCTCCTTCCCTCTGTTATCACACGAAGTCTGATCATAAAGATACCTTTCAGCAATTAGATAAACCCAGGACCTACTGACCAAAGCACACAAGGTGGTTGAATATTTTACCAGACCTAATGCATTTGAATTTAACCTTACATAAAGGGCTCAATTGTCACTTTCCCTCAAATTGTTTATAGAAAAAAAAAAAACCCCAAACATTAATACCCAAGGTATTTGTTCTTTGGTACCTGTGACTAGAATTTAAAGCAATAATGATGTATAGGGATTTGTTACAAAATGAGTGGCATCTCAACTCAGATGAGGCTATAGCAAAATGTTAATTTCTATAGACGTCATCTCAGCTTGGTTACCTGTGTGTCCATATGCAATATCCCCCTTTCTTCCAACATAGTTCCTCTTTTTCCAGTCTGATACACTTCAAGGGCCACATGGTCGGCCCTCTAACATTCAAAATGGCCACACATTGCTCTAATTTCAATAATAAGATAATACAGTACATTTAATCAAAGAAAGACACCTATCTGTAATAACATATCAGCTGACATTTTAAACAAGTTTCACAAACTATAACAAACTGACAATAAATGAAGGCGCTGGGTGCCACATGTAAGAGCTTATAGGGCCACCTGTTGACCATCACTGCTTGACTGAGAAATTTTCACTTTTTTTCCCCCCATGCAAGCGGGGGGAATGAGGAACCCAACATACATATATAATCAATATGTACAGTATAGCAGTGAATAAATTAAATTTTATTGAGATGGAAATTTCAACCTAAATAGGTGGTTAAAAGTGTGGTGTGTTCGCTATAATACTTAATACAAAAATAAATAGTGTGAAAGTCATTGCTTGACATATGTAAACATAGGTTTTCAAGCATTCATAGAGATGGGATTCATAGATTAGCAAAGTCTAAAAATCCCCTCCTTGCATACTGAACTTCTGGAAACCTATACTTTATTTCATGTTCATACTATTTACAATTAAAATATTCTAAAAAGCATCTTTTAACAGCAGCCAGTATGGACATGTGCTAGAGATGGTCTTTGTTAATAAGACTTTAGGTTGCGATAAAAGTAATGTGGAGGTCTACTGCAATGGACTCGCTTCAAAGCCTGGCTTAGTTTGCGCCCATTAAATTTACTTGTTAGAGTGTGGACTTTGTACTGTTCTACTGCATAAATGAAGTATAAAAAAACCACATCAATACACATTTATAATTAAAGTTCTATGTAACATCAGTAAAATACAGTTTTCTTACATGTTGGTAAAATATTTGTTTTCTTACATTTTGTCTTCTTAAACCCTGACATATCCATGGCTACAACTTCAACCTAGTATGGATGCTGCAGTCAGGCTTGTACACATTAACACACCCGCTCCACTGGGAAAATATGCTGATTAGTGCACCGGCCCACCCTTTAAAGACCGTTACCAATTTACTCCCCTCTCCAAAACAGAAGTGAGGAGACCATATGAGTGAGGGAGAGAAGTATCACCCTTGGATGCGTCAAGATCCAGCCTGAGAGAATGTGCACCCTGTCAGGACTTGTGCCCTACTGGCTGCTTTATCTTCAGGCACGCACAGTGGTGGGTGCTTCAGATGGACAATTTGGAACCACCCCCTCCCACTGGCCTTTTGCAAACATTATAGGGGCTCTGCACTGCTTGTTACAAGTTCAAGTTTACACCATCAGACTGTGCTGGGAATTGCTGGTACATGTTGGTCATTAGTAGGTTAGTGGGTATGGCACTAACACTATACATGCTAAGAAAAGAGGATTTATGTACTTACGTTAAATCCGTTTCTCTGATTCCGTCTGGGGGACACTGCTTACCATGGGGTTGTGGAGGGAGCTTGGGGGAGTTGGCACCTAACTAGTTAACTTTTAGTACTGCCGACAGACCCCTCCCCTCTACAATCCCCCTGGACTCTTCAGTTTATTAAAAAGCCCTAGGAGTAAGGCCAGTCAAACAAGAGCACACAGAAGAACAGAAGAAGGGAGGGATCGCAGTGTCCCCCAGACGGAATCAGAGAAACGGATTTAACGTAAGTACATAAATCCTCTTTTTTCTTTCATCCAGTCTGGGGGACACTGCTTACCATGGGGACGTTCTAAAGCAGCCCCTTAAGGGTGGGACTACTCTGAGAATCCCGCTCGCAAAGCATTACGAGCGAAATCTGCATCCGTAGATGCAAATACATTAAATTGGTAAAATTTTGTAAACGTGTGGACAGAGGACCAGGTGGCTGCTCTGCAAAGCTTGTCCGCAGAAGCCCTATTTCTCGCTGCCCATGACGCCCCTACCGATCTGGTGGAATGGGCCGTAAGTCTCTGGCACAGGACGGTTAGCCTTTATGTAAGCATGTCTAATCGTTGCCGTAATCCATCTAGCGATGGACTGTTTTGAGGCTGGCCAGCCTCTCTTATTAGCATCATAGAGGACAAACAAAGAATCTGTACGTCTAATTTGTGAAGTTCTTTTTACATAGATGCGCAGAGCCCTAACCACATCCAACTTTTCCATAGTCTGGAGATCAGATTGGGAAGAGGATGAAAAGGCCGGGACTACAATGTCTTGGTTAAGGTGAAAAGCCGAAACTACCTTCGGAACGAAGGAAGGAAGGGTTCTTAGGACCGCTCTGTCCTCGTGGAAAACCAAATATGGTTCCCGACAGGACAAGGCTCCTAATTCCAAAACTCTTTAAGCATTTCCAGTACCAGATTGAGATCCCATGGTGCTGTCGGCGGAACATAGGGAGGCTGAATATGCAGTACTCCCTGGAGAAAAGTCCTGATATCCGGTAAGTCGGCTAATTTCTTATGGAAAAAAAACGAAAGTGCCGATACCTGGACCTTTAAGGAACCTAACCTGAGACCTGCCTCCAGGCCATCCTGAAGGAATGCTAACAAGCGAGTGAGGCGAAAGGAGGATGAGTGGCAAATCCTACTTTCGCACCATCTAATATAAGCTTTCCAAATCCTGTGATAGATGCGAGCTGAAACTGGTTTTCTGGCTCGCATGAGGGTGTTCACCACATCTGGAGAGAAACTTCTAGCTCTCCAGAGGCTGGCTTTAACAGCCATGCCGTTAAACTGAGCTGAGGTAAATTCTGGTGTAGGAATGGACCCTGAAGGAGAAGGTCGTCTCGAGATGGAAGACGGAACCCTGGTCCTTCTTCCATGGAGATTATTTCCGCGTACCAGACTCGGCGCGGCCATGAGGGAGCTACTAGAATTACTGGTAGACCCCCCCTGCCTGACCCGTCTGAGGATGCGAGGAAGCATGGAGATAGGAGGAAATAGGTACCCCATCCTGAACTCCCATGGCATGGTCATGACGTCTATTGCCACGGCTAAGGGGTCTCTTGACCTTGCGCAAAACCTGGGAACCTTCCTGTTGTGTCTGGAGGCCATGAGATCTATGTCCGGAAGGCCCCACCTCTGAACCAGGGACTGAAACACTACCGGATGCAGAGACCACTCCCCCGGCATCATCTGGTTGCGACCGAGATAGTCTGCTTCCCAGTTGCATATTCCTGGAATGAATACAGCCGATATTGCCGGAACATGAAGTTCTGCCCAAGAGAAAATCTGGGCTGCAATTTTCATTGCTACTGCACTCCTGGTTCCTCCCTGTCTGTTGACATATGCTACAGCCGTGGCATTGTCGGATTGAATTCTGACAGGGTGGCCCTGGAGGAGGAATTGTCCTCCTTTGAGGGCTAGGAGAATAGCCTTCAGTTCCAACACATTTATGGATAGGGATGATTCCTGAACCAACCAAAGGCCTTGAAGCCGGAGGTGAAGGATTACCGCCCCCCCAAACTTTCAGGCTGGCGTCTGTCGTTGCTATGACCCACGCCCCCGGAGAGAAGGATCTGCCCACTGTTAAGTGATCCTGAATCAGCCACCACTGGAGGGATTCCCTGGACCTCGGGGATAGAGAGATCTTCTGTAGGTCCAGACGTAGGTGGGATCCTGACCACTTTATTAACAGATCCCACTGAAAACAGCGAGAGCGGGCTCGAGCAAAGGGAATGGTCTCGAAGGAGGCCACCATCTTTCCCAGCAACCGCATGCACAAATGGATTGAGGGTCTGGGAGAGGACAAGACCTGGTAGGTTATACTCTGAATTGAGGTGGCCTTTTCGACAGGCAGGAACACCTTTTGTTGGCTGGTGTCCATGATGAGGCCCAAGAAAACCATGCGCTGACACGGGACCATCTGAGATTTCTTCAAGTTGATGAGCCATCCGTGGCTCCTGAGAATCGCCAAGGCAAGGGATAAGTGATAACGCAAACAACTCTCTGAGGAGGACTTGAAGAGCAGGTCGTCTAGATAAGGCACGACCTGAATGCCCAGAAGGTGCAGACGAGCTGCCATAACCGACATGACTTTTGTGAAAACCCTCGGTGCTGTGGAGAGGCCGAAGGGGAGGGCCCGGAACTGATAATGGGAGGGTCCTACAGTGAATCTGAGGAGGGACTGATGGCCCTTCCAAAAGGGAATGTGGAGGTATGCATCTTTTATGTCTATGGAAGCCATAAATTGATCCTTCTCCAATCCGTTTATGACCGACCTCAGAGATTCCATCCAAAATCTGTCTACCCTTAGGTGTACATTGAGTGACTTTAGGTTTAAAATGGGTCGGAAGGAGCCGTCCGGCTTCTTCACAAGGAACAGGTTTGAATAAAAACCCTGTGTCTTTTGGAATTCTGGAACCCTGCAGATAACCTTCTGAGAGAGAAGAGAAGCGACACAATCCTGTATTGCTTGTCTTCTGGATGGATCTCGGGGTAGGGGGGGTTACGAAGAACCGATGGGGTCTGGGACCCAGCAGGTCTATCCTGTATCCCCCTGATATAATGCCTCGAATCCAGGGGTCCTGGGAGGACTCTGTCCACTGTTGAAGAAAAAGAGACAGACAACCTCCCACTGGGTTTTCCCCTCGGGGAACCAAGTGGTCGTCAGGACGCAGGCTTCTCCTGAGTCCTGGCGCCTGGCCGAAAAAGAGGATCTTCCTCTAGAGGAGCCTCGGGCATTTGGCTGTTTACCCCTAAACGACTGTCCTCTGGACAAGGAGGATCCTCGAAAGCGCTGACGGAAGGAGCTGAATCGGGGTTTTTTGCTTCTACCTGGGAAAACCGGCAAGGAAGTACTCTTGCCCCCCGTAGCCTGGGATATTAAGGTATCTAATTCCGGTCCAAACAAACCTGCTGCTGAAAAAGGAATGATTTCAACAGATTTTTTTGATTCTGCATCTCCTTCCCACAATTTCAGCCATAGAGTTCTTCTAGCTGAAACGGATGCAGCCTGTATAGAGGAGGAGACAGCCGCTGATTTTTGAGCCGCCTCATAAATGTACCCCGATGCCTCTTTTAAGTGTAAGGCCAAGGGGAGTAATTCAGAACCCTGTAAGGCCTCTGCCAGCTGGTCTGCCCATACTTCCATGGCTCTAGCCACCCAAGCTGAAGCGAATGTGGGTCTAAAGGACGAACCTGCAGCCGCAAAGATAGACTTCAGTTGGGATTCAACCTTCCGGTCATTGGCATCCGGAAGGGATGCTGAACCAGGAGCTGGAAGTAAGGTGTGTTTTGCTAAACGTGCAATAGGCACATCTACTTTTGGGATACTTTCCCAACGAATTTCCTCCTCCTGTAAGGGGTACAAGGAGGAGAATCTTTTGGGAACTGAGAACCTCTTCTCAGGTTGTTTCCATGCTGCTTCAGCAATATCTACGAGTTCCCTAGAAGGGGGAAAACGGCAAGCCTTTCTTTTGGCTTTCTTGAACAGAATTCTGTCTCTAGGCGTAGGATCCTCCGGTTCTGGGAGGTCTAACGCTTGTCTAACTGCAAAAACCAAATCATTAACAAATTGGTTTCTAGAACTATCCTCCTGTTCCGAAGACTGAACTTGGTCAGAATCGGAATACACTGCCCCCTCATCCTCAGAAGATTCCTCAGAATCTGAAAGGACCATGATAGGGTTATTCGATCTAGGTCTCTTCCTTTTAGCGTACGGGATGTTTGGGGACTCAAGCAACAAGTTAAGCTTATTTAAACCTTTAAGGAAAGCTGTGGACCATGTCGCTTCTGTGGAGATAGTGTTTTGGTCAGAAAAAGAAGAGGAAGGTCCTGGTAAGGACGCTCCAATAGACCCTGTAGTAACAGGGAGGCCCAGCTGAGTGCTATTACTAGAAGCCACCGAAGTAGCCATATTAGATAGCAATTGGTTAGATTGCAATACCATCTGAGCTAAGGAGGAAACCGACTGTGTCAGGGAGGCCACCCAGGCCGGCTCCTCCGTCAGAGGGGCTGTGGGCTGATGAGTCCGCACAGTGGAAGCCCCTGCATCACAGGCAGAACAGAGGGCCAATTTAGGGTCCCCCTGCCCACACGGTAATTTAACTTGACATTTTGAGCAAGTAAAATATTTTGCAATAGGGCCCTTTCCCTTATCTGTCATTTTTTATAAAGGAAGGCACACCAAACACACAGATTAAAGGGTTAATCTAGCTGTGTAACAGAGAGAATAGAGAGAGATATGTATGCAGAAAACAAATTGTATAACAAGAAACAACTAATCTGTATAATAAAAGTTGTACTTGCAATAAACACCAATTGTTTTGTAGGCAAGCAGGAGGCTATAATGTAAACCTTACAGCCTACTTTTTTTCCACAGAAAATAAACAATGTGTGTGTTTAAAGGCAATATACTTAGCCCAGGGCCATAAAGGAGAGAAGTCCACGGCAGTCTGTCCAGTGTCTGCTCCCTCAGCTCTGATCTCTCTTCCCGGGCTTCCTTTGGCGCCAGAAGACTGGGATATACCATCTCTCTGTGGAAGGAGGGGGGAACTATGTATTAGCTCCCCCCCCCCCTTCAATAGCTCCAATCGTTGAAAAAAATAAAAAAATGGAGCGTGACAGGTAATGGAGACCCCTTTACAGAGGTCTCCGCAGCGACATACCCGGCGCCCTCCTCCTATGCATGAGGGGGGAACCGTGGTATAGCCCCCTTCCTCCTCTTCTCCGTAGCACTGCTGGCCCGAAATCCAAGATGGCCGCCGCTACTTGCAGATCCGATAACCGACACTCTATGCCTGTCATGGCAGCGCCGGTTATCGGGGAGGCTGGAGGAGTGCAGCGGTCCATGAGACCGCTTGTCACTCCTCAATTTAGGCACCCTTTTAGAAAGTTTCCCTGTCAGTGAGAGCCTGTGGCTCCCATCTGACAGGAGAATGCCTGCGCTGCTGGCTGTGAGTGTGTTCTCTCTCATAGAACACACTCCAGCACTGTCACCAGTAAGAAAGATAATAAAAAGTAAAAGAAAGAAATAAAATTTTTTAAGATTACACTAGCTATAAAAAACGCTGCCCAACTCCAGGGCACCTGAAAAAAACTGAAGAGTCCAGGGGGATTGTAGAGGGGAGGGGTCTGTCGGCAGTACTAAAAGTTAACTAGTTAGGTGCCAACTCCCCCAAGCTCCCTCCACAACCCCATGGTAAGCAGTGTCCCCCAGACTGGATGAAAGATAAAGTGTGTTTAGTATTGCTGTACATACTGTGTACTATTGAAGTGTGTTTTATAAACCCACTGCTAATTGTGTATCATGCCGCATTCTAGCACTCAGTTGCAGGACTCCATACCCTCTGCTTCAGATTGCACTTAAATGTTGGCATAGATTAAACAGACCACATAAAAACTGTGCTGTATAGTTTGCACTTCACGAAACAAAAAAAACCTAAAGAACTTCAAAATCATGCACCACAAATAGTGTAAATGAGGTAAAATGAAGCCATACATGTATTTTCCTTTTTATTGTAGTATGCAATGTAATGCTTAGGCACGTTGCATGGGAGACTACGCCTAAACACTGTTGGGCTCAGTCTAAAGATTCATTTTGCTCTCAAAATACCTGTCTAGGAAAGGTCTCACAAACCATAATCTATTTGTGGAATTAGACAGCTTTACATCTACAAAAAAGGTGTGTAAGAGATGGACAACCCTTGTATCAGACTGGCAACAGAACATTGCTTTTTCCTGCTTCAAGAAGGCGGACTGGAGTTTACAGGAATATAGAAACATTATAAATTACATAGAATTAGCTTTCATAATCACTACCTATGTACAAACCAGTTGTAGACAAAAAAACAAAAACAAAAATCAAAGCTGGTTTTGAACTTGTATATAAAAATAATTCACAGATCGGCACAGAAAGAGCTGACATGCAAATTTAAAATGGATCTGGATATTAAAAAGTACAAAATTTGTCATAGAATGCCTGCCCCGTTGTCATCAGAAAGGGCAAGCATTTTACTTTACACTTAAAGAAAAAATTCTAATGTGCATTTAAATAAACTTCTAAATGGGTAAAAACTTGCAGGTGAGTAATTCTCAATATTAAGGTTTCTCACCTGTTACTTAAGCAAAACAAGACCAGAGTGTATGGCTTTACATTAAAAATTTGCCAGAACTGTAGTAATAAATACTTAAATCTCTACCAATAGACATTTGATTTGAATTGGAAAAAAAAATAAAAAAATACAGCAACAGAAATGAGAAACTTGCTGCAAAAAGTAGGAACACTGGAACAAAAATATTGTCTGAATCACTTTTGGTAACCTAAATACAATTAGAACATTTACAGGAAGTTTTATCAAAGAATAGTTCTGTTTGAAAAAAGAAAAAAACCCAAAAAAAAAAAAGACTATTGTACAAAGTGGAAAAATGCATGAACTTGTAAATACTTTGGTCACACTAATTGTCAAATAGTTATGCTTTCAAATACATTAGATTTTTGTGTATACACTTTATAAAAACTATTTTTACAACCATTTTAACCATAGTATTACTATTACTGAAGTGGTGAGTTCTTATGTCTTAGGGCACCAGTTTTGTTTAGAATACAATACAATATAAACATACACAAAGTCTTATTTCTCAATGTGCAATATTTTTACACTTTCAAGTCTGTACAACACCTTAAAATCTAAGAAAAAATAAAATAAAATGTTGCTGGTCCTGATCCCTTGCAAAGTTAGTGCAGCAGTGACTGGCGTCGACGGGCTTTAGCCCGAAACCTCAAGTAACACCACTTAAAATCCCAATGGATATCAGTCTGCGATCTTCAACTAACAGTAGGCCTCACACATCATACTGGGCCATTTGCAGAAGCTCCGTCCGACACGATCTGCTCTGACGGTCTAAAACAAACAAACAAAAAATAAATTATTATGTTAAGCGGAGCTTATATACAGACAGACAAAACGCGTTGGTTTCCTGACAAATAGCATAGTTAGGAGGAAAAATACAAAAAGGACTCCCACCCCTCAATAAAAAAACAAAAAACTCAAAGTCCTGTGACTGAACAATTTCCTGCAAAATTTGCTCTTTGCACGTGAAAAGACCTTGTTTGATCTTAGAAAATTAAAGGAATCTAATCACTTGAATAGCTTTTATTCAAAAAAATGTTCAGAGAACCACCATCAGTTCATTTACAAAATCTATGGGACGGACACAATGGAGTAAGAAACTGAAAAGGCATTATTCAGAACAGGTACCCAAAAAAGGTCACAAGTGAGTGTACATCAAGCTGTAAACAACCACATACCACAAAAAGCATAATGCATTAATTGAAACACTAGATCCTGAAAGAACCAGGCTGCAAATATCTACTAATAAGGACCCATTCTGTTCGAGAAAAAAGCACCAGGGTTGACACAAGCGCCAGAACAGGCCTGGCACACCAGTTGTTGACACTACAAACCCTAGACATCCTACAGATAGCTGGCAATGTATACTGGGACTTGTAGTTTCACAACACCTGGAGAGCTACAGGTTATCCAGGCCTGTGCTAGAAGATCACGAGCTTCAATGCTACATGCATTGATAGAAAAAACAAAATTTAAACTTATTGCAAAAGATAGTTACTATGGGGCATATTCAATTGTTGGCGAAAACGACAAAAATCTAGCGCTCCGCGCACTATTAGCGTTATTACGGTAGTTTTCTCGCTGGATTACAGCTCGCAGCTCCCTGAGCCGCAAGCTGAAATCCAGCTTACTATTACCGTAACAGTAATAGTTTTAACGCCGCGGGGATATTCAACAATTGAATATGCCCCTATGAGCACTATTAAGGTTAAACAAATGGATACAAGTGACCAGGGAAGGAAAGAATCACTGAGGAACACACTACTGTACTGTTCATATCTAGATCTCACTATAAGTAGTATTCAACACATGCTCATCCCAAACACCACACAAGTGGTATTACAAAAGAGTCAAACATTTACTAGAGACTACAAGCAGTTGCCTCAGAGGGTGACAAAACTAAAGGATCTCTGCCTGATCAGGTACACACTCGCCTGTGGTTGCCTGCCAGCTTCATGTTACACCCCAGAGGGAGTAAGAAACAGTTCGGTGAAAGGCGTCCATGTCAGAAGTGGATCATATAAGAAGACACCATAACCACCGTCCCTAGCATGCTGTATAGAGTGTTAAGCACTGACAATAGCCAAGTAAAGACAAAAGTCAAATTAGAGAACAATCTTAATGTATGTAGTGCATGAGAAAAGTTTGCCTTCAGGTAAAAGACGACCTGAAACTATAGTCTACTTACTTCTGTTCTTGGCTGCTACTGTTTGGCTGTAAAACTGGAGGATTTTCCATGGCAGAATCGCAGTTCTCCACAACATATTTACAGGCAGAGTCATTAGAGGTAGACAGTTTCCCTTCCTCACTGTACAGAAAACAAGAGACATTAAAGTAGGACATTAAATTGAACACTTCTCTGAATTACCATTAACCACAATAATGAATTCATGCAATGGGTGCCAATGGTAGGAATCGGGGATGAGAACAGTTACACTTTCCGAACATTGCAGCATGTGCACAACAAAATGACAAAAAAAAAAAAAAATATGACAAAGGAAATTTGGGCATACAGGGAAATGTACGGAAAACCTGTATAGACGAGATCCTTAAGTTTAAAGATACATACCAATAGGATTTCAACACTCTGAAGCCATTAGTGTGCAATGGAGAGGGAAAGGAGGAGAAGCAGGCATAAAAAGAAGGCTACTTAGTAGTATTGTGTGGTGTAGACAGAGCTGCATAAATAAAACACATTGTTCATTCATTGTGTAACTACAGTTGCTAGCCATAAAGACATTGTCAAGTCTGAGTACACTGCTAATACCTTCACCTGTTCGGGGTGTTATTCTTTTGATTCAAAGACACACAGGGCTGTGAAACACACATAATACAGAGGCAGAAGTTGCATAAAAGGATAATCCCACCTAAAAATACTTTTCTACTCCCAACTTTGTCTGAACTATAGGGATATTGTGCCAGAGACCTACACTGTTCAGGAGAGCTAATCCTCACAGCCATGTAATCACCGCACAAACCCCACCCAGTCACTCACTGGGGGTTTCATTAGTTAAGAATAACCATTTATGTTCAACTCCTTGACCTTGTAACATTAAATTACTGTCATGTTTGGAGTCTGAAACATAGAAGTCACAAAAAAAACCCAAACACATGGCGGCGAGGAGAGGTAGAGGATAGTATGCAACTGCGTATGGTATTTATATAAACTTTATTCACATTTTTCTTACATCATGGCATCAAAACTGATTCAGAAATACTCAACACAAAAAGTAGTGCTGCTTTTGTATTTGTCATTAAGAATAAAGTTTCTCACATACAAATAAAATAATTACAAGAGTACCGAAACCCATTACAAACAGTGCCATCAAAGCGTTTCAATGGCGTTCAATTGCCAGAGTTCCACTTGGCAGATTATAGTGCATTGCAAAACAAGAGTCTTCGTTAAGATCAAGTATTAAAAGCAAATCCAAGAAAAAGTTATTCAAAGCACCAAAAAAAGGGTAGCACATAAGACTTCAAATACTTTGTATTTCCTGGAGCACTGTCAAGGCAATCACAAAAAGATGTAGCCAAGTTCAGTTGTACTATTTGATCAAACCAGCCATTGTTCAATATCTGTGCGAGAAGGCCACATGGTAACCGACAGACAATGTGTGACTCATGGTAGAAAAGGCAAAAATGCCCATGGGACATGTCATAAGTGTATGCAAAGGTGGCAAAAAGAAAACCATTCATAGAAGATCAAATGATTTTTAACGTGAAGCATTGTGAAGGAAATATGCAGTTATGGGAATGCATCTCCTTTAGGGACTGGAAAACGTAGCCAAAAGAGGTAACAATAAAAGGCACAAGACAGAAATCTTGGATGAAAACATGCTGTAGACTGAGACACCCAAGACTCAGGAGAACAGTTCCAGCAGGACCCAAAGCAGAAAAGACACACTGGAGTGGCTTAAAAATACAATAAACAGAAAATGTCCTGGAATGAAGCAGCCAAAGTATGTTTTAATGGACCTTAACAAGTAGCACAAAGATTGGATGGAACCTGCACTGCCCAGGCATGCAAAGCTAGTATAGGACATCCCCAAATATCCTCCGCTGTAAATGCAGCCAAATTGGATCTTTCATCAAGTATTTTAGTACAGAAGACCGATACCTATGTAATCAATTTTAATTTGCAATTAAAGAAAAAGCTTTAGAATTGTTTGTTATTTGACAGCATTTTCATAATGGAACCCAGATTGATATCATTTGTGAATACTTGCCATTGATCAACACAAAATAAAGTGAAAAATGACAGAGCAGGTGTACAAGTTATATAGTCTACTGTATTAGCATATTCCATGCACCTACCATATTAGCTGAACATTTCTATATTTTAATTCTGAAAAGTCAGGCATTCTGCCTCTTCATGAGGTCACTAGAGTACTTTAGTTGGGTAGTCCTTTATATAAAAAAGAGTCTGGTTCATAACATTAGACTTTTTTTTTAACGAAATGTCATAACATTGTATATAACATACATAATTTACTAAATGAACAATGATATTCATGTTCTAGTAAATGTATTAACTTGAAGCCATGAAGGGGCACATTTGAAATATAACTTCTCCAACCTACAGTCAAACATTCAAAAGATTGGAGGTAAGTGTGCTGTTCCACAGGATTAGAAGAAAGGGAATTGTCAGGTTAATAAAAATATATTTCCTTAATGTCCCTTCAGCAGCACACCTTACATATCAAAGATGGGCCGGAATATGCTACCACTTGGAAAACCAAGGCAAACTCCAAGTTGGTGTACTGCAAAACTGGTCTATAGAAGCCTATTACCTCGACTTGTGATGTGGAAACATCCCTTCTCGAATCTGCTATAACCATCTGGCAAATATCTTATTGAAACCACCAGGTGTCCTCTGTTCAGAGCAGACAAACAAATAACCAAATTTATGGACTTTAGGGTGCTGGGATCTTTTCAGGTAGAGAAGTTTGAATATTGTAACATTTAAAAACACAAAGCCTCCGTTTTTGTCATTTTTAGGAAATTGGCATAACCACTTTCCCAGACCTGATGAACAGTCAATTCGATCTGAGGAAGCCTGAACAGTGGCTGAATAGATGCAATATATCTGTGAACAATGCCTGCCTACGCCAAAACTGAGCTACAAGGATCACAATACTCCTTTGTATGATATGTTCTGGATCACTCTTGGCAGCATTATCAATGGTAAGGAAACCTGTATGCTGAGTTCCAGTTATGACATCAACTGCTTGAGAATTGTCTATGGGTATTTTTCTCTAATTGGGGGAATTCAATTGGCCACGTTACTGTAGAGTGTAATGCGTCACCGTAGTTTCAACGCCGGTTTTTGCTCACAGCTTTTTGAGCTGTGAATTCCCCCCATAAAGTGGTATTGACAGACCCAAGAGGCAATCAGGAAAAATCACTGGCATATCCAGACCCACAATTATGCTGTGATTATTTGAAGGTTTGCTTTAGAGACCACTTTACTGCAGGAGGCCATTTCGGTTGAAATAGGGAACCAAATAGTTTTGCAGACTATAAAGGGAAAACGGCTGATAATGTGTGAAAGTTAAGTATTGTTCAGGGATAAATTAAAGGATAAAAGGGTGGTGCCAGATCTTCCTTGCTGATCAGTCTTCTAAGTGTTTATGTATACCACTGTATGAATTTGTACCTCATGGCCCTGGATTATTTTCTAGAAGACCTAAAAGCTTGACAGACTTCCTTTAGTTTCAGCAAGTGTGAAGACCCAAAATTTAGTCATGGTCATAAAGGAGACTCCGTGTTTCTTAAACAAAAAAACAAATTGATGAACAGAGGTTGCCTGAGGTGGAAGAAAGTTCTGCAACTTTTGCTATTAAAAGTTTGACAAGTCAAGAAAGTTATCAAAGACTGAAAATAATTCAATATACAATCTGGGTATTGAACTTTGCTCTGGTTTTGATTAATCAAATGAGATTAGGCAAGCAGAATAGCCTTTTGATACTATACTAATGACCTTTCAGCAGAGCTGTACCCAAAGAGCAACTTCAAGTGTCTTTATTTGGAGAATTAGATCACTTTAATGAACGCACATTTCTGGATAGAAAAGCAAATGGTGATGACAATTTCAAATCTACCCATTTCACATGCACTTTGTTGCTGATGCAGACCAAACTGATTGACAAGTTTTAGACTAAAAAACAGCATGTGGGGCCCTTGGATACCTGTACCCAAGTACAGTGCAGCATGTCAGCAAGTAGCTGTCGCACCCCAAATACTATGGACTGTTTGACAAACAATCCTAAGACACAACAATGGCTTTAAAATTTATCTGCAGCAAGACTAAGTAATAACCCACAGGTAGATTGTCAGAATTTACAATGGGTGCGCTGAAAGAGCAGAGCTCTAATCCTTTGTCAGGTAGCCTGTACCATCTGGTTCTGCTTATGCAGTATCAATACTTTGCTGCTTTAACTTCTATTTTTCTTTTTTAAAATTGAAAGCACTAGTTAGGGGACCCTCAAAATAAGGCAGAAAGACACCAACTTGAGGGGCTAGTTATGAAAGAAAAAAAAAAAAGGGACTTTTATACTAACCATAAATCCGTTTCTCCGATTCCATCTGGGGGACTCTGCTACCATGGGTTGTATTAGGGGAGAGTGGAGTTGGCACTTAACTAGTTAACTTGTTAAATGTATAAATGCTGAAAGACCCCACCACCCTGCAACCCCTTGTAGCTCCTCAGTTTAATTATAAAGCCCCAAGGAAGACAGGCCAAACAACCAAAGACCATACAGCTGAAGAGCAGAAGGGAGGGAATGCAGTGTCCCCAAGATGGAATCAGAGAAATAGATTTATCACAAGTATAAAAAACCCTTTCTCTCTTTCATGTGATCTGGGGGACACTGCTACCATAGGAACGTAGTAAATCAGCCAACCTAAGGGTGGGACCGCTCTGACAGTCCGGCACAGATAGCACTACGGCCAAAATTTGTGTCAGGCACAGGTCGGTTAGCACTGACATAAGCCTGCTTAAATGGTTGCAGTAATCATCTAGCAATGGACTGTTTTGAGGCTGGCCATCCTCGATTATGGGAATCAAAAAGTATAAATAATCTGTGCAGCGAACGTGGGAAGTCCTCACATAAATTCGGAGAGCCCTGAAAACAGAGGCATTCCATATAATTTTGTCCGGAGAAAGGGCCTCCCGCTTTGAACATTGGAACCACAATTGCTTGGTTGATATGAAAAGTCGAAAGCACCTTCGGAACAAATGGAGATTGCACGGAGAACTGCTCTGTCCTCGTGAAATACCAAAATAGGGCTCACAACAAAAAAGGGCTCCTAACTGATACTCTAGTGTTACTTCTGGCAATTCCATCGGCTCGCACTTTCAACGTTAAGGACCTTAATTCTGCAGAATGCAATGGTTCAAATGGAGGCCCCTTAAGCATATCAAGTACTAGGTTGAGATCCCAGGGTGCCGTGGGCTGGACATACGGAGGGTGGATATGCAGAACTCCCTGCAAAAATGTCCTTATATTCGGCATGTCTGCCAATCGAACGTGAAATACCGAAAGGGCCGAGACTTGTACTTTTTAAGAGTGCAGACGCCAACCTAAAGGAATGCCAGAAAGCGTGGTAGACAAAGACAATGTATGGCAGAGTCCATTTTCACACCATCTAATGTAGGCGTGCCAGATGCGGTGGTAGATATGAGCCAAAACTGGTTAACGAACTCACAAGAGCATGTTCACAACTCTAGGAAAGAATCCTCTAGACCGCAAAAGGCTGGCTTCAACAGCCATGCCGTTAAAGTCAGCCAAGGCAAGTCCTGATATTGGAATGGGCCTTGGTGTAAGAGGTTGTCTCGAAGTGATAGACAAACCCCATGACCTACTGCTATCAAGATAATGTCTGCATACCATACTTGACGCGGCCAGGCAGGAGCCACCAGTATTCACTGGTAGTCCGCCTTGCCCTACCAATCTGAGAATGCGGTGAATCATGGGTATTGGGGGAAATACCCCAAACGGAAGAAACAAGGCATTTTCATGACGTCGACGGCTACTGACAGGGGGTATTTCGCCCTTGCGTAGAATCTGGATAACTTCCTGTTGTGCCTTGACGTCATGGGGTCTCCCGGACCTGGACCTCATCTTAGGACCAGCGACTGGAAGACCTCCGGATGGAGTGACCACTCCCCCGGCATTACCGCATGTTGGCTTAGATAATCTACCTCCCAGTTCTGGATGCCTGGGATGAACACTGCCGAGATTGAGGGAACATGTTCTGCCCAGGCCAAGATCTGCACTGCCACTGACATTGCTCCAACACTTCTGGTTCCGCCCTGACATAAGCCACTGTCGTGGCATTGTTGGAAAGCAACCTGACCGGGAATCCCTGAAGCATGGTCTGGGCGCTATGAAGGACCATTAGCATGGCCTTAAATTCCAGAATCTTGATAGAGTAAAGACTCCTGAAACGACCAAAGGCCTTGAAGTCGTAAGTCAAGGGCCACAGTCCCTCACCCCCGCAAGTTGGCATCTGTGGTCACTATGATCCAGTACCACAGTGCAAAGGATTTGCCTACCAGGTGATCTTGGACCAACCACCACTGAACAGACACCCTTGCTTGGAAGACAAGCGGATCCACTGGCATTCCAACTGCAGGTGGGAAACGAACCACTTTGTTAAAAGGTCCTACTGAAAGCAGTGGGAATGGAATCGACCGTAAGGAATTGTCTCGAAGGTCGACACAATTTTCCTTAGGAGGCGCATACATAAGTGGATAGATGGTCTGGGACAGGCCAGGATCCGTGTAGTTACATCCTGTAATGATCGGGCCTTGCCCTCCGGAAGTAATACTTTTTGTTTTCTGGTGTCCATGATGAACCCCAGGAAGATCTGCTGGCAGGGGATCAATTGTGATTTATGCAGGTTTATTAACCGCCATGGTGCTCCAGGATTTTGATGGCAAGAGTCAGGTGTTGTAACAGATTGGCTGATGTGGCCTTGATAAGGTGGTCATCCAAATATGGTATTTTTACCCCTATGGAACGAAGACATGCTGCCATTACAGACATGATTTTTGTGACCACTCTTGGTACCGTGGATAGGCCAAAAGGGGAGTGCCTGAAATTGGTAGTAAGCCAACCGTAAATCTGTGGAGAGACTGAAGTCCCTCCCAAATGGGGACGTGAAGGTAGGCGTCTGATATTTATTGACGCAAAAAATTCGTCTGCCTCCAATCTGTCCACCCGTAGGTGTAGATTCAACATTTTTAAATTTAGAATGGGTTGAAATAAACCATCCAGCTTCGGGACCAGAAAAAAGGTTGGCGTAGAAATCTTGTCTTTTCTAGCTGTCCAGCAACGGGCAGATGACTCCTGCAGAAAGAGAAGCGGTGCAGGGCAAGGGGGGAGCAAATCTGAGTCTTGCTGTACCTCCGCCAACTGTTCAGGCTATGCTTCCATTGCTCTAGCAACCCATGCCAATGAAAACATGGGTCTGAAGGAGGTGCCTGCCGCTACATAGATGGATTTTAAATATCCCTCTACTTTGCGGTCGGTGGCATCCTTCAGGGCAGCTGTTCCTCGCACCGGAAGTGTAGTGTGTCGAGCTAAGCGTCCTACTGGGATGTCGACCTTTGGGATCTGTTCCCAGCAGGCCAGTTCCTCTTAATCTAAAGGGAACAGGGCAAGGAATCTCAGTGAAATCGTAAACTTTCAGTCCGGCTGACTGCAAGCTGCTTCTGTAATCACTGACTGTGGAAAAAGGATAGCAAGTCTTCTAATTTTTTTTTTTTTTTTAAAAAAAAGACACTGATCCGAAGATTTGGGTTCGTCCAAATCCGTATAGTCCAGGGCTGGTCTTGCTGCCAATACCAGGTCATCAACGCCCTGATATGTAGGAGATTCTTCCAGGTCTGTGACCTGCACAGAATCAGAGTCGAAAATAGGTTCACCCTCTTCTGATGATCTCTCGAAATACAAGAGTATTAGTGGACTGAAGCCGTTTATTTCTAGACAGTATAGGTCTTGGCGAGTCCAGAAAACAGTTTAATCTATCTAGGCCTCTGACCAAGGATGAGGACCAGGCCGGTTCTCCAGAAGGAGGGTCTGGGTTAGCGAGAGGATGATGGACAAGCCTATGCAAATTCAGCTGTCTCGGCGGTCACTGGTATTCCTACTGTCACAGGGGGGTAGTTTCTACTGCAGTGGAGGGGATAATTGCGGAAACCAATGTTAGCTCTGTAGTCTTAGTAAACAGTTGGACCAGTGTAGCAACTAACTGTGCCAGAGCAGATGCCCATGCCAGTTCCTCGGGTAGTAGTAGTACATTGCCCCCGTGTCAGTCAGTACAAAATCTCCCCTGGGTCCTGTTGTCCAATTGGCAGCTTAACATTACACTTTGAATAAGTGAAATATTTTGCATGTGGTGCCTTTTCCATTAGACATATTCTGAATGGGAAAAACACAATAAGCAATAGAAATACAGTCACACAAGATATAGGCTTGATATAGTTACAAGTATACTAACTAATCTATAACAGTCAAAAGTTGTATCTTGTAACAAGCTAAATGTGAAGAGAGATAGGTGGTGTAAGTAGGATATAACATATTATGCTACTTGCATCACATTAATAAAAATAAGGGTATATTAGAGTATAAAAGTATAGATTGTCGGTACTTAGTAGAGATGCTCACTGACCCCCGTGAACTGGTTTTGGATCTGGATTAGCTTTGTGTTTAGTTTTTTTTTTTTAAAAAAAATCCCAAAATATGCTAAAATCACATAATTTTGCTTTTTTTGCTCCTACATTATTAACCTCAACACTAATTTAAAGTCATTTGCAATCAATTTAGACCACCTCACAGGTCACAATATTATTTTCATACACTTTCAGACAAATACTGCAGCCACCTGGCTGGATGGTAAGTGACAGAGCAATGACACAAACACATGGCAGTTCCTAGCACATCTAGGACATATTGGCACACAGCAGTGGCAGAAAAGATAAATGGGGGTGCGACCTCCCTCCCACAAGTGATGTTGGATGTTTAAAAGGAACTCAAAATTCGTGAGATCCGACGATGTCGCGATGACGTTTTGCCTCGTTTTCAAATCAGAGGCCGAGCCGGCTCGTTACTCTGATCCCCTAAGTTCGGGTGTGTTCGGTTCTTGAGGACCAATAGAGCAGAGTGACTAAAAAGGTAGTTTGCAGGGCATCCAGGTGGTAGACCACAGGACCATGCTCACCCCCTTTATTGCAGCCACATCAAGCATTGGGAGGGTAAGCCAATCAGGAACACAGCTTCCTCACATTCTTTGGAAAGCAAATGATGGAACCCAAATATGTCCCTAGCCTGTGTCAGTATAGCAAGTTCATTAACTGGTTTAATTTCATATATTTTTTCCAATTTTGCATTAAATAAAATGTTTAATTGCATATTTTATATTAAATGAATTAGATGCAATTTTATGTGTGTATTTTATTAAATTTGTTCTCTGTATTTGCTGCATATTTATATATGTATTATATTTGTCATATTTAAGCAATATCCTGCTTCCTGCTTTGAGTATCTTGAGGGCAGCTGGCATTGCATCAAAATAGAGGGTGGAAGATCTCTGAACAGTAAGGGAAGTCAATTTTGTCCTAGAGAATACATCATATTAATAGGCAGACATCACTAAGGAATGGATCTCACAGTACCACATATCCCAGTGGCTAGTGAATTGACAAGTTAAAATTTTTTACATAGTAAGGTGAAGGAGACAAAACGTTTTAATGACGAAGTTTGAAGGACTGGTCTAAATTAAGTTGTGACCAGTCTACAAATTGGCCACTTCCACGCAACAGAACAAGCAAGCACACAAAGACATGTATCAAAGCGTATATATGGGGAATTCAATTGCTATGTTCCTGAGAACATCGCATTTTTACTGTTACCACTGTAAAATCTAAGCAGATGTGTAAAAATCCTGCTGCCGCGATGTTGAGGAGCATCGCAGCTAATTGAATTCCCCCCATCGTGTGAGAATGCAACACAATCTAACAGTAATGTTAACCAACCCCAGTATTGAACTAGACCACAGCCTCAACTACAGTCCTAATAAGCACCCAGGCTCAGAAACAGAATAGCCCCATAGGCCAAGGCCTAGAACAGAATTACACTATGCACCTTGCTTCAACCTTTATTAGCAATTAAATTATGTTTTATTACTTATACAAGCAACTACTTTCATTTATTCCTTATTTTATAAAGCACACAATGGGAAGCTTGGAGCCAGGGAGATCTGTAGGGACGTGGAGCAACATTTGCTTAAAAATAATAAAAGCAAAAAGATCTTTGAGGATTTCCATCTGTGACCTAGTCAAAAAAAATCTATTCACCTGTAAGGAAATTCATACGATCTGCTGTGTGCTTTTGGCCCAGGTCTATCTTTAAATGCTATTATTTAAAATTGTAATGAGTTTAGGTTCATTAAAAAAAAAATGTAGACATCCTTTAAAATAAAAATAAATTAAATACTTTGAAATACTGTGTTGCAGAGAGCTACCCCAAGTTACCAATAGCTTGCTGAAATTAGCTGTAGATTTGTTGCAGTGCTATCAAATTAAGCAACTTTTATTTTTTTTGTCTAGTGGTCAAAAGTGGTTTATATGGGGGCAACAACAAAGCAAAGCTTAGAATTACATGTGAATCTTGAGGTTATAAAGTGGGTGATATCAGCACTTGAAGACAGACCTGGGATCACTTAAGGGATTAGATACTTAATAAGTGTCCAGAAAGCAGCCCAACTTTACAAAAAAAAAAAAAAAAAGGAAGAAGAATCTACAGGTGTCATTAAATACCATCTTAAATCTAATTATGTGGGGAAACTGACTAAAGCAGTTGTGTGGGCCCATTAGTCAGGAAGTTTGCATTCAAAACCTTTAGCCAGTACCACCTAATTTCCCCAAATATGTCATTTGCAGAACAAATCTGTAAAGTGTGTAATACATGTGAGCTCATTAAGAAAATCTAACTATATTTTCATGCATAATCCACTAGGACACAAGCAGTCTCAAGAAATACTGTGAACAAGTCCATAAAACTACTACTGTGACCTCTATATCAGTTTCATCATGCTTATTTACAATAGAAGGAATTCATTACAATACACTAAAGAGATGGGATTCGATTGACAATTGTGCGAATAGACAAATCTCATGTAAGTCAGTTCACCTTTTAAAAACTGCAGTCTCTGTTTTTGCATCTACGGTAAGGCTGAGTGTTTCCTTCATACTGCCATTCATCACAGTCTCCGTCATCTGATCGGAATTCTCCACTTCCTCTTCTCCATCAGAGCTGGCATCCATTGCAACAGTAACTGGCAATAAAACAAACATCAATGTTTTCACAATTAAAAGCAACAATGCTCAAAAGTATGCTGACAATACAGAGGTAAACCTTTGCTTGCACCAACATGTGAATTTTCAGCCATGGCTTTTTAAAGAATTCAAGAAATGACCACCTATATAAGCCATGGCAAGAAAGCTAAATAATTATAGTTTTCATATATGAAGCATGAAGTCAATAGGTTTTGTTCTGCCTTGGTAAGATTTCCCACTATTGCCATGCTTAAAAGTAGAGTTCAATAGAGTTTCCTACAACCCTGCCCCAATTATCACAATCCAAGCCACCAGCCTTATCATGAGTGCACAAAAGGGGATCTGATTTAGGATAAAATAGAAGTGTTACTCTAGAGAATAGGTAAGACAGAAATGAGAGGTTGTCTGGGAAGACCAGATGCAGATTAGAGGCAAATCTAAGAGGGTTTAGTGGTTTGGGATGTATAAAGGGGTGTTGAGGGCTTTGCAGGTGAGAACAAGTCATTTGATTTGGATTCTGGGTATTCAGTTTAGGGATTCGCAGAGTGGCAGATACAGAATGGTGAGAGAAAGATCAGCCTTTTTGAAGAAGTTAGGTTGGATTAAATCAGACAGATAGGTGAGGGATGCCAGATAGGAGAAAGCCACAATTCTAAAGGCAGGAGACAAGTGAATAGATAAGGCTATTGGTCGCATTTGGGTAAGGGTGTATTCTTGCAATATTTTGAAATAGGTGACAAAACTGCGACTAGATGTGAGGAGTAAAACAGAGGGTGGAATCACAGCAAATCATAGGTTAGCGGGAATAGGAGGCTGAGGAAAATGTTTATATCCCACCCTGATGCACCATGTTTTGGATAACCTTACTCTTAACAAAATTGCTAAATATAGCTCCGATTCACATACACCATAATCTAGTTAACATAAGTGGAAACACTTAGTCTTTGGAGTTTCTACATGTGCAATTCTGTAAAATACAAAAAAACAGACAATTAATGCATGCAAAGGGTTGAAACTAAAATGCTGTGTATTTACTTTCAGTTTGTGCAGATGCATTAACACTCAGGGGGTCCATCGGCTCTGTGCTGGTTTCCATTTCAACAGGAGAGTTACTCCTTGCAGTTTCCTTTGCACTGTGGAAAAAACATTGCCATTATGCAGATGTATTTTAAGGTGTATTGCAAGAGGTAAAATGAAATGAGAGCCATCAAATGCCTCCACCTGATAGAGGATGTGATTTCTGTAAACGAAGCCCAGCCAGTTTCTTTTGCCAACAGTGGCTCTTCTGTGCTCCACACATCAGATCCCACAGAATCCATGTTGGCTACATGTGCAGTTTCCATTGGGATTTCAAAGCTTGCTGGCCAATTACTTGCTGAAAAGGAAAAGGAACCTGATCAAATAATAGCTGTAGCAGATTGTTGGCTTAATTTGCCTGATTGTTCTCACATGTAACAGTACAGCCAAGTCCAAAGTAAAGGCTTAAAAGCAACATTGAACATTTTTATTTTACCTTCTGCACAAGTAACCCAATACAGCGGGTTATGAAAACCAGCGATTCCCCAGCGGTAGATGAACTGCATGCCCTAGCATTATCCACTACAGCCAGAGAGCTACAGGTTATCTACCTCTGTTTTAAAACATTGAGCAAATGAAATATAACTTTGTATTGGGTGCCAATGTCAATATTTATAGACTTGCCTTCATTGGCATCCACCTCCATTTTGTCTTCTTGGTTGACTGTGCTCGATTCAAATAAACCCTGTTTGACAGAGTCCTCCTCCTCAGAATCTGTGCTCTCTTCACTGTCTGTGCTTCCTGAGCTATAGGAACAGCGGTTATAATGAGAATGGAAACAAAGGCGCGCAGAAAAGAGAACCACCACAAAAAAACCAAAAAACTAGTAGTTGCCAACAATCTATAGGATCATTATTGAGCATGACTGAAAATGCAGTCTGAAAGCTACTCATATTGACCTGCGTCATGCCTCAAATATAGCCCAAAGCTGCAAACCACATGTATGGTCAAATTGGATACAAGGTTTTCTATCAGGGGCTACCACCAAGTATGGCCGCCTGTGTTTCTGCTTTAAGGCAAACTCACTTCAGACAGCGCTATAACTTTTTTTTAGCCACAGTGGGGTTGCCATGTAAACATATGGGGTGGGGCACATTAAATTAGCTGGTGCCAGCTCATTAAACCCTATTTATGGGGAATGAGTCCGTGTGGCAACAACTTTCTGCAGTGAAGCGAAGTTGCCGAATCACTGACTAAAGCAAATTCTCCTGCGCTGAAAGTTCTGTTAGTTATGGACAGGGGTGTTCTCTTAAGTAAATTCCAAATGTGTAATTTACAGCCACTTGTCTAATAGACATCCATAAGAGGAGTACTCAATTATGAATGCAGCTTTGCAATACACTAGAATGATCAGCCAGATGCGTCATGACAGAAAAACTATATATATACCTGGATCTTCTTTGCGTATCCTGTGTGAAGGCGAGATTTTTCTCCTCCCAGATATCTTCCTCATCTGACCCACCATCATCAAACTGCTGTATTCTTTCCTTACAGCATGCTTCAAACAAAGCTATGTTAGCCTAGAAAGAAAATATGAAGACTCCTATATTAACAAAGGAAAGCAGTTACTCCTTTTAACCACAGAGTAAATATCAGCACAGTCAAAAAAAATTCAGAGTCCTTTAAATACACAAGTCAATATGTATATAATTGAGAGGACACTTTACATCTTGCAACAAGCGTTCCTTTAGCTAAATTTTGGGGATAAATATCTTGCTTATGCTTAATTGAAATATTGCCCAAAATGAACAAGTTACCTTGACACAGGGCACTTCTAAATGAGCAACAAATAGCTTTCCAACAAAGAATGACATAGTGGTAATGCCACTTGTCCATGGGAAGTGTACACAGATCTTAAATCCTACTGATCTTACCTAGTACAACAGTCTACTAATAATTTTTATTTTCCAATTCAGGGATTTAAATGAATATAGGTAGGAATTAGAAATCACAAAAACACTTGTAGCCCACAAATGCTGCAGGCATTTGTTTGTTGGCTGAACTAACATTCACATGAATGCAGTCTCAATTAGCTAGCATTTGTGTTATCACAGAAATGGGGCTTAAACCAATGTATATCAGAGTCTTTACAATTGGCCTGGCTAGAGTGCTTTTTTTTTTTATCAAAGTCTCCAGCACTGAAAGGGTCTCTGTCCACCTACGCAGAACTTTAAATAAAAAAACAAAACAAAAAAAACCCTAAAAGGTAGTGAGTAGTTTGTCAAGTAACTTGAGGGAGTTGAATTTTAGTTTGAATTGTGCCCTCCAGTGGCAACTGCTGATATTAACACATCTGCAGGAATATTAAAGGCCAAAAAGAAAAATATGGCTTTATGGGTCTGTCACTAGTGCCTGTGATGATCACTAAGCACCTGGTGGTAATCATTTCAGAGTTGAACCTTGTGCCACTTTCTATTCTGACAAACTTGTAGCATCGGCTAGTTATTGTCAAAGACTTTATTGTGAACAGAGTGCTACATTCCCTAGAATCTGACTACACTTTAGACAGTCTCAAAGTAGGAGTTACTTGGACCATATAAAAATGTACTACATATAGGCAAATGAACTATATTTACAGCAGATTGTGTAGCTCTGGTAATAAGGAGACAAAACTATACTCACGCTCTCATTTGCATTGAGAGAGAAGTTAATGTCTGAAACACGGTCAAATGAGACGCTGTAAAATGATAGAAGAGTTGTATGCAGTAAAGACTGAACAAGCACATGTTAAATATACAAGTGTATAAGATTGGCAGAAATGCTAGTTCTGTAGTTTCATTTAAAAATAATCTACAAATGGAGCAGCCTTTAATACTTAAATTAGTATACAGTCTATCACAGAGTACAAGTTAACACACATACAGGTATCGCCAACACCTTGTAAGACCCAAGGTACTCCCCAACAAAAAATACCCAAACAATTCTGCAGCACATATGCGTCAAGAGGCAAAAAGTACTACGAGGCCAAGGTAGTTGGTGACAGATATGCCCATTAAAAGGAGTGATGTGCCCACTTTACACAAGCGGGTCTTCTGTCAATCTTTCCTCTACAGCAGGCCACAGTATAGAAGACCCGGTTTTATTTGCTTCATCTTCCCATAAGCTGCCCAGTGTGGGGGGACGCATGAAACTTGTGCACCCTTCTGCAACGGAAAGTAACCTTTTATTTTACACACAAAACATTTGTTTTTACAATGCTTTTATGTTTACTTTGGAATGTAAATCCATTTACCATTGTTTAATAACTGATAAAGTGCCTCACAACACTTAAAAACGTTAACAATTTGTCTCTATTGGGGAGGGGGGGATGACAACCATATCAAACCGTGTGTTCGGAATTATCCCATTGGATGTGATTAACTAGTTGCTTAACTCTTTAGGAGATTGATACATATGTAGTGTCAAATCCTGCAAAGAGTACCACTAAAGGCTGCTTCTTTTGTAGACATGTTATACGACAGTAGTGAAGATAGAAAAGCATGCAAGTTCACCAAGGTGGATTGTTTAATACCCAGTTATTCAAAAGCCCATGTTAGCACATAAGACTGGCTCACTTAACTCTGACCAACCACCATCATTTACATCCAGAAATTAATGGATTGGATTACACAGAAAAGAAATGCAGCAAGTTTCATAGCTAACACACCCATTAGTGTAGGTGACAGTTAAGAGCTGTGCACTTTTTAGCCCATCAGAAGAGACACATGTATTGTGTTACAATTAAGCCATGTGTTGAAGCCTTAAACAGACTATAACCACAAGCTTATTAGTAGATGTGCTCTTTTAATCACAGGTGGAAATCCATACAGAAGCAAATGAGCTTGTTAGGTTTAGAATAATTAGCAGCAGACACCAAAACCAAAGTTTAAAACCACAATAAAAATTCATACTCACTTCCCAATGTCATCCTGGTCAGCAAACTTCTCATCGTTGAAGCCAAACTGGTCAATAAAATTGGACGTCATTTGTTGCATCTGATAATCAGAAAAGGCCTGGCAACCCCAGGACCAACGAAAGTGGTATAACATATATTCTAAACTGCTCCTGGAATAAGCTATTTATCATGTTTGTGCATATAAAAAAACATTCTATCGTAATTTGGAAGCTCTAAAAAAAGAACAAACACTTGAAGTAAAATATTTTAAAAAAAATAAAAAATAAAAAAAACAAGTACAATTAGAGGTGTTTCACGGCAAAGTGCAATTGAAAGCGACAACTTCTGAATTACATGTCATATGAAAATAATTTCTCTGGCGTGCGATTAATATTTGATGCATTTTAAGGAAACATCCTTGCAAAGCACAAGTGCAGTGTCATACAGTTCGTTTAGGAGTCTATAAAGCTGGGTACACACCTATGCAATCATACTTCGTATGCAGAGTGTCTAAATTTCACCCACGATTGAAAGTGTCAGTGAGCATGTCGATTCACGCGTACACACAAACACTGTATACCTTCATATCTGAGATGGTCCTCTAAACCACCTGCTGAAAAGATTGTGACTGTACACTCAGATATTTGGTGCTGGTCATGAATGCGGACACACTTCCACATTTGCCAAACAAACATCGCTCCATCACCGATTGTGATTTTTAGGAATTTTAGAAAGCAAAGTCTATAGATGCTGCGTTTTGTTACCATTAAACATTATGGTGAAAGTGTGCACAATCTTGCAATATCTGAACAAACGGTTGTGAATTGTGTGATCTGCACGATAATTACTTAGGTGTGTAGTAGCTTAATAGTTTTAGTCTGGTAGAGGATTTAAATAATAAAAGCAGATAACTGCACCGATAGAATTGTGCTGTAGACGTTGAGTTAGATATTTTAGCAAAGTTTTCCTTAAAATGCATTTGCTACAGGTTCATATATACTAATTTGGGAATGCACCAAAATGTGATTATATAAGGTTGTCCATAAGCCAAGCTTTTTATGCAAAAGCATGAATGTTAATTTGTAACAATTTTAAAGTGTACACATTGAGTTTGAATAGTATAATGTACACTCAATCACACTTGTTAAAGTTGTGAAGAAAATATAGATGCGCAAATTAGTAGGGCATTTGTACAACAATGCCAAGAAACCCACCTCTTTGTGCACCGCCTTATACATGTATATGTAAACTATAATAGCATTTACGTAGAATATTTATGCCTAACCTGCTGTATGGAAGAATCTTGTGAGAAGCCTGGCTCTTTGAACTCTATCTCATCATCGCTGGAGGAGTGGATATGTCGCGTTGTTAGCTGTGGAGAAAATAAATCACGATGACACCGATACTCGACAGTCAGTTTGTTCATTCGTTTACTACATGGACAAGTATTGAAACAATTATATAGTCCAAAGACATTTTCTGCTTAAAGTGCAAAGAAAACTCCTGAACATTCATTAAAACAAAGTAATTCTAAATACATACGGATCCCTCTGGATTAAACAATGTAGTACTAATACTACAATAAGCATTCTAATTACAAGCAAACCAGTAAGGGGGGGGCGGGAGGAGAGGTGCGTTAGTATTTGAGGGATACATTTACAAAAACAACCAAAGAAAAGGTATTTAGATGTACTTTAAGTTTAGGACATGTTTTAAATGCAAATAAAAAAAGGCACCAAAAAAGTTATAAACGTTTCAGAAAACTAAACTAAAGATATTTGAGAAGGTTCTAATTAAGGATTAATTTCATGATGTTTTGTGTGCATGTCAGGGAGAGCGTAGGGCTTATGAATGCTGAAAGCCATCATGTAGTACAATAATTAGTAGTATGTCAATTAGACCGGTTGCACTGCATATAGTGTCAATATAATGCCTATTTTAGAGAACTATAGAATGAACATTTGTAAGTGTTCAATGGGTCATATGACTCGATGGCAAAATCACAACTCTAGGGGGAAGGTTACACGTGCTCATCCACAAAACACACAAGATAATCACACCAAATCACACTGCGGAATTAGTGGCGCTATATAAATAAATGATGAAGAAAGGTATTTCAGGGCTAGTGCACACAAGAATACATTCATCCTGGTTAATTGGAAAGCAGAGAGTATACATTGGGGTAAATATTTTCTGCAAGTGATTGAGACCTAATTCATGTTGAGCACAATGTCCACAGACAATAAAATTAGGGATAAAGAAACAGCCTCAAGTAAATGAGGCAGATACGTTTTTCAAAGTCACCCATGTGTATACCCATCTTTAGAGTATTTTGCTGCTGTGGATGAAATCACATGTAGAGAACTGTAAATAGATTCACCTTCTATAAACAGTGATAAACATTCTATGACTCATCCTCTGAGCAAAAAAGAAAGAAAAGAAAAAAATCCACAAGTGTAAACATTCCAAGCCCAAGAGGGACATGCAAACAGCTGGAGGGGGGTTGTAATCACACAGCAAATGTCCTTAGAGCTGTAGTATCACTAATCAAATTAACTGCAGACAGCTAAAAACACATGCAAATATAAACCAATAGGCTTGCATGGGAAAAGTCAGAAGCAAAGGCCAGGTCAAATAACACTTATCACCTCATTTCAAGAAAGCAGCTAGGACAGAGAAATGAGCTCCCAAACGTAACATGGGAAGTGGACTGACCTCCAAAATACAGTAGGTGATTTACTTATTTTTACTTTTTTAATTTTGTTAGGTGCATACTTAGCTCCTGGAAGCTGTTAAACACTTTTCTGCATGTTGCATAAAATCAATGGGTTGCATGGGCAAATAAGCACTCCTTCAATATGCTTTTATTTACAGCCACTGTGTTAGAGCTACTAATGGTCAGAGGTCCAGGATGCATGCAAGTGCCTGGACCCTATTAAAATTAGTGAGGGCGATTTATTAGAAATGTATTGAAGTAAAACATTTTAACAGGGAAGTTTTGTACACGTATGAACACTTAGCTTTAGTGCTTGTGGAGAATACACTTACACCAAAATAAGTCCTAGTGAAACCAAACACCCTGCTTTATTTCTGCATAAGCAGACTGAATGTCTATATAATATATATGGACACTTGTCTAGGTGTTAAGATCACCAATGTTTTGGAGACATTTGAAGCATTTCCCATCCCATGTAGCACCTTGAAATTCCAGCTAAATCCTGATTAGAAGATGGGACATGAGCACAAGTCTCGGGCTCTGCTGTGTAGAGCAAACAAACAATGGGTTTCCCAGACAGGAGGGAAATAGACCAAAGTACTCAAAAGGGGGGGGGGGGGGGGGCTAGTGGGGGAATTGTTATACACAGCTTGCAATCCAAACAATGTTCTAACCTACTTGGTCAGAAAGAGAGTAGTGGGATGTGCTGCTATACAAATGTTTCTACAATACAACAATGTCTGAGGATTTCAAACTGCACATGAAAATTATGTCCTGCACCAGATAAATATGGAATTTGATTTTTAAACAACTTCAAAAAAACAAAGAATTCCTGTTTTTGGCGAGACTGGGGTGTATAGATCTATTTTAGGGGCCTTGCTCATACATATGCTTCTATACTGGATTCCACGAGACTCGAAATGTGTAGAAGCCACCAGCAAGAATCTGCACTTACAATATATGCTACAATTTGATGATTCAGGGCAGCTGAATAAGGACATTGCTGCCACTGCATTTTCAACATGACTTGAGAATGGGCGCTACAGAGGCATGTGATCCTAGCTATATTCCAGCTTCCAATCAAATGTCATTTGTCAAAAACTACTTCAAAAACTGGTTGTTACTGTTAAACTGTTTGCATATCTGATCATGTTCTAAACTTATGATCTCAGACAATTGGATGCCTACCAAATGTTGTTCACAGATAAAAGCAATTGTGTTTATATTTTTACACCCCCCTCCTCACAGGTGTCCACTCCATTGCATTTGGAATGCACCAAGTGCTGAGAAGAATTAAGTATTCACAACGGAAGCCAGAATGCAAAATAACCCCACCTCCAACAAATAAAAAACAAGGTGAAATTCCCTCTTACCTGAACAGGATAATGGTCACTTTGTTAATATTACCTTAACATATTACAAAAGCATGTTCCATACACTGCACTATTATATCACACGAAACAGAAGCGCTGCACATATACAAACAGGTGAGAACACTATTTATGGTAAAGGTTCTTTTAAATAGTTTTTATTTAGTCACTAACAGTATTTTTAGTCGTGTGTGTGTGTGTGTGTGTGTGTGTGTGTGTGTGTGTGTGTGTATAATATATATATATATATATATATATATATATATATATATATATATATATTATACACACACACATACATACTGTATAATATCACGAACATATGCAAGATCAACGATTGCCATGAAACATGGGTGTTAATGTTGATAAGAAAAGGAGGAGTTCTCAGTACTGGACATGTGACTGGTTCAAAAGGACAAGTGCTATTTTCCTAGCAATAGATCGGATCTGGAAAGCAGCTGCCTTTGTATACAGCTTCTCCCTCCACACAGTTATTGATCCGTTGCATCACATGGCACACAGTCATCTTAAGAATTTAGGGTGTAATATGCCAAGTAAAACAGTCCAAAAAGGACACCATTCTGGCACGCCCTAACATTTGACGTTTGTCTGCCAGTGCTCAGCTTGCCTCTGCTGGCAGCCTGTTGATGAGCAATATGCTGATTGTCTGCCATTCTTCATTCCTAGGCCTATCTTCCTTCCTACCCCAGAGAGGCAGATTGTTATCAAACAATGCACTGGGAGAGTGCAGGGTAAAGCTAGAGAGCAGCAGGTGCTCAGGTAAATAAGCTTTGTAGACAAGGCTATATTTGGGATATTCAACCATAAACTGATAAGATGGATCACTGTCATACTGTAGGGCAGGGATTGGCAACTTCCAACACATGTCAGACAAGGCAAGTGGACCACTTCTGTCTGGCACACTGGCGCTGCAGCCGCTTCAGTAAAGCAGCCGATGGCGGCTGAAACAGAGCTTCTGCGCATCCATTCGGCCATCATCTGCTACTTTACTAAGGCAGCTCCCAGGTTTCTGGAATGGAAGACATGTCTCCAAAGGTAAGAGTAGCACTATAAAAACTGAGGGACACTACTGTGTGACATAACATGAACGTTTATTTGCTGGTCCCATTACTATAAATGTGAACATACACCCAACTGGCACACCTTGGCTTGACTAGATTTTAGCCGGCACTGATAGAAGGTTGCCAACCACCACCTTAGGGGTATAGACTACAAAGCAGCCAGTTTTTCATTTGCATAGCTTCTAACCCTTTAGATGCCAGGCTTACACATTATCTATGTCTTCCATATGTAAACAAATGAGAAAGGCAATTATGAAAAAGACTATGGAGTTCTCAAATAGTAGTATAGAATGGATAACAGCAAAAAACTGCATAAAAATAAAACCTTAGTGTTTTATAACTGTACACATGTAACTGTGGCTGGGACAAGATCTCCCAGATGCTGAGCTCCCTCATTCTGGCAGTGCTTGGAGGGGTGGGGAACAGAGGCAAACGTAACGTTAAGTGTGAACCCACGGCCAGGCACATAAAGTGGGAAAAAAAAGTGAACTGACTGAAAAAGGGCAGGGGGTGGAACTACCCCCTGCAAATCCGGACAAAATCTATTAAAAAGAGCAAAGCCCCATGCAAAATATCTGCATCATCCGTACCTAATCCATCCATGTTCTATGTTGTAGCCAGCACTATAAGATCACTATATTATTTAAATAGCGCCACAAGTATCCGCAGAGCCGTACAAAACATAAAAATACAATATAGACAGTATACCAGGGTACAACAGTAGAGATTAAAACGAGTATAGCATAGCAAGTATAGCGGTGTAGGAATAGAAGAAATGAAAGTGGGACAGAAGGGAAGAGGTCCCTGCTCATAAGAGCTTACATAATAAAAGGGAGAAGAAACAGACAGCAGGCACGAGAGGAATATTTTAACACTATTTTAACAACCTCATAAAAGGCACATTTGACACCCAATATCTTCCAGCAACAGTTTATCACCACATCATTAACCATTGCTGTTTAACTCTGCTCCTTCCTCTAGCTTCCTGTCAATGGCTTCATGCTTTTGTTAATTTGCCATAACTTGTAGCTACTGCCACAGTAAGCCCTGAACTCAATAAATCACACAAATGATTGGTTACAGGTTAGTTTGGTCCTGCCACACAAAGCAAGTCAAAGAATGAAAACCAGCCAAAGTTACACAAATCCACACGTATACAAGAAAATATGGATGTTTTAACTGGGCAAGTACGGTATTTTTTGGTTACATCATGTTTGAAATGACTACTGTAGCAAATGAGTTCGTTATTTCAAGGACCAAACCTAAAAAGGTAAAGCCTAAAAAAGTTCTCTTATATTAGGAGCACCATGAATATAGACATGCATAACTATCAATACCAGACAGATATTGAGCTATGCAAACTAGTGCACCCTTATCAGTTATTTACTGCAAGAAAATGGAAGGCTAAACATGGTGGTCTAGTGTCCATCAGTGGATTATGGATAGAAGACTGCAGAAAAGTCTCCCATATGATCACAATTTTGTAGCAAATATATTCTGTTTTACTAGGATCCCAACAATATTACAATACACATTAATAAAGATTAATGGTCCTGGTATAAAACGTTTTTCTTTGTAAAGTTGGGGTAAAAACCATAACAAATCTCCCATATCATCATCATCTATTTATATAGCACCACCAATTCCGCAGCGCTGTACAGAGTACTCGCTCACATCAGCCCCTCCCCACTTGGGCTTACATTCTAAATTCCCCAACATACATACAGACAAGCTAGGGTCAATTTGATAGCAGCCAATTAACTTACTAGTATGTTTTTGGAGTGTGGGAGGAAAACGAAGCACCCGGAGGAAACCCCACACAAACACAGGGAGAACATACAAACTCTGCACAGATAAGGCCATGATCGGGAATTGAACTCATGAACCCAGTGCCAAGGCAGAAGTGGTAATCACCAAGCCACCGCGCTGGTGCCCATATTAACATTGTGTTCTGCAGACCTTTTCTAACACATTCTACCATCCATACAGTAGATAGTAAGCATCAGTAAATCAATAGGATGCATCTGACACTAAGCTCTACAAATTGTTTGGGATTGGCAAACTAGAAATACCTGTACAAAATGTGAATATGAATCATCCATTAATCTACTCAGAATAGCCAACATTATGAAGTGTCTATAGAAACACTAAGTTTACATTGCATCCATCGGAAATATACACTAGGTGTGGGGACTCATTCTCCTCTCTATTACTGTTCCTCCTGTGTTTACAATTCAGACACCAAGGAGACTGTAAAGCAGGCACACATTACCTGCGTCATGCTACAGCCCAAGAGACGGGAATTTAGCGGAAAGTATAAAAATCCAATTCTGTAATAGGTGGGATACAGACAGCAGGATATTCCAAAGCAAACTCCAAGAACAAAGAGCTGCCTGGAGGACCTTCCTACTCAGAGATAACGTTATACACAGAGGCGTCCATGATGCTTTGCACATCCTGACAATTCAGATTACTCTTGTGTTAACGCAAGACTGATTTGCTGGAGGATAACTAAAACCAGGGGGAAACAGAGCATTGCTAACAGTTATACTTCATGTGACATTATTGATAGTTAACTGCCGAGGACCACGGAATATGAAGGAGCTCCCATTACCATGCCTTGGTAAATGCCTAAAACAAGTGTACAGAGAGAAGATCAAAACACACACAGGGCTCCCATAACAATATGAATGTTTCTGAACATGGATTACACTGAGAACAGTTTTCATTCATGCCTAGAGGAAAGTACTGTGTGCGAGATGTTTGCGCCAGGTGGTAGGGTCATCCAGTTGTGACAGGAGAAAGGTCAGAATAGGAATAGTGACAAAAACATGTTCCACTGCTTACACTCCAGTCATTTCAACCAGGATGTAACTAGTAACAGGGGCTTCTGGGTACAGAGAGCAAAGATAGTGTGCGCCCCCTGTAAGTGGTATGGGATATTAGCATACCTCTCATTTGTAAATAATGATAGGGGTACATGGACTTTAACACAGACAATTTAAATAATGTTTCCCCCCAAAGTAATCCCCAACCATCTCGGTACCTATAAATCCTTTAGTAAATGGTTCAAACTAAAATAAAAATGGTTTCTTTGTAATAGGTCAATCTTCATATCTGAAATAGGTTTTTGACTACTGAGACTAACATTTATCACTGGAACAATTTGCTAAACTTTACTTAGGTGTAATTGGGTTAAGATGGCTCAGGATAAGCGAAGCTATTTTGGGATAACCAATGTCCTCTCTGGATATATCTTCCTACAAGATTTAAAGGCCTTCCGCATTTTCAAGACCTTTCTTTTTAAGGGTCTATGGGTACAAATAGCTCTAAAATAAACAAACACACCACTCCAGTTGTGATCATTATAAGCCAAATTACCATGGTAGTTAATTACAGGTAAAATGCCATATATCTCTGGATAGACAGACCCCTTAGAAAGGAGTAAATTTACCCCCCAGGAAGCAGTGCCAACTGGCACCGAGATCAGAAACATGCACCCCGAGAGAAATCAGAAATCTAGAGGAAGCGACAGAAACAAAGCCCTTTACTAGACATGCATGAATAGATTGATTATATATTTTCTAATAGTGTATTTAAATGCATTTTATAATTTTTGCACACTTATTGGATGGACACATTTTGCATTTAAAGTCCTTATATAATAAAAAAAAATTCTATATTTACTCCAACTTGCTATCCTAGCACTCATTCTGCTTACAGAACAGACATTGGTCATTACATCTATTCGCTGACTTATTTGCACCCTGGATTTTCTTTAACAATTACATAAAGTATGGAATAAAAAAAACTCAACTTCCCTATGTGGCATTTAAGAAACAGTAGCACAATGCAGATTACATTTTTTTCATTCTTTCCCCTATAGGAAAAGCAGCAAAATGAGAGGTATTAAATACATCAGACAAGCAAGGTTGGCTTTCCAAATCTTCTGCTAGACAACATGGAAGGAAAAGGGCCTGTTATCGAACAAGAGTCTGAAGAGCTGGTTCTGCAACACCCTTTGGCTTAAGAATCATGGCTTCGTGCCATTAAGTATCTTCCTTTGAAAGGGTCTGAGACAGAAAGTAGGCCAAAAGGGGACACCAAGGTTAAATGACCTGGAGATGAACTAGAAAGTAGTAAAATGCTTTACCCCTCCTTGCGACTTTCTATAGGATCCAAGGAATTTGTAAATCAGGTAGGGGGAGAACAGGTAGACAAACTGGAATGGTCACAGAACAGCAAGTGCATTAATGATGCATCAGCGGGTACCAGAGTCATTGAGAAGGAGTTTGTAATTTATGACTTGAAAAACTACCATAAGGAGAGAGGGACCAGTGATTTGTTGTCCAGATGCTGATGGCTCAGGAGCTCACCGGTCAGTTGTCCACCACCCTGAATGTAGATTGCTAAAATAGCCTGTATACAAAGCCCCATCCAGATGCATACCATTGCCTGGGGGCCCAGGAGAAGCAACTACAAGACACTAGAATTAGAAAGGGTTTTTCTGCCACCATATGCGAGACGCCCATCTATCATCTCAGGGAGGCACCTACCTTGTTAGATAGAAAAAATTAACTAAAAATAATAAACAAAAAAGGACCTTAAGACAAAGACTTGTTTCACAAAATCAGAAGAGCATTTTCAATGGCCTGTACATGGCATAGCATAAATGTCACTGGTTCCAGGGTCGCTATTTTATCACTGACTGTTCGCCCCAGAACCTATTTCGCAGGTGCTCCATCCCAGCTGTTTTTACTTGCCACCTGACTCTTGGAGTCTATATAAATAATAAAAAAGTGTGGGAAATAACCTCCAGCTTTTCTTCATTTTATTAAAATATTACATTGCCTCCTCGACTTTTTTTGGGTAAATATTTATTTATAAATAGTCATGACAATATAGAAGAAAAAAATCTCAGCACAACATTGCACAGAAGACATCTCAGGTGACTACAAAATCAGAAGAATAATTGTCAGTATTATTGTCAGGCTGATCAGCCTTCTTTAAGCGGCCACATTTTTAACATAGGGGAAAGAAAAAAACAAAACAAAAAAAAAAAGAGTAAAAAATGACAGGAGAGAAGAGTTGGGAAAGAGGGAGGAACCAGGAGCGCTATGGCTAGAACTGCAACAGGGGAAAAAGAAAGTAGGGACATACCACAGGAAGGACATTGTACCTGCTTTAAATAAAGGGACTACCCGACCACTAATTATTGCCACCAGGGTGGCAAAGTTTTACAGGGAGAACACTGCCCAACCATCTTTATGTATCATAGTGCCAGTGTTGGTCAGAAGTGGAGATATTCGCTTCTAGATGGGGTGAATCTTCTTCTGGAGAAGTAACACTCTGAAGCCCTGTATAAAAGCAGGAGCCAAGGCACACCAAGTCAGCAGCAACTTGGTCCATTTACAATTCAGCTGTATGACTAAGGGAGCTGGATAGCAGGGGTAAGAATTGATGAATGATAAGCTCTATTGATTGGACATTTATAATATCACTCAGATACGTAGCAAACATGATAATGCAGGAAAGCCACCACAAGTCCATGACTTGGTGAAGGTGCACTGAGTTATAAGGCCAGAAGGGATTGCTTGAAATGGAGCGCACAGGAAAATGAAGCTGAAAAAGTTCTGCTGGTCCTCTCATATGTGGATATGAACATAAGCATCCTTTATATCCAGGAACACCCAAAACTCCCCCTTTCCCCAATTGCCCGTGTCACTGACAGACTCCATCTTGAATCATTCCCTTGAAAGAAAGTCCAGAAAGAACCACACCTCTTGGACACCAGGCAGGGATTAGATTTAAAAACGCTGACCCGCGTGCCGATCGGGAACAAGGCAGATGACCACAGATGAGGCTTCACACCGATATTTTTTTACAGGGATTTAAGTTATGAGAAAAAGCTTGTGCCCAGAGGGCATTGGAAAGAAATGAGGAACAGGAGTCCATTGAAGTCCTGTCTTCTAGAGATGACACATAACCCACTGTGTCCTCTAACCTTCTACAGCTGAAGGTGAAGTTTCAACGACTGTACATGGCCTCAATAAGACTGAAAGATTAAAAGCACCAATTGTCCCGGAGGGATGTGCACAACATTTTAATTAAGAGGAAAAACACCTACAAAAAATAGGTTTCCAAGATTAGCGATACAATTTTAATCCATTTTAATTAATAGTTTAATGCTTTATTAAATTCTGAACAGTGAAGGATTTGATGATTTCAGAAAAATAAAATTAAATCCCTACACTTAGATTGAGTAGATATGGCACACAATTTAAAAGTCAACAGCAGAGTTCCATTTGAGACATACATTATGTAAGAAATTTTGTTTAAAATGTGCAGATGTGTCCGAGGCTTAAAGGCGACTGTGAGTAACCATACATACGGTACAGTAACCTACTAGATCTACTGTGTTCCTCTTGTTTGTTTCGCCTAAGGAACTTGTGCAGAAGGTCTCCCATTTTTCCTGAGCTTCGGTTGGCAGTTCTGTAGTTCAAAACAAAGGGACATATTACCACAAAAAAAAACAATCCCCACTTGTATGTCCAATATTATATTCATGTACATTATCCATGGTTCAAATCTGAAAATTTCAATTTTGGCGGTTTAGTGGCCCCTTCAATCTACCCGTGGTGGGTTACTTTGACTTTGTGTCCCCATGCAAGTGAATGCAGTATAACGCCTCTTATTAATGAAGACAGACTTTGTATGTGTTAACTTTCACTAAACTGTCCATTAGTTTCTTGCACCCATATATCAAAGTTCACTATAAAACACTGGTGTGTACAGTTATGGCCCCAATGCACAATGTGTTAATGCAGTGTTTGAGGAATTGACCGTGTAGTGAGCGAGTGTATAGAAGTCCTTAAAGAATAGCTTACATTAAAAGAAAAAGAAAATAAAATAAAAAATAAAGTAGATGACAAGCTTACACAGGTTTTAGGTGTAGAGGTATTTTAACCAATTAATGACCAGCCATTAACTTTATATGCTTAAACAAAACCTACACCTTTACATTCATGATTTTCAATTAGTGCACCACTAGGAACCTGCCCTTCCCCTATTTCTCCAGCTTATTTTAATATTTAATGTGTAATTTATTCTACTTTAGGGGGAGGCAATAGGGGTTTAAAATTCACCACATAAGCTTTAAACTGTCCCCTAGCATCTCAGAACAAACCTCAGGGAACATACAAATATATATAGTTTGGGGTGGAAGTGTCATTTTTTATTCAAGTAGTAGTAACTGCTACTGAAAGGTGAGGCACAATGACCACATAGGATAAGAGCAGGACCCACTTAAAATACAAACACTGCCCTCACATATAATGTAATAAACAAAGTTAATATACCTTTAATAAGTTGATGTGCTAGTGTACTGTTTGGCCCCTTTTCAATGCTGTGGACTATACAGTTTGCGATTCTCGTTAAGTGTCCCATGTATCCGTACCGCTGTCCTCCTTCAGACCTACAATACATCTGAACATGTAACAAAGATCGGACATACAGGAAATCCCAAAACGTTGCCATTCTTCCAAAGTAAATAAATTAATATAATATAATATAATAAATATAATAAATATAATAAATATATATATATACACATACATATATACACATACATATATACACACACACATATATATACACACACATATATATACACACACACATATATATACACACACACATATATATACACACACACATATATATACACACACACATATATATACACACACACATATATATACACACACACATATATATACACACACACATATATATACACACACACATATATATACACACACACATATATATACACACACACATATATATACACACACACATATATATACACACACACATATATATACACACACACATATATATACACACACACATATATATATATATATATATATATACACACACACACACACACACACACACACACACACACATATATATATATATATATATATATACACACATATATATATACATATACACATATACATATATATATACACATATATACACACACACACACATTTTGAAGACTTAAATATCTGTCACATACAAAAGGAACCATACCATAACATACTGTATGGTAGAGACTAATTTTTCTCATTTGTATTCTCAAATCAAATAGGATTTTTATACTTATGATAAATATGTTTTTCCAATTCCATATGGGGGACAGTACTACCATGAGTTGTATGAGGAGACAAGAGCTGGCATTTAAGCAGCTAACTAATTGTTTAATGTAAATTGACAGTCCTCCTCCCCTCTGCAACCCTAGCTCCTCAGTGTAATTAAAAAGCCCCAAAGAAGGGGACCAAAAGCAAAATGCAACCAAGTAACAGCAGAAGAGTGGAAAGGGATTGAACGCAGTGTCCCTCAGAGGAAATCATTGAAACAGATCATAAGTCTAAAAATCCTCTTTCATCCAATCTGGGGCACCTGCTACCATGGGAACTTTCAAATGCAGCCCTTTGAGGGTGGGAACACTGTCAACCAAGCAAGCAAAACTTCATTTTGGGATACACAAAACAACATTAAAGTCATGTTTCTGCAACTATCCATATTTTGGCTGTTTGAATGCAGGCAAAAGTGCCCTCTAGTGGATGCATCCAATGAATTAAATACAAAAACATGAGAATCAAACTGTAAACAAAGTCTAGAAGCTTTTGACATTAAATTCACAATAGAATTCCCTTTAGTCATAGAATACAGAGCTTGATTGAATGGTAAATTATTAACTTAAGCAATTCATCTCAAATATGGCAATATTCTTTTACATAGCAAAATAAATCTACAAAATATATTAAACACACATTCTAAACATTTTAAAGTTAACCCTGTAGTGACCAAAATGTTCTGTACCTCAATGTCCAGATCAATTTCCATGTTTTGCACTGAGATTGGAATAAATATCCATGCAAATGCTTTTCAGGTCAGTGAGCTTAAAGCAACATACTGAATTTGAAAATATTTTTATTCCGCATTTAATTCATGATTACAGTTCCATAGAAACTGCAAAACGAAATTTATTTTTTGCAAATACATAGAGTGGACATGGAACTATCAAAAACAGCTAGAAAAAAAGGTGCAAACTTATTTAAGAAAGCTTTTCTACTCTTAAAGAAAATTTGATACACCCTCCTCAATATTAGATTGGCCTTCAGGACCACTCGTCCTCTGCTTAGTTTACTAGGGCCAGTCAAGATTTGTTTGTACTCCCATTAAATCCTTTTCTCGAAGACCATTGAAGAACACTGGAACTTTGGGTGAGCGTTGAGTGGTGTGCAACATAATACGATGGCAGTATATACATAACTGATATGAATAATAAAACTGGTTGAACCCAGGTGCCATGTCGACTAACCCACCTCGACTACTTACATGAATACCTCTAAATGAAGGGACCATTCTCTGGAACGTACAGTATTCCTGCTGAGAGTGATTCCCAATTAACTACCCCATAAATGAATACTGCTGAAACATTAAGTGCATGTCTTCTTTCATCGCCAGGGAGCTCGGTCCCTCTCTGGTGATTGATGTATGCCACCCCTGTAGCATTGTCAGATTGAGTTTTTATTTCCCTTTAGAAGGTGTTGAACCTTATCAACAGTGCTTAAGACTGCTCTTTGTTCCAGAACATTTATTGGTGGTTTAGATTCTGGACAGCACTGTAGCTTGTAAGTAGCCCTGAAGGGACAAATTCACCAAGCCCAGTAAACTGGCATCTGTATTTAGTACAGTCCTAAATTGTGAATGGACAACCTCTGTTGAGCCATCAGACGAGACAATAGAAATCCATCGAATAGACTTTATGAGTCTCTGTAATGAGGGTCGTCTTCTGGTAAGAATACTCTTCTGTATGGTGTAGAACAGAGATCCTAGGAAGTTCATCCACTGAAGGAACCAGAGTATTTTTTGGTAATTTATGAACCACCCATGAGATTCTAAAATCTGGGCTGTCATCTGGGTGTGGGCTCAGAGATGTGTAGAGGATTCTGCTTTGATCAGCAGGATGTCCAATTAATGTATGATTGTCATGCCTACGGCTCAAGAGCAGTCGTGATCTGAGAGTATAAAAGCCCAATGAAGAGATTCAAACTCCTCTCTCCCTTCAGGCCCAGCATGGATTAAGCCATCACCATTCAATGAACCATTTCCTGTTCTGTACAGACAATGCTTGATCCTTTAGCAAGCAGCATAGACTCTGCACTCAAGTTTGTAAGCCTCTGTGACCAACTGCAGACTGCAACTCAACAGTGCAGTCTTTCACCTATAAGGGTATAGTAAACAGCCATGCTTCCGGACTGTGGTCTTATGTAGAGCAAAATATGCAATAAATAAAAACTACCTGCCATATTGGAAGCAACACTGCCTCATGGTCACTACCTGTACAGGTAGTCACTACCCAGTAGTGGATAGTGGGGAGATGGGACCCAGTTACTATCGTACAGGTAGTGACTGGGTCCCATCTAAGAGGCTAATACAAGAACTGGTGGCGGCAATAGGAGCTGCTCTTCACCACCTCTACCATGGTCCTAACAAACACTAACTGTAGCAGCAACTGAAAGCAATTACTTAAAATAAACCATTTAGCACTGTCCTAGGCAGCACAACAACCAAAAGTGCTCTGCTTCTGAGGCACTTATAAAAAACAAACTTGCTAGGGGATTTAGAGGAGAGGAGTTTAGACTTTTTTTCCCTCCATTGCCAAAACAAAAATCAGTGGCGATAACAGGCAACCCTGTCTTGTACCATTTGAAATCTGGAAACCATCAGACACAAAACACTCTAGCTGAAGGATTGGAGTACAATGCAGAGATGGCTGACAAAAATTTATCATGAAATCTGAACCGGAGAAGGACCCTCTATATATCCCCAATGTAATCCATCGAAAGCCTTCTCAGCATCAAGAGAGCCATTACTTCCGACTGGGAAGTCGCCACCCATTCCAGAATGTCGAGCACCCTTCTAGTGTTGTCTGAGGCTTGACGCCCCAGCACAAATCCCACCTGGTCAGGGTGAGCGAGTTCCGGGAGAAGTCCATTTAGTCTATTCGCTATTAGTTTAGCATTAATTTTGATATCTGAATTTAAGAGGGCTATTGGTCTGTAATTGAGACATGAGGTAGGGTCCTTCCCCGGCTTGAGAATGGTAACCGAGACTCCAGCATCTCAGGTAGAAATGATCCTTGAGATGTGCCTTCATTGAACAAATGTTCAAGCACTGGGAGAAGCTCTTCCTGGAATGTCACATAAAAGCCATTTATATAGCCATCTGGCCCTGGAGCCTTATCTGAAGGGAGATTCTTTATAACTTCCTGGGTTTCAGCTCCAGACCATGGTGCTGACAGGGCGGTCCCCCCATCCCTGTTTATTTTTTTTGTTTTTTTAAAGTGCCTACAACTCCTGCACTATACCCCATGGTCTCAGTGTCGGTCAATGGATGCTAAAGAAATACAGTGAATCAAGTGAACACCAAGAGCTTTAGTACTTCCACTATATTCTACATTTTAGTATACAACTGGCTGTAAAATGACAATTATTATCTTTGACTTATAAGGGGCCACAAAGGGTCCGCAGCGCCGTACATTACATATACAGAAAACAGAACCAAGACACAACATGATAATCCTTATAAGTTGATACTTACTGTCTTTTTTCATTCAAGGTCCATGCTTCAAGTATTCTGTCTATTAAGTGACATTTCAAAAACAGCTAGAAGAGAGGTCCAAACAAGTTAGAAAAGTGTTTCAAGAAGTTAAGTGGATAAATGGTATAAATGACTTTACGGAGACATACATGTTTTAATAAGATATGATCTCCAGCATTCTGCTCATTAATCGTGCCGTCTGTATTCTCACCAGGACTAGCAAGAATCAATGCAATGCAGATTTCTACTTGCGTGTGAAGAAAGTTGTTCCACGTGTATTTGAAAAACATGTCCTGCGGAAAAGAATATAGAAAATACTTGTTACATGTGCAACATAATATACACTGTAGCAATTGTACATATTACTAACAGTCTGGAAAGATGGCAAAACCACCACTAAACCTTAAACCTACATACACACAATGAGATCTAACAAATATCTCTTGAATAATGGTTGGCAATGCAGTTAAATTTCCCATCAATATCAGGATACAAGAGACAAATTGATGTTTGTTGAGCAAATGGGGTACAGGACAATAGATACAAATAGTAACCAAGCAGATCTGGTTGTGGTAATTAAACAGTTTTGACAAGGTGAGGCAGTCTGTTCTCACATTAATCGACTCCATATTTCAGTTAAGTAGCAGGATACTTATTTTCAGATATTCTTTTAAATGTTTTCTACTAAGAAATTACATTACAGGTTACCAGAAACACTAAGGAGCAACTTACGGCTTCTGCTCAATACACACCACTTACCAAGATAACTCCTATAGTGTTCAGCTCTATTAACTCCAAATTGATACTGTGTGTATTAGTCTGCAGAAGACTTGCTATTAGTCTGATCACATTTAACCGAGTATTCCCTACAGGTGGATCTAGAATTCCCCATGTTGTCTTCATGACATCAGTCTACAAAAACAAAAAAAGCAAAATGAGCAAATATACAAGTTAGCTCTGTGCTTGGGTAGGACCCATGCACAATACTGAAGTGAAACTGGCAACAACAGTGAGTGTTAGGCAATAATCTAAGTTAGTAAACTGCAGTTGTAAGTTACAGAGGCCAGCTGTGGATGTCTGGTCAAAATTCTAGCTACAATGTAAGAGAAATTACTTTTGGAGGGTCCAGAAGGAGCTGGTGAAAGGATGGAAGCTTTTCCTGAATAGCAGTCAGAACAGTTTTGTTAACAGAGAACACAGAATGGTTGATGCCAGGAGGACAAAGGTCTATGTGCCCTTCAAATCTGAAACAAAAGAGGAGAAAAAAAATAAAAAAGAAAAAAGAAAAAAAAATTAGCAACCAGAGAAATTACATTTACAATTAACAACTGTATTATGACACTAGCATAATAGGTGGCTCAAGATTACCTCATTTCAATTGTATTTGGAAAATCAGTAAACTAGTAGAAAAAACTATACAACACATTTGTGTAGCCCACAACAAACTCATTTTATGGTAAACCTTTTTCTTGTAATCCAATTGGGGACCCTGGAACCATGAAATATAGAGATGCAGGCAGGAGATTGAGCACTTTAGGAAATCTCAGAAAGTCTGAGCTCTTCCCCCTCTATCCCCAGCATGTTCGGCACCTGTTATTTTTCTAACCAAAGCCCCACAGAGCAGGAGAGAGAGATGCAAGAGAGAAAGGAAGACTATGTCCTCCCACAACATACAATTTAAGGGAAGAACCAGAACATGAAAGGGAGTGCATCCACTATCCCGTAATGGATTTCGAGAAAAGGGTTTAAGTAAATATAAAACTCACTTTTTCCTCATACAGCCAATTGGAGGACTTCCGTACAGGAAGTTGCTATCTGCAATACGAGAATCTTTGGATGCAAACACATTATTCATTTCTTGTACATCACATACAGGACCAAAAGGTCATTTCTTATCCAAAACTAACTTAGGCTGAAATCAGGGTTTTATTTGCAGAACCCTATATTCATGACAAATGAGCTAGGAACTCTTGTCTTGCAGATCAGCATAACCGCAAAAAATTAAAATTGCATCTCACTGTAGAGGTCACCAACACTACATTCTTCCACGTAAGGAAACTCTACCAAATCATATAGCTCCAAAGGAGGGTACTGCAATCCTTTCATTAAGTTTAGGTCCTACAGACTTATTGAAGTACTATATAAATGTTGCACATGCAGCACTCCCAACAAAAAAAGTCTGTACTGACCTACAGGGCAGAAATATGAACCTTTAAGGAACTGCGCAACTTTCCAGAAAAGTGTTCAGACACTTCTGCAAAAACAGAAGTAATACGTCTAATTTAAAGGTAGTAGATCTATGGTCATTTCTAGCAGACACCATGCCTTCTGAAAAATATTTAGCCTGAAAGCTTATGGCTTCAACAGCCACACCGTTGAAGCCAACTGAGCTAAATCTCGATGATTGAACAGTCCCTGACTTAACAGGTCCCATCGTATAGGTAGCCGTCAATACAAGCTAGCTGCCATTTTGAAAACCTCTGTGTACCACAATCTTCTTGGCAAATACAGCACCAAAAGAATCCCCTGAATATCCCTTTTTTTCTATTTATTTTATTTAATACCAGTTTAAAAACATTTGGAAGCATTATAGGAGGGAACACAAACTAATGGAACCAAAATTTCATCAACCAGAAACTTATTCAGACTTTATGGTTCAACAGAGATGCCACCAAGACTACATTCAAAATGACCCCACTTGCCAACGATCTGTAGAAACCTTGACAGATGAAGGGACCATTCCCTGGAGTGCAGTACATATCTGCTGAGAAAATCCGCTTCTCAATTGTACACACTTAATACGAAGAAAACGAGGATTGCCGAAACCTTTAGTTTCACCCAGTCCATTAGCGTCTTGGTGCCACCCTGATGGTTGATATATGCTACCGCAGTGATATTGCCTGAGGAGGCTGTGTCACTATTAGAGCATTCAACAATTGCGGTGTTGAACAATGACACTTCTTGAGCAACAGTCCCCCCCAACCATGAAGACAGGCATCCATCGTCACCATTGTCCATTCCGAAATGAAGGGATCACCACTGTTGAAATTGTTGACCCTCAGCAACCAATGGAGCAACTGACAGACTTTAGGAGATAACATGATGGACTAGACAAATGAAGGTTTGACTTGCTCTATTTTAATAAGAGTGATCTGGAACTTTGTGGCATGGAACAAATTGTACCACCTCAAAGGTCAAGACAAAATCCCCCAATACTAACGCAAAATCGAACAGATCTGTCTGAGCACTGAGAGAGTCTCTGCACTGAAATCTTTTCTTCTAGCAAAAATAAGCTCTGCTGTCCAAGTTGAATTTCTGGAAGATGAGGATTCACCCATATGATCAAGATCTTTCAGAAGATCTATGATTCATCCCCGGTCTGAGTCTTCTCACCCAGGCACCTGATGTGGAACTGAACCATTAAATCGCTAAAAAGAAGTTGACTCCATTTCATGCCAATTTTTGTTTGAAGCTTTGGAAGGTGGACTTTTCTTTTAGCTGATCAACCCAGTCTTTCCGCCTATGCTGCCCTCAACCCAGGGTCGACCGAAAATTAGGACCTTTAAACTTGGGAGCAATACATGGAGAAAATGGGATTTTTATACTTTCGGAAAATAGCCTTTTAAACATGTTTGAGACTCACAGGGGCAGCCTTAAATGTCACAAGCTACATTTAAATTTTCACTTACGCTGGTCGTCTGGTTTCTAGTAGAGTAAGCAGTATTTGGATTGCACTGACAATTGCAGATTCATTCTTCTCTTTCAAAAATATATTTGATAACAGCTGGTCTAAAATATCTTTCCTAAAGATAGATAAAATATTAAAAAAGTTACACGAAATAAAACTTCTAGAAATATTATAGTATATCAAGTTCAAAATAAAAGTACTACTAAACATCTAACATGTTAGAGTGTAACAACCATTGCAACAGTTTTCAGAAACATATGGTAATGTGTAGGCTTTAATTTAAGTAAAACAATATAATAAAAGGCATTACTCACTAAGAACAAACACGGGGTGGCATGGGCTGCTACTATAATCAGTCAGGTTATTTAAAAATCACAAGGTTACATGGAATATGCATCAAATCATAAGATTGAAAAATAAATATATGCCATGGGAATGTATGCCTTTGTTTACAGTTACAGTCAATTTTACCATGGTTAAGAGATTTTACTTTATAAAACCATACAAATGTTAACTGAAAGTGGATTTCCCAAGCTAGTGCCCACAAGACCAGCATTTATACACACAACCAACAAATTTGCAGCAATGGATTGTGGGTAGATATGCATGGTGTGCTTTGTGTTTTTATTGGATTTATGCAGTGTGACTGAACACTGTAGGCATAATTAGTCAGTGTACATATTGTAATGTTTGTTATTGCTTGACACAAGGTTGGAAAAAAAAGTATGCTTTCTCTGCAGATGGGGGAATCCATTTCAGAATTTAAAAAAAAAAAGTTTATATTTAGAAATCCCTATACTGTTTAGTAGCTGTGAGTCCATTTCAAACGAACCAAGTCAAAGTTGTAATATTAACACCAATATACTATAAAATGCTCTAATTACTTGCATACGTATAAAGTCATTAAGAAACTTCAGCTATCATGGTTCATTTAGGTCGGAAACTGTTTACACTTGTTTATCTGTAACTTTATTAAACATTTAACAGCAATGATTCCCTTTTAAGATGATCAGTAAAATAAACTACCTTCTAATACAGAGCATTCCTGAGTTCTGACACTCCAGAGCACAGTGGGGATTCACTCACTGCACAAGCAGCTATAATATGATTAAATTGCAACACTGAACAAAGACCTACTTTTCTAGTGTAGCTAGTAGCGGGTCTGGTTCTGAGCTGTTCTGAACTTGTAACATCTGATCCCTGCTTAGACGTATGATCTCACAAAGGGACTGTGATGCATTTGAATGTCTCTGTGAATACAGAAAAGAGAAGTTTTAAGTTCTAAATACATAAATATTTTTAAAAAGCTACAGGTCATATATAGACATTAAAAAGGCATTGCAATAGATGGTGTAATAGGCATTATGTGGAACAAGGCAACAATGCTGTGAAGTGTTGTAAAGCAAACTACCGTATAAAGCTGCAAGCTAAAGAACCGTTTTAAAATACAAACTTACTGGGCTTAGATGTAACAGTAAAGACAACATAGCTTGCAACCTGCTACTTCAATCTGAGCTAAGAGAATAGATTAGAAAACAATTTTCTTGAACTTGGCTTTGCTCTATGGAAGGTGGAATAAACATCGGACAGGGTGAAGAGTAAGATAAAACATGCCACAGAAGCATTTACAAGTGCTCAATGATAAACATGAATGTAAACAACATCTTGCCAGGACTACTAAGCACTGAGATAGGTAGTACTTTTATGGCACTTACATCTTCATCCTGAGAGGGGTGAACTAACTCCACAAGTCTCTGGATTATCTTCTCTTCATTTAGCCACTATAAAAACAAAAGAAGATAACACATTAAAACATGAGCACAGCAATGTCGTCAACTTCCTCAAAAAGTATATTACATTCTTAGGCCAGATGTCTGAGGGCTCTAAAGCCAATATTTTTTTCTTCCACTTGTGAAGAAACACACTGTACCCTATGGTGCCTTTATTTTTTAACAAAACTATGGTGTATAAATAAATCACCAATTGAATACATTATATCTGTCATTTTGACCATTCGATTTTAATAACCGGTTTAAATAGCGTGGCGATGTGAAGAAACCCTTGCCAGCACATAGTAAAATGATTGTATTGAACTGCTGCTGCCTGCAATGCCCAGTCATATGCTGATGTAGTGCTTGAGTACACAGCTTGGAACAATCTGTGCCTAGCTAAGCGCACCATTGTTCTAATGACAGGGCAACTCATTTTTGCTCGAACCTGAACATGACTTCAGCACAAGGTGCAGAGAAAGAGGCATATGAAGAACAGTTCAGAACTAAATGTGTATTACTCTGTATTGACCAGAGGCAATATAAAATTCTTCATTTTGTGCTGAGAAACTCTTGAAGAGCCTCTGTCACTTGTATAGCAGTATACTTACATTAAGGACATCTTGTCGTAGCTGTGGTGGCTCAATACATGTGAGAAGTCTTAGCAGCAAATCCATAATTGCAGAGGTTCCTATGTGTTTTATTATCAAATCGACAAAATCATCCTTTTTCTTTAAAAATGCCACAATCTGCAAAATAAACACATTTGAAGTATTCTGCTCATTATCAGAGTTTACCATGTCTAAGAAAGTCATTGTTTCACATGCTCTGTTGCTCCAAAGCCCTTCCATCAAGTACTTGTTTAAGATAGTCATAATATAACAGCTTGGGCCACAGAGGATGAGCTTGGAGGTCACTTGGGCAGGTTCTGTTATTTGTGGCACAGGCAAATAAACAGAACCAGAAAATGACAAAGCAGGCCAAAGTGGAAACAGATTATTTTCTGTTCAGGCTATAAGCATTGCCATGAGCACACACAAAAAAAAAAATTGAAGTGCATAATCATAGTTATGGACATGTACCACTCAATTGTATGACCATATTTGGGTGCATTTTTGATCTAGAGAATCTAACCATTAAAGATAGACAGGGGGTGTACTTTGAAAACAATTATATATTTTTTCAATAAAGGAGAACATACCATTTATCTTTGAATAGCCATTTCAATGTATAGTCTGTAGAGGTCAGTTTCCACTACTGAATGGGTACATAAATATTACCATTTGAGAAACAGCACATTGCCCTGTGCCAATTAGCATAGTGAATAGATCAGTACGGAGGACCAACAGATAGTACTTGTGGTACAAGATTAAAACACAAGAGATCAAGTGCTGAAAGCAGCACATTAGGAATCTGAAGTCAGCTTGTGTTATTTTGTTACCATCCCTGCTCTGCATTCTCTATTACATGTATATACACATTTATACTAGGGTGACTGCACCTTAAGGTGTTAAATCGTCATCTCTTGTTCTGGTGGGTATTGGTGTAAAGCATTACAACTTTAAAGTACACCAGTCACAAGGAGCTATAGATTTATACTTTGCAAAGAGCACCTAATCCTTTATTGCCTCTTATTGTTTAAATCACAATCTCTGCGAGAAGTTTGGCATTTCAGCCCAAATTAATTGTAGTAAACCTTGTTTTAAGTACACTTAAAAAATGTAGAAAATGTCAAACACTTCATTCATGGAAGATATACATATATTGCAATTTCTGACAGCCTTGTAGACTTAATCCAAAACTGCACATTAAGATACAAGTCATGCCATTAGTTGTATAGTAGAGATCTGTTTCAACAAGAAAAATAAAAGCAACCATACTAATAAATTGCATTGAAAAAGCAAAAACAAATATTTAAAAAACTGCCAAGTTACAAGCCTGTAAAAGTAAGATTATCCATGTACCTGCTCTGGCTTCCGGCTGATTAAAATGCTCAACACTTTGCTGAAGAAACTGGCAAGCAGTGGATTCAATGGTGAATCATTTAAAAGAAAGCTGTAAAGTCTTTTGAGTAAAGATTCATCTTCTCCTAGTCTATCATTTATCTGCGAGACATCGGAAGTCAGTAGCTCACACGATAAATTGGGGTACCTGGGGTAGAGACAAATCCACTTTACAAGAGAACAAACAAGAAAAGACTAAAGAAGCACAAGAGTTTACAAAAAAGTTCTACTACAAAGCAATACATAACAGTCAAATTGTGAGCTTGATTTCTCTTGTCAGCATGTAATTTTAAAAGTAGTTTAAGTGCTGGCCTTGCACAGACAAATCAGTCTGGCCCATGCACCAGGGTTTTCAATGTGACAATAGGGGGCAGATAAACCAGACGGATCTGTGGTGATCAGGAAAGGACCACACAGAGGTCGAGAGTGGACATAATTTGACCATATTTATGAAGACAACAGAAACCTATATACAATTTGGTTCAAGTTGTCAGGCATGAAGCTCATCATGAGTCCAACACAGTGACACTGGTACAATTCTGAACAGATAAAAAAACTACAGCACAATTCAGAAACCATCATTTGTATAGGCAAAGCATTTCTTGTTCTCTCTACCTGTAACATAAGTCAAAGCATTCCCACACAAACCTAACATACAGCAAGAGGAATAAGCTATGCTTTAGCACTTCAAATGTTTATTGTAATATCAATGATTCTGCCACCGTGTGACCCCATCATCTAAAGACTTCAATCCAGCCATTCAGAGTCAGGTTTTGGTAGCGCTACAGAGTGATGCAAAATATGGAAACACCAGTTTTAAGTACTTGAAAGGTCTTTACTTCCTTCAACGTGAGATGACAAGCATAGACACAAACTATTACTGAGCTCCATATAAATTTTAAGAATGGTGCTAGTTTTATTATAGTAGGAAGAATTATGGCATCTATTCATATCAACCGCTGAAGTTTACGTAAAACATACTAGTTACACTAACTTCTTAAGAGGGAAATCGTACATATTCGTTATTTTTTTTCTTTTTTTAAACAGTGAGGACATCACAAATTTACCGCTCTTACTTGTAACGAATCTTCTCATCCATATCTTGGGGTGGTTCCTCAGTGATGAAAGTCACTAGGTCTTCTAAGCATTCAGATTTTAATAAAAACTCCACAAGCTTACGATTCTGGGCCTTGCATTCCTGCAATATATCCTCCTCATCCATCAGTTCCTTTAGGGTCACCTCATCTCTTTCTAAGAGGGTGTCTATGTGAGATGAAGAATGCAGGTCGAACTTCCAAAACATACTTGTCTGATGAGAAAAAGTTACATTTCAACATTTGGACATTGCATACTGTTTATGCAGCCGATTAAGTGAAAGTAAGGGAGATGTGATGCCTCATTGCATTGCTCAACAGGAGTCTAAAATTAGAAGTCTGCAAGAAATTAAACTATTAAAAAAAGCCACAAGATGTAAAATTTGTAACAAACCCTAGCAAGATAATAAAAATAAATAAAAAAGTGTACTTGTGTTACAAAACAGTTGCGCAGAACTTGCAAAAACAAACCAAACACACATTCATCCAGGAGTGAGTATGTGCTCTATGTTAGACATGGTAACATTGTGTTCACTCCCAAACACCTTTCCCACCAAGTCACGCCTCAAAGGAGGCCCTGCCTGATGGAAGCTGCCCAAGACCGAACATAATGTATGCTTCCAGACTCAAGCCATTCAGTGCATGCTGTTCTATGCTCTCCCAAGCAGAGGGGAAGTTAAATCTATTTTATTTTTAAGACAATGCAAAATACAGAGTAAAAACTGATCTAATAAAATAACGGAACAGGTCCCTCTAAACCTCATTGGATGTTTACCCTCCACGTTTTCCCATTTTAAAAGAACCTTTCATCAGCTGGAAGTCTCCAGTAGATTAGGAGACTTACTGTACACTGAAGACATACAAAGGAAATTTACATAAAACAAGTTGTAGGATAATTAGACCAGTAACGAATGACATGAGCTAAGGCTTAAATCTTGCAAGTCCAGGAGAGAGGTACACACTTCTATAAACAGATCTTGCAAAAGTCTATGCTTTGGACATTTTAAAGTCCAGTAGTAGAAATATAACGTGTATGCAAGTAAATGAGAGATGTTATTGATGTGGACTTCTTTAATATGTGATAACTTTGCCCAAAACTAAAATTTGTTTTGAGTGTATTTTAATAACTTATAAAAATATGAAGTTCTTCAGTCCAACATTACCCTAATCTGGCATCTCCCCCCCTCCCCTCAAAGGCTCCAGTAGTCCACAGTTTCTATCCTCTCCTACTAAGTAAGGTATATTTTGAACTAGTAGTGGTATTTTCCTTTGTGAATCCCCCTTTCAAATAAGTGAAAAATGATAGGGCCATTGACATCACTGTCTAGATTAGGAAAATAATAGTAGAGAGGGCTGGAGTGCTGGACCATTGCAGCCTCTAAAGGACCCCCCCCCCCCCCCTACCAGATTTTGATAACTCAAACATCTAAATAGCAAAACCTTAGCAAATCATAAAAAACACATGCTAAAGCTACTACTTAGTGCAGCATTTTCATCAGCGTTTTAAGATTGTTGCATCGTTGATGCTCGCTTATTTATATGCCAAAATGACTTGGGGAAAAGTAGTGTTTTGGGGGGTTTTTTTTCATTTAGGCTGGTTTTCGGTCACTGGAGGATTACCAATAAACATGTTCTTTACCTTTCGTCTGTTCAAGGAACTAATGACTTTGAGAACTAAAAATATATATTTATGAAATGTCTAAATAAACTGTACGCTGTGCTTGGCAGAGTCTAAATGTTTCCATAGAATGTCATTGTATTCTGCCCAACAGCAATAGATTTGACATCCAAGTGTGCATACTTGTCAAAATAGGTAAACAGATCTAATACTTTCATATATCAGAATCAAAATGTTAAGGCTTTAAGAGCATGCATTTAAACACTTAAAATTAACTGGTGTGTAAAATGCTATTATGTGCTGCCTCAGATGTTATGTTTTTAAGCTCACATATTTAAGACATTATGGAAGCACCTAGTCATGCATCAGGAATACAATGCATCTCTTTCAAATGCACGAGTTGCCCATATATTTTAGAAGTGTAGGGTTTTCCCACATTTCCAGCAATAAACAGTGTTTTTCTGGGGATGATTAAGGAAGAGTGGTGCCATTTAAAGAGGGAAAATAAACTCATACAAGCAGATAGCATTCATGTTTAAACTTCTTCATGGCCAGGAGAATTGTATACCTTAATGTCAAACTATATTTCACCAGTCATAACTAGTTCTATAGTCCACTGGTTTATTTTTATTTTGAGGGGGGCAAAGCTTTTCATGGCAATGTAAATCTCTCATTTACATAAACAGTAATAGGCGAACTGGGAGGAAGGAACCATAGACTTCCTCAATTCTTTCTATAGTTACTTTCTTGAAGTTAATGAAAGCCCAAGTTTAGTACAACCCCAGGTTTCAGATAAGCACCCATGTGGTACACACTTTACTGTGAGGAAAACGACAGGGTCAGGGGTGGGCAAACAAAATATTGGGGTGTTGGTTCTTTTAGGAGTTCAGGTAACTTTTATTTGGGCTACACTCCCTTGTGTGCAAAACACATACAAAATGAGTCATATCACTCAGTGGGTGACACTTCTCGTGCAAGCTGGAGAGCCACGAGCAATACTTATATATTTTTTGGAACTACTTATGAAGTGATCCCAGTCTAACCATCTCTCTGAGGTTATGGTGTCTCTTTACAGGAGGAAGTCCCTATTTAAGTCAAAAAGACATTGCCAAGTTCCAATAGCAAACCTAACTCCGAAATCCTACATCCCCATTGGAGGTAGAGCACAGACAATGAGCTTTATTTTACTGAACATATTCTCTGTAGCCCACAAACTTCTGCAGCCCAAAGCTGCCAGCTATGAGTAAGTGCATGACGTAGACTTACTATAGGGTGCTTATAAAGGTTCTTGCAGGGTATGCATGTAACCATTACCAGAAGAAACCTTGTATAGTGACAACATGGTTAGCTTTGCTGTCTCGTAGCACTGGGGGTTATAAGCTTGATCACAACCACGGCCCTTTCTGCGCGACATTTGTATTTTCACCACATGGCTTTCCTCCCTGTGCCCCGCTTTCCTCCCACAGCCCAAAAAACAGTTTATGACAAAATGGACCCTAGCGTGTGTGGTGTATGGAATTTAGATTTTAAGCTCCAATGGGGGTACGGACTGATGTGAATGACTACATATTCTCTGTACAGTGCTGTATAATGATTATTTTATATAGCACCAAATAGTAAATAAAGGATACAACAAATATTGTGTGGCTCCTAAGTTAAACATCTTACCCTACTTCTAGAAATGCAAAACAGGGACAGATGCTCAACGTTTACCTACTATAGCTATAGGAACCTTCACTGGCTTAAAGAAATGAGTAATTGTCGGGGAAGGAACTACAAACTGTTCAACTTGGTGATGTTTTATAAGGAACAGTGGATGTGTAAGATACTGGCATGGAAACATTTCATACTTTTACAACTTCTGTCAAGGAAGATTTTCTGGCTGCATGCCAGCTTCCTACACTTTTCCTTTATATTGAGTGTATACATTTCTACACAAAGGCCTCGATAATTGTATGTTACCCTGTATGCCTCAAAATGATTTGGTAGTGCATCCCTGATGTTGGTCAAACTCTTGCCAAATTTTAAGTTTAGTAGCTGGTGCATTTTCTTTTTCTAAAATCACAGTAACATAAGTATGACAATAAGTGTACAACACACTCTCCCTTTGCTGTGCTAGAGCCATGGGCCAGATGCCAACAAGGGCACCATCTGTATGACGTTTGTATGTTCTCCCCATGCTTGCGTGCGTTTTCTCCTGGTGCTCTGGTTTCCTACCATACTCCAAAACCACACAGGTAAGTTAACTGGCTGCTGACAAAAATAGACGTGTGTTTATTTGGTTGGTAATCTATATACTGATCCATAGGGACAGTGGGACTAATATAAAGTGCATATTCTCTAAAGATAATTCTATTAAGATATTGCTTACTGCTTTATTGTTGGAATATTAGTGAACAGTGGTGCTGCAGTTACCACTACCATTTAACTACCCCTCACAACAACTGACTTTTTCCATGCTGCAGACCAATGACTGGTCACCAATTAGCCAATTATATCACCATTATATATACACTAAACAACATTTACCTAAAATACACAGACTATAAATGAAAGCAATTAATTTCCGTGCGAACAGCACACATGTGCATTGCGATCAATGATCACTGCCACAATGCAGTAGCATTTTAGATATATATTCTTTGCGTAACAATACACGGTGGCACCGCTTCAACATTTCAATAAGCAATTAAAGGTTTCAACTATTTAAATATAGTAGATGTTTCCTTGTAGTCCCTTGTTGCAAGTTTATTGCCCGAAAAAGGTTCCAACAACAAAACCTAGCTGATGTGAGAGCCTTAAGCTCTACAAATCTGTTCTAAATCAATCAACAGAAAAATGATTAAAGACTGTCCTAAAAACAAAAAAACAAACAAAAACAAAAACCCTCAATTTTTACACACATTTATAAATATTATAAGGCGAATTTCCAAGTGACCTAAAGCCAGGAGCCAGCAAATAAAGATTTGTAAATGTGGATATGGATAGACTTGGATCCCCTCAAAGGCAAGTAAAAAGTGAAGCAATGTTCTGATTTTTCTGTAAATGTTGCATAGAATGAAACATAATTGTGGATATATTCATTGTAAAAACAAGGGACCATAAAGGCAGTAAAGGTCATATGATTCAGGGGCTTGTGAATGAATATTAAACACAAATGAAAACGTATGATATGTAATATGGACAGAGGTTAAAATGTTCAATACATGTAAAGGAAATAAGTTAGTCATCCAGTTTTCAATATAATACACCTGCGGGTTAAAGAGTAAAGTGTAACAGTTCATTTCTAAATTTTGAGGCATAATTTTTACAAAATGAAAGATAAATAAAAAATAAAAGGACAAAATGAAAATTGTGAAATAAAAGACTCGTACTGCTGCAAACATGTTACTGTGAAATGTCAGAATGTTTCTCCGATGCAAGATGACATTAGGGGGTTCTCATTCAACGGGGGCAGGTGAAGGCAAAGATTAGTCCATCAAATTCCAACAGAAAGCAGGGGCCCTTGGAATAAGGAAAAAAGATTGTGAAAAGTGTCACGATGAAATTGTATGAGAATTTTGTAAGTGGCCTACAAGACTAGTGCTGAATATTGGGCACCCATCATAGCACTGATAATAGCTATGAGTTGCACGGAAAACATAAAAGAACATAAACATGACTGACGACATGTGGTTGTCATTGTTTAGATTTAACAAAAAAGAATGAAGTGAAACTACATTGCATAGAGCCAGTACATTTAGAGAACAATGTAAAACGTAAGTGTGATTAATATTTAGATATTATACTGTAGAAAATGAAGTAGTTAATGGATGGTTTAGGTTTTAGTATTAAACTGATGAAAGGTTAACATGGCCACTGAATATTTCATGTGTGTTATGCCTTTGTATTTCCATGGTTAGTAATCAAATACAACTTGACAGAAAATTAGATTACTGGTTGGTGCAATAAGAAATACCACACCGGGCTGCAAAAAACAACAATACGTAGTTTACAAAGAAATACAACAAGTTAGTGGTTTTTTTTTACACTGCACAAAAAATTAAAATGTAACATTGAAAGATAAGTAAATGGTACATACCTGTTAAAATGAGTATAAAGTGTTAAGAAAATAAAACAACTCTTAGCTTCTTCAAATTCTGGCCCATTACAGGGTATCCTGACTACATTAAAATTAACTTTGTATGGAATCTTTCCTAGAGCAATCTTCTGCCTAAAAACAAAGGAAACAAATGTACAGAATTAGTAAGCCATTTGTTTTAAAGTATGAAGTGCATATACCCAGAACCCAAAAGACTGGCATACTACCCAATAACGACCCTATCTGCAGTGCATTAAAGTGTCTAGTGAACAGCCACTTTAAAAAGACTATTTGCACAAGACTTCAGGTCAGCAAAATGTATGATTGCCTAGAGATGGACGAAATTTCTCATCCATGGTGTATATTTGACAGCTGCAACCACTTCTGTAAAGAGGGCTGCCTGCATCTGAAAGCAGCATCCCGCTCTTACACTATAAAAAGTTAGTCCCTTCACTTTTCCATTTCTTGAAGTTCAGCAATAACTCAAGCTAGATAACTAGCTCAGGAGGACAGTGTTATAATTGTCAGAGCACAGTTCTAAATTATATTATAAATTATACAGCCTTAAAAATAGCTTTTTGGCTGCTCAATAAAACAAATTTGAATTTTCGTTTGAAACACATGCTTGAAAACAAAGATATATGCAAAGTATTAGCACATTTTGTTCTATAGTGCTTTACTTTGATATATCTTTGCCTTAAGCTTGTTTAGCGTATATTTAGTCATTTTTAATTCTGTGGAGGTATTAAGAAAATATTTATATTACATTGGGGTAAGGAATAGAACTGATGTGAATACAAGGTGCTTTTCGACTCTTTGTATAAATTTATAATCTAATATTACACAGCAAGCTTCAAGCAATTTTTTTCCAATTTATTAACTTTAAAATTCACTATTACATGTTATGCTTTAATAGCAGTAGATCAGTATTATATGCTGCCAGTTTCTGTTTGAGAGCACATGCTACTATACGTATCTACTGGTGCCATTACCAACAACTTTCCCCAGTTAGGGTGCAAACATGCCTTTCACAATCTGACCTCTGATAAGCACTTCAGTGTTTGCAGTCTTTGTGGTGGACCTCAGTGGTACCTGTCAAAGTTTGTATCCCCCACTTAACATTCCATAAATGCTGCAAGACTTCCCTACACTGCAGATTGCAGCCTTAAAACGTTGCAATGCTGAATATGCAGTAGGAGGCAATTTCTATTAGTATGTGTATATGGTCCCACTCCAAGTGCTCAAATAAGTCACATAGAAGATAGACGTAATCCCACCATCCAATGTAATTTGGCCATCCACATGTATTGGATCAAGTGGCAGCAACTTTATCTGGCTGTCATCTAATCTCCAACAACAATTTTAGTATTTTCAGCCATGGTTCATATTTGTCCAACTACCTGTAAGAGTTTGTTTAGACCCGTAATATCTAAACCTATGTGTTAGGTTCTATAGGAAACACATGTGCATACTTGGAACGCACCTGTTCATGTGTGTTTGAAAGCATGTAGCACGGCAATTAAATACACATTTTATGAGTTATGTTCACATCAAGTCACCATAAAGCAGGTAATAGACAGGTACAACTTAATTATACAGGAGCTCCTCACACGCCAGCATCACTTCCACTTGGACAACTTGAGCCTCCCACTAAACTCAACTCTCTGAAAATATCACATCAGCCAGACAGCAGGAGATTGGCAATGCTGTTTTCCAATCTCATTAGCTTTTACATGCACCAATAACCACTTGAACAGCTACTTCAAATCAACAGACAAACTTTCTGGATCCTTACTTGGACAATTTCAAATGGAAGCAGTATTGGTGAGTTAGTTGCTTCTGTATAATTAACAAGTACCATAAGATAAGGTGTACTGAATCCACTAATTGAACGCCACATATTCAAAAGTTTTAACACTAATCTTTTATGGATAATTTGGTATTGTAATTTTTACTGGTTTCTCGAAACGGCATTTTGACCCATGTGATTATATACAAGTTACCATTTGTAGTCATATGATAAGAATTTGGCACCATTTTCAAACTTTTTTTTACCCTTCATTGGTATGTGATCTGTTCATGTGATTATTTGCATTTATACCTATAGAGAATACATGTGACAACTTGCAACAACAGTACTGTAAACACGTAATCATTTGTAGGATATAGACTGATCAGGCACAACATTAAAACCACTGACAAGTGAAGTGAATAACATTATCTCGTTACAATAGCACTTGTTAAGTTGCAGGTTAATATATCCCTCACTTCTTAAGTCAGTTCCTGAAGTTGATATGTTAGCAGCAGGAAAAAATGGGCAAGCGCAAAGCTCTTAACGACTTTGACAAGGGCCAAATTCTGATGGCTAGATGACCAGGTCAGAGAATCTACAAAATGGTAGGTCTTGTGGGATGTTCACAGCATGCAGGAATTAGCACCTACAAAAAGTGGTCCAAAGAAGGATAACCGGCGACAAGGTCATTGGTGCCCAAGGCTCATTGATGCGCATGGAATGTGAAGGCTAGCATGTCTGGTCCAATCCCACTGAAGAGCTACTGCAGCACAATTTGCTGAAAGAGTTGATGCTGGCTATGATAGAAAGCGGTCTGAACACCGTGCATTGCAGCGTATGAGGCTGCATAGCCGCAGACCGGTTAAAGTGCCCATGTTGACCCCTGTTAATCAACAAAAGAGTCTACAATGGGCATGTAAGCACCAGAACTGTATCACGGATCAATGGAAGAAGGTGGCTCCGTGGGATGAATCACATTTTCTTTTACATCATGTGACAGCCAGGTGCGTTGTTTACCTTGGGCAGAGATGGCACCTGGATGCACTATGGAAAGAAGGTAGGCCTGCGGAGGCAGTGTGATGCTCTGGGAAATGTTCTGCTGGGAAACCTTGGGTCCTGGCATTCACGTGGATGTTATTTTCATACATACCAGCTACCTAAACATTGTTGCAGACCAAGTATATGATGGCATCATTCATGACAATGGTATTCCCTGATTGCAGTGGCATCCTTCAGCAGGTGGTTTGAGGAATATGGCAAAGCAGATCTCAATCTGATTTAGCATCTGTGGAAAGTGCTGGGAAAACAAGTCCAAGCCATGGAGGCCCCACCTCACAAATTACAGGACTTAAAAGATCTGCTACAGGACACCATAACTGATCTTGTGGAATCCATGCTTCAACGGGTCAGCTGTTTTGGCGGCACATGGGGCCTTTTGGCAGGTGGTTTAATGTTATGGCTAATTAGCATATATACAATTATCATGCAGATCATGCAATTCAAACACATAGGGGGGATTCAATTTCCCAAGCTGTTCGTTAGAACAAATCAGGGTGCCACATTGTTCTTTTGAACAAAGCAGGGTGTGTATTATTACTGTTACTATGGTAAATGATGCACGTTATTACTGTTAGTACGGAAATTTCAAAGCTGATTTTTGCTTGCAGCTCCCTGAGGCGCGAGCAGAAATAAGTGTTAAAATGACCATACTAACAGTAATGATGCGCACCCAGCGTTGTTCTAAAGAACGCGGGGATCTGAATCTCTCCCGTAGAAATATAGAGAGAATGCACGTTCTAGACTAAGACAAAGATCCTGCGTTACGGAATGAAACAATTGTTTAGCAATGTATCAAATTTTGCTAAATAAAAATCATTTTTATAATTTCGCAATTTGAGAGCTGGTTTTTCAATATTTTGGAAATACATACTGGCCCTAACAATTTTTGTAGTCAAACTGGACAATAGCTTCCGTGGAAACAAGAGTATGTAAAGTTAAAAGGATATTCTGAAGACAAATCATTCACAAACAAATAAAAAAATGAAAAATATTTAAATTTGGCCCATCAGGTACAAGGTTTGACAAACCAGTTTAGAGTTTAGTTTTAGGTCAGTCTATCAACCCCAGGGGACGGAGGGATATCTTAAAGGTGCCACAGTAGACATGCATTCACTGGCATCAATAGAAGTTACTGTCAAAAGTCAGGTGCACTAGCTATTTGAATCTTGACCAACCCTGGAATAATAAATGTATAGGAGATTTTTGTAACCTCATAACTCCTTTGGTTGTAGTGCAAATATACTTTACATTTAGCTAGCTTAACATATTCAAATGTTTTATAGCGACCATATTTACAAAACATGCAATTTTATGCACAAACAGAAGGACTCTGAATTACTTTAATAGAAAGCTACTAGATAACTCCTAAAGTAGGCATGTAATTGAAAACATATTTAAAACAATGATATAGAGGTAGCCTTAGCCATTTTGAATACACAAAGGAGCTATTTGTAAATAAAAAATAATAAAATTGTTCCCTAAAGCCCCAGTTCCATGATCATCATCTTTTATTTATAAAGCAGCATCATATTCCATAGTGCTTTACAATTGGGAAAACCATAAAACAAAACTGGGTCTCTATTTAACCATCAGAATATCTGCTTGATCTGTCTCCTCGCCACAGAGCATGAAGTATTAAGCAACGCTAACATGTTATATTCAATAGAAAAAGATTCATTAAGGCCACACTAAAGGGATTATCTACAACTTACATAAATTAATGCTAAAAGAAACTGCACAGTATTGAGCTATTTCAATACTAATATATATATATATATATATATATATATATACATATATATACATACACACACACATTATATGTGTGTGTATATATATATATATATATATATATATATATACACACACATACACATATATACACACACACACACACATTATATGTGTGTATATATGTGTGTATATATATATATATATACACACATATACACACACACATATATATATATATATATATATATATATATACACACACATATATATATATCCCAGGAAACTTAACAGTGGCTTGGCATCAAATAAAAATAGGGTTTAAACCACATGCCAGCTCACTAAGTACACGCCCAACATTAAAGGGATCACCCTAAGAAATCTGATCATACACAAGTAAACTCCAGCACAACCCCGACACATGACTGCAGCCCCAGGACTACTTGTAAACACCACACTATACAACAGGTCGTGCTGACAGAGGTGGGCCTCATCCACTCAAAGTAAAAGTAAAAAGTTTGTCAGGCCAGGCAGGGAGAGCCTGAGCGTTGTGGGCAGACCTACATGACCTGTGACCTACCAGGGGTGGCTACCAGAACAACCCTGGTGGAGTGGACCGAGGCCTTGCGCAGATCCCACTGTAAAGGGACCAGGAGGTAATGGCTCCTCTCTAGCTGCGTTAGAGGAAGCACTCCCCTCCCTTCCTTCTCCTCCATACCCTGCACCACTATCCAAAGGTGCCCTGCGCCCCTCAGAGGACAAGTTACCCGGGCGACGCCGGACACGTCCCCTGAGAGGCGCCGACGGCTCCCGAAAACCCGTACGTCGACATTAAAAAGTACAGCTACAAATAGTTACCTTGAGTGGGAAAACAACCTAATCCAGTCAGGCGGGAAAATTGCTCAGCACTATAGGCGACTTTTCAAGATGGTGGACATATCAACTCTTCCAACCCTCCCCATCCTCCTTCAGGAGATGCCTACAGCCAATCAGGTGAGGAAGCAGAGGTTCTTCTTACAAAGGACAGCGGTGACTGGTGTAGACCGCTGTCTATCAGCAACACCCGCCTTATTGTGCATTGAAAACGGCCGTGGATTGGTCGCTGTTGCCATCAATCATTAAAATTGCGTTACACATGTAACCAGGACGTGATTGGTCGATGTTCAATGGAGTCAAACTTTAACTCTGCCAATGGCCCGGTATAAGTGGCCCGGCTACAGCCTCCCAGGCCTTAGTAACAACGTGACATCATGAAGATAGATAGCTCACAGGACCAATCGCTAGATGGTATCTTTACCCACCTCGCCAATGGAATCGGGCGGCCGACTGTAAATGTAAACGAATAGCGGAGCTACTAGGGCGGGCTGTTGTTACACTGTTTCGGGGCAGAAGTGAAGGGGGATGATACGAGTCGGTTCCCTGCCGCCTCAGTAGTCACAATGATAAAGTCTTCTTGCGCTTATCGTGTTACTATACAATTGTGTTACACGGCCGAGCTGTGCTTTGTACAATCATACTTGGCGCAGTTTAAATTAAAAACATGCGTATTAATAAACAAAATACAGACATGTTGATTAATAGTATTAAAATGTTATTGTGCATAACGCTGTTGGAAAGTGCGTAGTTGGGGGTTAAAAAAAGGATCTTGAATGGAAGTTCTGATATGTTCTTATCGAAGGGGAATTAGCTCAAATGGTAGAGCGCTCGCTTAGCATGCGAGAGGTAGCGGGATCGATGCCCGCATTCTCCAAATACTTTTTATTTGTCAAAATATTTTTTTAATTACTTCTTGTTAATTGTTAGGCCTTTCCCATTTGTTCCCTGATTAATACTCGTATGCTGATGCAATTTTTGGTAACACTATATTCTTAGATCCCCAGCCCAGCTGTACAGTTTCTCCTATCATCTTGCAGACTGGATGTGTCTTTTTTTTTTTTTTTTTTATAGTGTATTTTCTTATTCAGTGCAGTGCAAATCTACTATATACTGAAGTGTATAGCAGTGTCTTTAAAATACAATACAACTGTATTATGATGTATCTGGTTAGTTGCTATTGGGGCTGCAGTGTCAAAAGTGTGGCACCTGTGGGAAGATGTGGTCCATCCCGCCTGCACTGAAAAATATTTTTTTTCCTGGCACTGAACAGAAAAGAGCAGTGATCGTAATTAACGCAGCACTATGGGGGAGCCCATAGGCAGGGGCGCACGCAGGATTGTCAGGAACCCCCCCTGCCCCAAAAAACAAAACACGCGAGAGAGCTGCTGCACATGCTCCCGCGCATGTGCAGCATCTCCGTTTCGGCAGCGCTGTCCTATGCAGCAGCCGCAGGCGCTGTCAAAGAAGCGTCCGCCGGCGGTGCTGTATATACATAGTACAGTGCCGCTATGGTGGGCACTTAGTTAGCGGAAGGGGGGGGGGGTTTCTGGAGACCCAGAAACCCCCCCTGCGTGTGCCACTGATAGGGGCTTCACTTAGCATCAGGGCTGTAACTAGGGCTGTGCGACAAGGGCGACCGCCCAGTGTGCAACACGGCAGGGTGCCGCAGTTTATGAATATTTTAGGTTCATTTGGTTAAAATTAACGGCTATAGGGGGTGGCATTTTTCTTTCCCGCACCAGGCGCCAAAATGTTGAGTTAGGCTCTGCTTAGCATGTACTCGGCCCCCTACAGGAGCTTGCACATCACTAAGAAAAATGTCTCTGGACTCTGGAGCACTACAATTCCCAACATGTCAATTTGCTTATATATTTTTGGGATTTGAAGCACCTCTATTCTAGAATGACTACCCTATAAAGCACAGAGACTAGAGATAGATGGTAAGTAATGCATCTAACGTGCGTAGGGGTGACATGGCACAGTTGGTCAATATTGAAAAATAGGGACTTTTCAAGGGACAAATCTTTAAAACCTCCTTGGGTTTGGTCCTTGAAAAATAGGGAGAGTTGCCAACTATTGGTATTGCTGTTGATTTGTAAGGTGCCCCAGTGCTCTACAGCAGCGGACAATGGAGAAAATAGAGAATACATAAAATAGGGACATACAAGTTAGACAAACTAAATGCAGACATGAATACGGCATGGAGGGTCCTGTTTTTGTGATAACTTACAATCTAGTGTGAAATGGGCAGAGCTAAGACAAAAAGAATAAGTGCAGCTTAGAGTGAATATTGGTACAGTATCAAAGGTGCATACCTCCCATCTGTCCCAATTTCAGCAGGACAATCCCAATTTGAGGGGACTGTCCCATGGTAAGTAAGGAATTCGGGAAGTACGTCTCTAGCTACCCTGATCTCTGGTGTATGTGGCAAATCAATGGGTGTTTAGGGGGGAGTTGGAGGCGGCCTAGCTCTTCAGAAAGGTTTCGTGCCCCTATTGTGACAATGAGGCATTTTAATTGTTGGGAAGTATGAAGGTGTAGCAGAGTTAGTAGAATAGGTGGGAGTAGGATAGGTTCTATTAAAAAGGTTGGTGTTCCAAGAGTATTTATAGATTTGGACCTTGTACCACAAACCACATGCATTTATAATATTAATATATATAATACCTTCACCTCTTTTGGACCAAAATAACGTCTACAAATATTTCAATGTTTGCAGCAATAGAAAAACATTGGCTACACAATTTATCAATAAAAGGTCAACGGCACAGCTGTGTAATACTCAGCTCCCCTGTGATACTGGCTCTCAGCAGTAAGAGTAGTCTGACCTCATGCCAGGCCAGACTAGTGTCAATTGGAGCTAGCGCAAACTGGCTTGCCAACTCGCACATGCGGGCTGGAACTGGAAGTCCAAACTTGGGCTTCTAGTGTCAGATAAAAAGGAGACATGTTTTATTTTAATAATAAAGTATTTTTTTTCATTGTTGACCCTGGAGATTTCCATCCTGAAATGGCAACAGTGAAAGAACAGTGACTTTCATTGTTAAACAGGCTTCCGCATGCTTTTCAAGTAGAAACTTTGCTGGAGGACCCCTGCGAAAGCTACCACTGGCGATAGTCCTTACCGATTCCCCCTAGTCTTGGAGAGTGTATAAAATTGAAGAGAAAAAAGTAAAAAATAATTAAAAACCATGCCTTTGCTGTGTGACCTAAAATCTTGAAAAAAGTAAATTTTTCTGGCAACTTGGCAATAAGAGTTTGGGGTAATATCCGGGATTAGGTTAATTAGGTAGAAATTAAAGTGGAGGTGTTGCCTATAGCAACCAATCAGATTCTAGCTGTTATTTTGTAGAATGTAATAAATGCAAAGTAGATTCTGGTTGCTATAGGCAACACCTCCACTTTTTTAAACCCACAGTTTAGTAAATATACTCCCTAGAGTTCTGGTCCTGCGCCCCTGCATTGCTGTACTCTCTCACTGCTCCACGTTTTTGTTTATGTTAATATTGACTATTCATTTATTCTGTTGCAGTGGTATGGCGGGGGCAAGCGGCGCACAAGGTATAGCTATGGGGGAGCTAGCATCGGTGCATAATCACCCTGGAAAGGCGGCTGTCTGCCAGGCTTCAGCTTCAACGGTTGGGCCTCTACTGGGGCGTGCCAAGGGAAAAGAGGGTGTGTGGGCACATGATGCAGGCTCCAGGGGGCGTGCTTGCGGTGCCCAAATGGTGGGCAGAACACGCCCCAACAATTCCAGGGGGCATGCTTGCGGTGCCCACATGGTGGGCAGAACACGCACCCCAAAAGGTGGAGGAATTGGAAAAAGGAAAAAGAACCTTGCGCACTGCTCTCCCTGCATTTGTTGTTAATTTTTAAATAAAACTGTGACCGGTATTTACACCAACACCAGCCTGTGCGTTTTTATTTTATTATTTCAGCAAAAGGGTTTGTTTCTTCCTGCAGGATGCCAACAGGTAGGCATAGCCTCCCTTATCGCTAGATACAACACGCTGCTTCCGAGCTGCAAGATTAGTAAACACATCACTGTTACACTGCCCTGCCTATATAGCTGTAGGTCCCGGCAGCTGTCAAAAGTAAAAAACAGATAAATGTTGAAAAAAAAATGCGTGGGGTCCCTCTGTCCGAGCATTATTAACCCTAGTGCTGCCAGACTACTACTGGTTGCGGGAAAAGCGGGAAAATTTGCGTGGGGTCCCACCAGCAACCAGCACTAGGCAAACCAGCCAGAGTGGTTGACACTATAGCAGCGGGACACGCGGCATGGGTCCCCCTGCCATAATGATACACCAACCTCAGGCTGTTCAGCACTGGGCTGGATTTCCTAGGGAGTGGGGTCCGCAAAACAAAAACATGCGCCCCCCCCCCCCTCTAGGAATAACCAGCCATTGCTGAAAGCACTAGGGCTCTTCCTACACCCCTGGGCGGTGGGTGTGGGGTAATAATGGTGATTAATGTAATAAAAAAAAACGGACAACATTTTGTTTTGTGAAACTACAAGTCCCAGCCAGCCCGGACTGCCCTAAACAGTCTGGGCAAGCTGATGCTTGTATAACTACAAGCACCAGCATACCCATGGCAGCCAGGTCATGCTGGAACTTGGAGAACCACAAGTGCCAACATGGCCTGACACCCATGGCTGACACTTGTAGTTCCAAAAAATAAAATGTTAAAAAAAAAACGAACACACTCTCATTGATACCACAGAAATTTAATTAAAATTAAAAAAAAACAAACAATAAAAACATAACACAACCTCTTTCTTACTACATTAATTTATTAAAAATAATAAATCCCAATATACTAACCAATAAGATGTCTTCTTCTTTTGTCAGCAAATGTATACTCTATGGGGAATACCCATGACAGCATGGGAAATCCCCATAGAGCAGTGGTTCCCAAACTGTGTGCCTAGGCTCCCTGGGGTGCCTTGGAGGTCTCACAGGGGTGCCTCAGCCAGGGCCAGTGGTAAGCAATGAGGTGGACTACTTGGTAATTATTTTGGCTTAGGGGTGCCTTGAAAAAATGTTGGAGACCCTAAGGCTGCCTTGAACTGAAAAAGTTTGGAATCCACTGCCATAGAGTATAAATAGACCTTGCGGCTGTATTATATTCATTAGCATAACATTAAGTTTATGGGCCTAGTCATAGATATGTAAGCCAACTATGATCCTGAAGATGTTATAAATATTTCAATATATTACAAATACATATAAATTGAATAACATGCAGATTATTCCACAATATATTACTACATGTAATAGCAGATACAAAATTACAGATTACAAATAGCAAAGATTTAAATGTAATGCCTACATATGTCTACTTAAATGCCTAATATTAACGTGAACTAAAGAAAATGCAGTATTATGTTTTCCCTTTATTATTTTATTTAGTATTATATATTTATTACTTTTTGGAGCACATACTTAGGACTATCTGGAAACTGCAAAGGTGCAGATAGAATTAGAATGTACACATGCTCCAGTGAATTGCTGTTCCTTAAATGTGTATATTAGTTCTTCTATTATATAATTTTAAAAAATACATGTTTTGCAACATTTGCCACTGATCAATTGGTAAATACTATTTTTCCAATGACCTTGGAGAATATTGAGGAGATAGTCTCTGAGTAAGGGGGGGCATGGGGTGCGACCCAGAGGTGAGGAGGGCCCAGTAATGCAAAAAGAGCAGAGTGGGGACCTCATCCGTGCGGCGTATGCTCATTAGGCTCATGCGCTGAACCACACATGGCCAGATGGGGAGCCAAGAATGCCATCACCGGGCACCTACCAAAATTTTGCTATGGTGCCCAGCGATACACTGCTCCACGCCTGCTCCGAGTCAATCTATGGAGAGACTCTTAACTTCAACTAGAAAGCTGAGCATCAGCAAGTACTAAAGTCCAACATTGTCTGTTACCCTCACCTGCCAATGTCCAAGAGCCACCAGTACAGAAGAGGGAAAGCCCCCCCCCCCACCCCTTCCTACACCTCTGTAAAATTCAAAATCTCTATCCTGATATCAGGCGCGGGCTGACAACATGCAGCCCGGGGGGGCGCACAGGCGGCCGCATCACATGACACGCGATGCGGCCGCGTGATAACGCGTCCGCATCGCGTGTCATTTGATGCGGCCGCCTGTGCGGCCCGAACAGCGGCCACTCTGAGCGGCCCGGGGGACCGATGCCCCCCTGCCCCCCGGCCCAGCCCGCCCCTGCCTGATATACAAAGCCAGCTGAAGAACATTAGAAAAAAACTTCAGCTGCTTCATAGGCTCATGATACGGGTCCGCTTTTGTAAATGTATTAAAAACAACCTAAGAAAAGTTCAGTCTGAAGGAGAGGGTGGGTAAAGCAAGGCATTTGTCTCCGGCACAGAGTGATCAGACATTCGTTTTTTTTCCTTCTATCTTATTTTGCCATCAGGAAGGTGCCTGTCTTTAACAGATACGCTCCGGTGTGACCTGCCTGTAACAGACAGGCAGGGGCGGACCCAGACATTTGCCCTACCTGGGGCGATTTTAGGGGGGCGATTTAGGCCCCGCCCCCTTTCTGTGTTCTAAGGCTGCCGGCGGCTGCACAGTATGTGCAGGTCCGTTCAGCAGTGAAAGTGTGCTGTCCCGCTGCTCTGATTGTGTTTAAAACACAATCAGAGCAGCCGGGCAGCATACTGTCCCTGCTGAACGGACCTACACAGTGTGCAGCTGTCGGCAGCAAGCCCCTGGTAGGGGGGGCGATCGCCCCGATCGCCCCCCCCCCTGGATCCGCCACTGCAGACAGGTACTATTACTGGGTGCCCAATGCACCATGTTGGCCAATTGTAAAACACACAGAATGTTCTCTGATTGATCGGCACAGGGCCGTGAAGATGTGGTACATTGCGTAGAGGAGGAGCTTACTGCTACCTGCCATTAGGTAAGAAAGTGGGGTGAACGAAAGGTGGATTGGAAAAGAAAGCAAAGGAGAAGATTAGCTATGATGAGAAAGCAATCTAATATAAAAGTGAGATGGGACTAATGGAGAAAAAGAGGGAGCTGATGGGGAGGGATTGGGTAGTTAGTTGAGAGGAGAAAAGAGAACTGGAGGGAAAAACAGTGCAGGGGAAATGAACACTAAGCAATGGGAGAAGAAAATAAAATAGATAAAAAAGAGAGCTGGGAGATAAGAGAGGGCTGGGACATGGAGGTGGAAAGAGTTAAGAGAGAGAGTGCTAAGGAGAAAAAAATAGCTGAAGGGAAAATTATAGAGTGTAGAAATGAGTAAGAAAAGAGACAAAAGAGAAATGTGCTTCATGGTGGCAGGTGGCAAATCATTGTGGGGATTGCTGAACATAGAAGTAATATCAAGGACTTCAATCCTGATAATGTCAAGACCTATATTAGGTCAGAAATGTAATTAGCATGTAATTTTCATGAATGTAAATATAAGGTATCACTGTTAACATGCATATATGAAAGTGATATATATACATGTATGTAAAGTGTAAAACCAATGTTATAGCTCTTTTTAAAGGTGTTTTGTGCATTACAGCTGCACTTCACCCTAAACAGATTTGCAAGCAGCAGGGAAGAACATTATACTATGGATATTGGAAGGCAACAAAGAGGCATTTTACAAGTTCAAATTGTTTGGACTGCAAAGAAGGCATCTGGGGTTAAATGTATCAAGCTGAGAGTTTTCCAGCGGGTTTGAAAAACCAATCAGATTCTAGCTATCATTTATTTAGTACTTTCTACAAAATGATGGCTAGAATCTGATTGGTTGCTATAGGCAACATCTCCACTTTTCAAACCTGCCAGAAAACTGTCAGCTTGATACATTTACCCCCTAGTGTACACATTCATACTTTGTCCCCAAAAAACATGTGAAAACAGAGCTATAACATCAGACCTAATCACCCCATTCACTTATCTATCTTCCAAAGAGAGGAGTCAGCCACATGTAGAGAGGGGAGGTGTGGAGCAGATCGGCTAGAGGAGGGGAAGTAGGAGGAGAAGGAATGACTGGCACAGGAGAAGAAATGTGGAGTACGGGAGACAGAGGGGAGGGTGTGGGACTAGAAACAAATGCGCTCATTGGTGTTTGGTCCCAGGCAGAGGCGGAACTAGCGAGCTATGGGCCCCGCTGCAGGGAAGTGGGGAGGAGGGAACCGGGGCCAACAACTTACTAGTTCCCCATTATCTCCATGGACCCCCGATGCTCCCACTTGCTGCACCATTGGTAGTTCCGCCTCTGGTCCCGGGGTATGATCCAGCTACCAAGAAGCACAACAATGATGGGGCCTGCCCTCTTTAGGACAGTGCTGACCCCAATAGTGCTGCACAGCCCCCCTTATTCAAACCTGGGGCCACACTCAGAATGAGTGAGGGCCTCAACAGATTATTTTTGTAAAATAAAAAACAGGCTTTGGACAGTGAGCACCCTGGTCAGTCCATATGCTGGTACCTTCTGTACCCCTGTGATGGTGGACCTGCATGCATGTTTATATAGAACTTTAATATATATTATAATTATTGTTGTTTGATTAAAGCTGCAGAAATTAAATTATTATGTGAAACTTTCTGGTTCCATATATGAATTCATTCTTTTTAATATATTTTTTTCACAATAAAATTGGAATTAAATGAATATATTAAATGTTTGTCTATGTTTATAGTATTGTATTCTTGATTTATCATTTGTCTACACCTGTATCTTTCAGTATTTAAAGACTGCACTTGTAAATACCCAAGGAAGGGGTGAACCCCCAAAATATTGTGCACTTGGGCTATTTTGTAATAAAACTACTGATGTGGAAGAACCAGTTTCTTCATCTGACTGAGTTGAGGCTTAATGGTTCTTATATAATTGATAAGATTGAAACCACTGGTGAAATTTCTTCAACAAGCCTATAAGAGACATCATACTAGTGAAGCCGACTATAATAGGAGAGCCGTACCTTGGACTCTACTTGTTGGTTTGACATAATTACATTACAAGCACGTGCTATTAATGTATGTTATCAATCTGAATATAAATATGGACCCATGTGATACATTTTTTGAATATATATTTATATTTGTATTCTGTTTTATGCGCGTATAGTATGTTGTGGGTATTTAAATGCAGAAGGGCCAGCTAGCTAGAAGAAGTCTCATAGTCCTTCCTATCTGCCTGCATGTAGTTTAGACATAACATACATGCCAAAACATATGCTCCCTATTATACAGATATTTTTGCCTTGTTCCAAACCCAAACATTTGGAAACCTCTCTAAATATCATCATTGTGCTCCTGCTGTGGCTTAATATTTCACTGCCAACTTCCTACAGCCACATGCTTGTTTTTATTTACTAGTTGCATCCTGACCTTTTGTTGGCCACTTTGTTATAAGGCAGTGTGATCTAATGTACTTATACAATGTCAAAATTTTCAAAATGGTTTATAATTATGCAATTTTATTCTTCAGTCTATTAATTACCGGTATATCACCAGAAATGACCGCATAATTGCTATATGGGGGTAAATGTATCATACCCCGTTTTTTTCAACGCGCGGGAGTTTGGCGTCTTCACAGCTTACATTTAAAGCAGCGCTGCCTTGTAAAGGGAAACTCCCCTTTACAAGGCAGCGCCGCTTTAAATTTAAGCTGCGAAGACGCCGAACTCCCGCGAGTTTAAAAAAATGGGGTATGATACATTTACCCCATGGTCTTTAATGTTCATGTAATACGTTTGTTTGACTTAGTCCTCAGTTGGCCATATCATCATCATCACCATTTATTCACTGCTTGCAGGAACTGAGCACAAGAACAGGCACCTGACAGGTGAATCAGGAGCTTTAAATAGCCCTCCAAAAGGTAGTAACCAATGAGGAGCGAGTGGGAGGTTTTAGGAGGAGTAGTGGGTCTGCGCATGCACAGCCTTGACAGCAGATGGTGCCCACCATCAGACGGATGCGGCCGATACCGCCGGGATCCCTGCCTGCAGGAGAAAGGTAAGACTGCCAGTACCTGCTCGCGGGGCCGGTGTGTGACAAACACTCTGTCCATTCTTTCGTCATTTCCTCCTTCTATCAGGGATTCCCCTCACCCTTCTGTCCCACTTCAATCTATCCTATACGTGCCAACAAGAATTATATTCCTCTCTTGCTGCTCCACATCTGCTGCACCACTGTATTATTCACTACACTGGCTCAACATATCCTCCAGAATACAATTAAAATGACTCATCCTTACTTAAAAATACATCAACAACATTGCCCATTTATATATCTCAAACCTCATCTCCAAATACTCTCCCTCATGCCCACTTAGAACTTCCTCTGACCGGTGCCTCGCCTGCACTCTAATAACAAGCTCTCACTAATGTCTAATAGACTTCTTCCGTGCTGCTCCCACAGCATATTGAAAACCCACCACTCTACTGGAGCCTACCCTACTCCTGCCTATACTACTGACCTTGGAAGACCCTCTGTACTATGCCAATCTCTAGTCTGAGTCAGACTCACTTCTTTGATCATAGCTCTGTCTTTTCCCACTAGGTGGTAGACTGACCCATAAGCAAGACCCACCGCACCCATTGTATTCATGTCTGCATTTAGTTTGCCTGAGTTGTATGTCCCTAATTAATGTGTGATTTAATACCTCTACTATTCGGCGTTGCAGAGCACTGTGGCGTTGTACAAATCAATGATATATAGCCCATCTATTCCTCAGATAACTGCCTTTCTATCCTGGACATAAGATTGGGGTTTTAGTTATTATTCATGATACTAGAAGCTGCTAACAATGGTTAACACAATACTGAGAAATATTTACATTTCATTTAGTTGCAAATTACCACTCAGCCATAGCAACCAATCAACAAATTTAAATTAAAATGTGCACCTTAATGTAATTACGTAACACTCCCTAACACAACATACAATAACACAGCAGGGATCAAGCAGTCCTGATAAAAACAGCTCTTTGTAGTTTCAAATTGAAACTCCTGTATTATAAAACATAATGGCTTTCAATAGAAAAAAAAGATATTATGAGTCCTCATTTATACAGGCCATGAAACTCCCAATTGACTTCTAATATCTTTTTTTTTGCTATTGGTTTTTTTTTCCTATTGGGAACAAACACAGTACTAAAACAAGACTGGGTATTAACAAACAGATAAAGAAGTAACAGAACCATGCTAGCAAACTGCGAGAAAACTTAAAATATATATCATAATATTAGTTTGGGTGTCATATATTGCATTTTGTTCCAGCCAGATTGTAATGGAAAAAGTTGTTTGTAGGGCTATATGATTCAGTCATACAGCTATTTTAGTGTGGGTGTTAGTAGGTTGTATAAGTATAGAAAGAATATAAAAGTTCTGTGTGAACTGTTTAGAGGAGTGATAATCAGGAAAATTAGGCTATGGAGGTTAAGACAATAGATCGGGAATTTGACTATTTTGACAAGCTTGCCGAAAAAGTGAGTTTTCAGGGAACACTTGAAAGTTTGGAGGCTGAGGGGAAAGTCTAAGGGCTAGATTTACTAAGCTGCGGGTTTGAAAAAGTGGGGATGTTGCCTATAGCAACCAATCAGATTCTAGCTTTCATTTATTTAGTACCTTCTACAAAATGACAGCTAGAATCTGATTGGTTGCTATAGGCAACATCCCCACTTTTTCAAACCCGCAGCTTAGTAAATCTAGCCCTAAGTGTGGGAGTGAGAGAATTCCACAGAATTGGTGCAACCAGCAACATTTCTGCAGTCAGCAATGGGCGCAAGTTTTCAACATGGATGAAGAGCTGAGAAATTGGAAAGAGAGGAAAGGTCAAGACGAGAGATATTTTGAGACATATGAAGTGACACATATTTGTCCAATTTTGTCTACGTCTGTATAGTAGTAGATGTATTTTATAATGGATTAGATAAGGTACAGACAACCAATGTAGGGACCGAAAGTGCAGAACAGCAGTAGAAGAATGTTCTGCAAGTCTAGCCGCTGTATTCAAAATAGATGAAGAGGTGAAAGTCTGGTTAGGGCAAGAACAGTATGGAGGGAATTGTAATAGTCGCTGAAGGAGATTATAAGAGCAAGTTTTTGTAGTGTCTTCTGTGCGGTATTTTGGAGAAGTTTCTTAGATGCATATAACAGGATTTGAACACAGATTGGATCTGGAGACAAAGGACAGTTCTGAGTCAAGGATGACACTTATGCAGCAAACTTGAAGGGTAGGGTTTACTATCTGGATATCAGGTAAGCAACTTCTTTTGAGTTGTCAAAAGATTATAAGCTCAGTTTCAGTTTTTTAACGTTGGATGTGGTCAGAGGACAGTTAATTTGAAATTGTAGAAATACATTGAGTAACACGGATCAGCACAGGTGGGAAAAAAATCCAGAAAGCATATATATATTTGGGTGTCATCTGCAAATAGGAGATACTGAAAACCAAAGTGTGTTATTTTGACGAGAGAAGTGGTATAGAGAGAGAACATAAGACTGAGCCATTGTCGTACTCCAACTGTTACAGGAACTGGAGATTAAGTGGATTCAGAGCAAGAAACTGAATGAGCAGTTTGATAAGTAGGATGAGTACCATAGAATAGTTCCTTAAAAACAAATATAATATGATCAGTGCCGTCTTTCCCACTGGGCATGATGGGCAGGTGCCCGGGGGCCCAGCGGGCAGGGGGGCCCCAAGCAGGACTCTCAATGAAAATAAAAATCTTGTAAAAAAACAAAACAAAACAAAAAGTACCTTTTGCGGTCACCTGACCATTCAGGTCAGGTGGCGATGCGGCTCCCTCCCTTGTCCCCTCTTCCGTGCTGTGCTCATAGTGAATGTCAGGCGTGATGACATCATCATGCCTGACATTCACTGCGAGCACAGCACGGAGGAGCGCAGAACGGAGAACAATAACATCGAGTCAACGAGGACTCAGAAAAAAGAAGAGAAGGGGATTAAGCTCGGAGAACAAGGCGTTTGAAAGGTAAGTTAAGGGGGATTTGATTCTCTAGTTGAAGGGACGCTGAGTGAGCACATGTAAAAAGTGGTATATATATATATATATATATATATATAATATGTGACAAAGTCACCGGAGGGAGGCTAAATGACAGAGGTATGTGTCCCAGGCTTCCAGCATTGTGTACGGTAAAACACCAGGGAGAATGTGTAGATATGTGGGTAAAAGCTTCCCTTTATTCCAGAAACATCAATTTCCTCAAAATGCTGCTAATTATATAACTTTTGGTATACCCCAACAAATACTGCCAGTAATTTTGGCAACCCTTTGACTTAAAATGTTTATTTTTTTAAATAAAAAAAACAACAAAGTTGCAGGTTCTAATCTGCAGTCAGTGTAGCCAAACAGCATGCGGACAGTCGTTAGAGATGGCTGCACTTTAGATCAGCTTTGTGATGTTCCTCCCACATAATCATCTTCTCACATACTATAGCTACATTTATTGATGGTATTACAAACATCCATGATCAGATATTACCCTGCTAAACTAAATATTAAATCCTGCAAACTAACTGTGTTAAATAATATCAGTTAATATTTTGATAGTTGCAGTTTCCTGTAGTGGGATTAAAGACCACTGCAATATGCTGTTTACGGTAACAGTTTGTTTATATGGTTGCTAACTAATCTTATTAGGTCATTGTTAGTGGTCTACTGTTGCCTGGTTACCTTTTAAGTTTGTGGTCTGTTGTCATGGTAAACCATGATATAACAAGTGTGAGTTCAAGTTCCACTATCTCTGCACCATTTTCTGGCCCTGAAAATATGTTTTAAGCAATTTTCAGATGTTTCTATATTATTAGAATGACATACATAAGTATCTGTAACATTTATTTATATTAAAGCTGCCTTATATTTGGCGAGTAAATAGGGAAATAACTTCAGCTTACAGTTTAATGGGCGGATTGAAACTGTAAATCTTTGGAGAGGAAGACAACTTCAAGAGATTGTCAGTTGCAGTGTGACATAACAACACTGAGAGATGTCATTGTATTTTACTGTTTGCACTTAGTAAAATATTAATGGGTGGAAATCAGAAAGTTAGGTTATTATCTGTTTGCTAACCAATCGTTTGTCACATTTTATGAATGAACCTCATTGATGCAATTTAGTTCATTGATACCCCATGTGGAGTCTTATGTGCACATAGCCAATCAAAGTGGCTTACTCACACACTAACCAATCAGAATGAAGCTGCTCTTGATAGCTATAATCGGACAGGTCCCATGCCTGTTATCGCGTTTCTTCAAGGTGCAATTTTTTTTATTTTTTAACCATTGGATTGCCATAGAAAAAAGAACATCCCTTGGGAGTTAGGGGTATAATATAGTGGAGAATAAGGAATTGGGGCAGTGTATTTACATTTTAATAAAGTGTGGGTATTTTGTTTTGGTTAGTAAATTACTATGTGACACTACAGATCCCAGCAGACTCTAGATACCAGGGCATGATGATATTTGTTTTCCTACAAGCACCAGTATACCCAAGTAATTTATGGCTATCAGGGCAGTAGTGCCACATATTTTTTGTATGTTCTCCCCATGCTTGCGTGGGTTTCCTCCGGGCGCTCCGGTTTCCTCCCACACTCCAAAAACATACTGGTAGGTTAATTGGCTGCTAACAGATTGACCCTAGCCTGTTTGTTAGGGAATTTAGACTTTAAGCTTTATTGGGGCAGGGACTGACCAACATCATCATTACCATTTATTTATATAGCGCCACTAATTCCACAGCGCTGTACAGAGAACTCATTCACATTAGCAACTGACTCAATGGAGCTTACAGTCTAAATTCCCTATTCCCTAACACACACACAGACACACACACAGACTAGGGTCAATTTGATAGCAGACAATTAACCTACCAGTATGTTTTTGGAGTGTGGGAGGAAACCGGAGTACCTGGAGGAAACCCACGCAAACACGGGGAGAACATACAAACTCCACACTGACAGGGCCGCCATCAGAAATCGTGGGGCCCAGTACAATGAAACAGGCAGGGTGCCCCCCCCCCCCCATTGACCCACTCCCCCCATGACCCTGCTCGATGACCCCCCCCCAACCATGAACCATGGCCATCTTTCCGACTGGGCACGATGGACAGGTGCCTGGGGGCCCAGGGGGAAAGGGGGCCCAAGGCAATGAAAAAAAAAATCCTGTAGAAAAAAAACAAAAACAAAAATTACCTTTTGTGGTCACGATCCAGCTCCCTCCCTGGTCCTCTCTTCCATGAATGGGGTCAGACTTAGGTGATTGAAAGGTAAGTTAAGGGGGGGACCTAATTATATGTATATATATATGTATATATATATACATATATATATAAAATCACTTTTTTTTTACATAAAATATATATTATATATAATATATATATATATATATATATATATATATATATATTAGTATTAGGGCAGAGGGGAGGGAGAGAGATACTTCTGACCTTAACTCCCGCGGTAGAACGCATATGTGTTCCACCAACCGGAAGTTCGGCATTTGGAACTTCCTGTTGGTGGATGATTTCCACTGCTGAAGCGTTTTTTTGCTGCTGTCTTTAGTCTGGCTGTCACAGTGACAGCCAGGCTGAAGATAGTGGGCCCCCTGGTTAGAGTGTGCCGCCGGGCCCCCTGGTGAGCCCGGGCCCGGTACACGGGTACCCCCTGTACCCACTGATGGCGGCCCTGCTCACAGATAATGCCATGGTCGGGAATTGAACTCATGACCCCAGTGCTGAGAGTTCTCTGTACAGCATTGCAGTATTAGTGGTGCTATATAAATAAATAAATAAATGATGATGCTATAAAAATGCTATTTTTTTCTTTTTACAATAATTACGCCAGCACTCACATCCCAGGAGTGTTGGGATGAGCCCCAGTCAGGGGAGGGCTGGCAAATTTTAGTCCGGGGAACAAGACTGGATTCAGCAGCCTATTAGGAACATTTTAAAGGGAAAAAAATGCAGGTAGCCCAGTGACCTAGCCCAAGGTAACCCACTAGGGGAACAGCCTGGGGGCAGTTGCCTCCCAGTCAAGCCTACCAATGGCCCCAGTGCTATCAGCACGGGCTGTTTATCCCTAGGGGGTGCCGAACAGACTAGGGGCTAGATTTACTAAACTGCGGGTTTGAAAAAGTGGGGATGTTGCCTATAGCAACCAATCAGATTCTAGCTGTCATTTATTTAGTACATTCTGCAAAATGATAGCTAGAATCTGATTGGTTGCTATAGGCAACATCTCCACTTTTTCAAACCCGCAGTTTAGTAAATCTAGCCCCTAGTCTGTTCGGCACCCCCTAGGGATAAACAGCTATGATGTGAGGACCCCAAGCTATGGGTTACGGTGTGGCCAACCCATCCTGTCATGGTCTGCTGCTGAATGCAGCTTTTGCAGGATTCCCCACGCTGTTGGTCCATATGAGTACACATTTTTGGTGCGCATGACCAGTACGAATATGCATATCTTACGCAAAAAAAACAGATATACTGTACATCCAACACTAAATGAGCCCCTATATCTGCAAGTGCAGTAAACAGTCTACCACCCATTATCTCAACAATCACACGTGCAATGACGGCACTCTCCATAAACTTTGAAAAGACCTTTGTCTAATACAGTATCTCTAACCTATGCAGAGACCTACATGGTAGGCAACATTCCTTTTTTCATGGGCAGAGGAAGCATTTACATATCTGATGGTATTTATTCATTATTCATAAAAAAAAGCAATTTAAAGTAAAGTTTAAATATAGACAAAGAACATAATCAACTGGACCTAAGCTCCTGGCAGAGCATAGGTAGAATAAAAACTGTGGCGTTCCTGAAACAGTTTAAAGTCATACAAAGCCTACCCCCTTTTCCAATAACAATTTAGCATTTAGATATTTTATACGGCGACAGGAGATCCAGGCTAAGTTTAGTAATCCTGCAGCAAACACAGGGTCAATGAGGGCGTACAATTCGCAGATGTTTATAAATACAACAAAGCCTCACTGCTTTGCTGTTTGCGAGATTGGCTCCATAGCACGAATATATATATGGATTCAGAAATGGACCAGCAGCTGTCTTTTTACCTTAGGAAGTTTGAGACAATAGACTATTGTATTCAATATGACAATAGTGACACACTGTTTAATTAAGCATCACTAAATAACCAAAAATAATTGTATCTTTCCCTGGTGGGCAGCAAGGAGATTCAGACGGGGAGAGCAGTGTCTCTTGTCTGCCAGTGAGGCTCATTTTGAGTAAAATGCACACGTACTGCGCATGCACGCCACAAATGTTATTACGTACCTCCATATTAACATACCTGACTTCCATCTCCTTATGGCTCGAGATGCATAACGGGGGAGGGGTATGTAATCATAGGCTAAGTATAGTAAAGGACATGTTCACATTATTGCTACATAGTTAAAGGTGGACAAACATAAACCTGTCAGGAGTCATATCTGTTGCATATGCTCTGTCCCTGAGCAAAGATCTATACTGATTATAATGATCAATACCACAGACATTTGCAATATAAAAAAAAAAGATGTAAAGAAATAAATTAATAAAAATAACGTGCGCCCCCCCCCCCCCCCAAAAAAAAAAAATAGTGAGCCAAGCATCAGTGCTGGTTACCGACCCGCTACTAACCCTAAATCAGGCCTGTAAAAATGTTGGAGAAATCACCTGGGCAGTGAGTGTTGGGGTAATAAAGTGCTAAATTCAGATTTTTTTTTATAGGAGGAACTACTGGTCCCAGCAAGCACTGGCAGGTACAAACTGCTTGGGTATGCTGGCGCTTATAGAATTACAAGTGTGAGTATTTCCATGGCTGCTAAACCACACTGGTGCTTGAGGAACCTTTAGAGCCACATAGAAAAATACTGTAAAACAACCACACGCTGTAGAAAAAATTCTTTATTTAAAATAAATACTTCCCCAATCCCTATTTCACAAAATATTGCACTCCTAATTCTAAAGGGATCCTTTACCGGTCTAACCAATCCAGTGCAGCTTCTCTCTGATTGGTCAGGTCAGAGCATGAAAAGCTGCTCTGATAGCTACGGCTAGACCCCACGTGTGGTTTTAATGAACTTCACTGTAGCAATGAGGTTCATTAATAAAATGTATCAGTGAACTTCATTGCTTCAATGAAGTTAACTGAGAAAAATATGTGGGCCAGGGCATGCTGATATCTGTAGTTCTACAAGCTGTTTATGGCTGCCTGGGCTTGCTTGGGCAAGTAGCGCAACATATAAAATCATGGTTTTCTGACTTTATTACCCCAGCACGCACTGCACAGGAGTGTTGGGAGGAGCATCAGTGCTTTCAACACGGTACTGCCTTTTCCTAGGAGGGGTAGGCCTGTGTATTTTTGCAGCCTGATTCTCCTAGATAATTCAGCTCCATGCTCAACAGGCTGGGGTTGTGTCCCACTATGACAGGGGGACCACACGCTGCGGGTTTCCCTGTTATTATAGTGTGATCAGCCCAGCTGGTCTTAGCCTGGTGCTGGTTGTGGCTTTTGCAGTGGAATCCTATGCTGTTTGTCCTTCTACATTAGTGGAAACAAGCCCACAAAGTGAGCATGTGCTTAGATCACTTTTGGAAGGCCTGAGTCCTCTAGGGAAACCAGCCCCATAATGACCGAGCTGGGTCTGGTTTCACATCGACATTATATTGTGAATAGCCTAGTCTGGCATAGTTTAGTGCTAATTGCTGCTTTTGCAGTGGGGAGCCCACACTTGTTGTCACCCTGTTTTTATGGTAACCTAACTATAGCATTGCTGCTGGTTACTTACCTTGATGGGGGAAAGTGGCTTTAAAAACTATTTTATTCAATTAATAATTTTGAAAAGAGAGAATGTACATGGTAATGGTCATCATCAGCATTTGTCTTTACACTAGGGGGTATATTTACTAAACTGCAGGTTTGAAAAAGTGGCCTTTTAATACCCATTATCATTTGGACTATGTATGGTTGAGGGGGCTAAAAAAGCAAAGTATTTTTAACCTACAAATATTAGGATTTATTACGCAAAATCTGACTAGACCGTGCTTTGGGGTAAACTAATCCTATTTTAGTACTCCCTCTGTGTAGTACATGCTGGGGTATTTTGACTAAACTGAAAAAGTGGAGATGTTGCCTATAGCAACCAATCAGATTCTAGCTGTCATTTTGTAGAATGCACTAAATAAATGACAGCTAGAATCTGATTGGTTGCTATAGGCAACATCTTCACTTTTTCAAACCTGCAGTTTAGTAAATATACCCCTAGGACTTTTGGAGTCGGAACAGATAGCCTCCTAAAAAGCATATCTGCTATCTATTTATGCCACATAACGTGCACTTAACTTTAACTGTTCATTCACAGTGCAGTACATTATAAACTGTGTCCTAACAACGTGCAATGCTATAAAATAACTTTTATTTTCTTCGTAAATGATATTACTTAACCTTTACCACCATTTCTAGGATCTGTAACCTTGTATAAAGAATGCTCAGACACTATTGTATAGGTTAAGTACATGTGTTTACAGCCAGTCACTCCTGCTGTAAATCACTTGAGTATTGATAGAAAAGTACTGTGCACAATTTGTGAATAATCATTTTTGATCAGTGAAACAAAGAGTATGCTCCCTGGATACAATGGGCCTAATTCAGAGTGAGACACATACCCTTGTGCGTAGCATATCTGTTCATATTTTTTGCACTGAGCATGCTCAGAAAGTGAAAGTATACAACTACATCTTTCCAGCTCTGCAATCTTTTTACACTTTTTACACACAGAAGCACTGTCTGTTTCTATGAATTATATTCAGTCTATGGGGTACATTTATTTCACTGTGAGGTCCCGTAGTAGTTCAGGAAATGTGTGGCTGCACGCACTTCAAGCATTACGGTACCTGGAACATTGTAGATTTTTGCTTTGACCTCTATAAGGTGCGAGGAAAGGTTAATGAGGTTTTGGGTACTAAACATCCTGCAGAGCATCTTCACACAAGGCTCCAACAGGACTTCTCTACTAAGTAAATCCCCCGCTTAAAGTGTATCATGTTTTAGGCACTTGTAATGACTGAATATAATTCATAAGAGCAGTTTCTGTACTCCAATGTTTTATTTACACTCCTTGAATAAATCTATGCAGATGCGCACTTAGGGGGCCCCTGGGCTAAGGGGGCCTCCATTCCCTCATGAGGCCCCCCCTGTGAGCCGCCTAACCCTTGTGAGGCCCCCGGTAAGCAGCCCATCGCCCCCCACCACAAGCGCTTACCTCTTTCTGTTGTCCTGTCACTGTAGTCCTTCCGCTTCACTCTGTAAGCTCCTTACTGAGGAGATCTTGTGAGAGTGAGACTCACGAGATCTCCTCAGTAAGGAGATTACTGAGCGTTGCGGAAGGACTACAGTGACAGTGCTCAGCAGCATTGATCGGACCGGGGGCGCCCCCCGCTGAGCACTGTCAATGGCCCCCTGGATGCCCGAGGCCCCTGGGCTGTAGCCCATTTAGACCTCGAGTTAATCCGACCCTGGGCACCAATCACAAGCGCAGATCCACAAACCAGACAGGACTGTGAGAGAAATGGAGGACCCCTTATGAAAATATTTTCCTAGATGACAGTGCGGCTTTAAACATACATAAAAATGTATGCAGCTTAATACTGGTTGCCAGGGTTGGTGTAGCTGTAGCAGATCAAAGTCACACTGCTGTGGAGAGAAAAACTTACAAAATAGTTTTTTTTTTCATATGACTGAATTGTTCAATTTCTGTATAGACCAAAATGTTAGATCTTTCTCATCTACATAACTCTGGACAATAAAATAAAAAATCAATTTACTAGTGTTTGCAGAATATAACTATGATATGTTTATTTTTTCCATGAAGAAAGCCCCAGCTTTGATTATTATAGCTTGGACATAATATGGTCTATTACCTATTGAAGTATTTTTTTTTAAATTAAATCTTTGATCTGTTTAAGAGAATAAGAAATAAATATTCAATGATCCACAGATGTATGACAAAATACGGCATGCAAAGAAAATATGTTTCACTTTGATGAGCGGAGCAGTTTTTAAGACTTCAAATCACTATCAATTGTACAGAGGTACAATGTGTAAAATGTTGACTGAAAAAATATATAAAAACAATCACCTGTATGTATACACTGTATATATGTATATATATATATATATATATATATATATATATATATATATATATATATATATATATGTATATATATATATATATATATATATATATATATATATATATATACATATATATATATATATCAAAAAAGGCAGTTGATCTGCAGTACCAGAAGTTTGCCACATGATGGAGATGCAGATCACTTACTGGTGGCCACATACAGTTAAGTTTAGGTTGTAGTTTAAGGTGTGTTTTAATAAGTTCTAAGCACCCTTTTGTCATATCTCTTCATCTCATGCATCTCTGATATCTATACAACATGCATCATGCAAGGTTGCACAGATTGCAAACTGGCTGTACTTAAATTGCACTTAAATCAGTAGTTCTTTCTCGGTCTTTCGTAGCCCTGTTACATAGTGTGCTTTACATCGGCCACCGTAGTTTTTGGTATAGATGCGGGGCTCATAAACACTATTGTTGAGCACCATTCAGTACAGGACTTTGCTGTGTTTCCCCTTTCACTTCAGCGATCATTCCAGCCATAAATTTGCTCTCCTGACATAAGAGATAATCCTCCGGATATAATTATAATTATAGCAATAGCTACCTCTGAAGTCTCCAACTAGAAGAATTTTTCTTACTTCTCACTATGGAGACATTGCATGGTACTTTATTGGCAGTTCACAAAGCTGTAATTAGAGAAGTACTGCTAAAAGATGGCTCAATTAGCCATAAACAGAAAAAGTAGGACATGAAATGGATCCATACACAGCTTCTTGGCTCTTCCCTCCTCCCACAAATTCATAAAACATGTCAGATCTTATCCTCTCTATACATGGGCAACCTTGATAGGGCCTTTAAATGGACTGGAGCTCAATATTATGGGCCTCAGTTTAGAGACGGGGTAAATTCAGCTAATTTTGGATTTTGCACCACAGCAAAACCATGTTGCATTGCAGGGAGGGCAAATTTCAAATGCGCATACAGATTTAGGGCTAGATTTACTAAGAATCGTGTTTGGTGGCGGTTTGAAACCGCCACTCATCGCCGGCGGTTTAGTGGTTCAAACCGCCGCATTTACTATAGGGCGACTTGAGGCTTCAATTTAAAATGACTGGCGATGTGTGGCGGATTGAAAAAGCTAAACCGCCGGCGGTTTGGAGGAAACCGCCACAAAACCGCCAGCCAAAAGACAGGACAGGACAGTTTTAATACCTTCTTCAGAATAGCTTGATAGCTTAAATATGCTGTTTGAACTATTTTGCCATTCAGAACATTAGAGAAAGTACCATTGACATTTAAATTATGTTGGCAATCATTATTTATTGATTAAGGGGCAAAATGAATAAAATATTATCTTATGAGGGAATAAAAAATTTTCATTATATAAAGGGGATAAAATTATTTAATTATTACATTATTTGGACAATATGTCATGACAAATTGTGCAACATAAATAATTATATCCACCATTAACAATCAGTTAATAATATTATATATTCACATTTTCTACAAAATATAATGCTATAACAGTGTCCCTTTAAAAAAAAAAATATAAAAAAAAATTCTTTCATAAATTATTATTACATTTATTTTGTCCCTTTAGCAATAAATAATGATTTTCCAAATGATTAAAATATCAAAGGTGCTTTCTCTTATGTTCTGATTGACCAAATATCTGAAACAGCACACTGTTTGAACAATCTCGCTGCTCACAAGCAGCGCTTTCATTTTGGTCTATTGAATGGCGGTTTTCCGGCGGCTTTATAAACCCCCTAATAGTAAATTCGGCTGTTTGTATGTTGAACATTGTTGAAACCGTCATGGCGCTTTATACAGAGGCGGGTTTGAAAACATCATTTCTGGCCGTTTGGACGGCGGGTTTAGCCTTAGTAAATCCGGCGATGGCTAAACCGCCGCCAAACCCGCCGAAAGTCGGCGGGTTTACAAACACGCCTGTTAGTAAATCTAGCCCTTAGAGTTGTTAGAGGGGCGCATCCATGTTCAACTCTATATTACAATGTAAACATAAAGCTGCCCGGTATTTGTGTGCTACATGCAAGAACTGGCAATATTTTACCTGCATGCAGAAAAAAAGACAATTTGCACCTCTTGCATCATAACTGGGTTTGTCCAGGTACAAACCTGCACACTTTAGCTGATTTTGCTGCTAACTCTAAATGAGGCTCTATGTGTGTACAAACAAAGCAGGTACCATGCTCTAACAACATCTTTCACAATTCCAATGGGAACCCCATTTTCCAGTTAAGGCGCACACCTGGGGGGGTTCCAGCTGCCCGGAACCCCTCTCCCTCCCCCTGTGGCCCGAGAATGTAACAACCGGAACCAGCCTGCATACAGCGTGGGGTCATGGATCATACAAATCCGTTCTCTGCCCTATCCACTTTGCCTGTGACAGCATATAACACGTGGGGCACTACTGTGTGGCATAATTTTGAACTGCAGGCATTACTGTGGCATAATATGAACTTGGAGCACTGTTGTGTGGCATAATTTTGAACTGGGGGCATTACTGTGGCATAATATGAACTTGGAGCACTACTGTAGATCATAATGTGAACTTGGGGCACTACTGTGGAGCATAGTGTGAACCTGGGGCACTATGTTGAAGCATAGTATGAACTGGAGGTACTATTGTGGCATAATAGGAATTGGGGGCACTACTGTGTGGCATAATATGATACTTTGGATGACTCACTCGTTTATCCTCATGATTACTTACTACAGTTTTCTCTTCTTTATGCAGATTTCTTGCAGAGTGGTCCTTCTCAGCTTCATGCCCTTCCTCTAGGTGTCCCAAACCAACATCTCAGAAAATTCCCAAAAAGCCATTGACAGGTCTGTTTTGAGTAACGGTTGAGTCGGACTGAACAAAAATACAAAGTACGGGCATCATGTTAACCTTTTTGGTGCCAGGGAGTTGTGCAAATTTTGTACCTGTTCCAGCCATTTTTTCTAGATCATTTTAAATTTTCTTCTTGTGAACATGATTCTTTTTACACACTAAGGGCCTGAGTCATTTAGGGCAAGGCAAGAAAATGAGCAAATTTGACCTGGGACAAAACCATGTTACAATGCAAGGGGTGCAAATTAGTTTATTATTTTGCACATAAGAGACATATTGGCTGGTTTTTCATGTATCATACAAATACTTGATAGATTTTTGTTTACACTGATATTTAAAGTTGATCTAGGACATGCCCTACCCCAACTATAAATCTGTCCTCACATTTTAAATTGACCTCCCCCTCCAATGCAACATGGTGTTGCCAAGGTGCGAAGTTACTCCTTTTTTTGCTTCATTCTCCTTAATAAATCAGGCCATATATGTTCCCCATCCTACCTCTACCTAATCTGCCCTTATTTTTGGAGTCAGGCAGTGTGACTCATTTATAGATGGATGCAAAGATGTGCCTTGTGGGTTTAATTTAGTGTTAGTAAATCCAGTTAAACGGTACAACTGCGTACCTGGACTAATCATGTTGCAAAGCAAGGAGTGCAGATCCAATTTTATTTTTACATGCAGGGGAACTATAGACTGCTTTTGCATGCAGTACAGAAACTGGGCAGCCTTAATTTTGAATTAGGGCTTCCCCTGCCTCCCAACTCTAAATTAGTCTTTGCATATTAACCCTCCCCCCCCAGATGTAGTTTTAGTTGCATGGATCTCAAGATATGCTCAACCTAAAATATTGTGCATAGATCATACTTGACAACTCTCCCGGAATGTCCAGGAGACTCCCGCATTTCGCGGGAGTCTCCCAGACTCCCGGGAGAGTGTGGCAATCTCCCTGATCTGCCCGGAAGTGGGCAGAATTAGGTCGAAAACGCAGCGATTCACCGGGAATCACTGCGGAATCACTAGCACAATTTTTGGTGTTAACTTGGTTGCTTTGTTTCAATAGGGAAAACACTTATTTTATATCTTTATAGGAGACTGATGGAGAAAATGTTATAGTAGGCAAGGGATTTTGCCAGAAAGTATCTTCATCACTGTCACATGACAGACCATACGGTATACATACTGGGGTTCCGCATGCTGTCTGAAGCCGCTTCACATGTGCCACCAGGCCAGGCAGGCTGCTCCCGGGCAATGCCTGCTCTGGATACCGAAGCGGCCTGCATTACTTTACCGGGGCGGATGTGTACTCCCGAGCCTTAAGGGCTTAGACACATGACGTAGTCCTGGCCCTGCCCCGCCTTCTACTTTAATGTAGACTATATAAGTCTTCTCAGGGCACCTATATAGTGCCAGATCTTCTTGTCTATCTAGCACTGCTATTTCAATACCTTAGGATTTCAGTGACTCTTGTAATCTTATCTCAATCCTGCATCAGTGATTCCTGAATACTTATCAGTATTCCAGCTCCAGTGATTACTTACTGAATACTTACCTATGATCTAGCTCCAATGTCCTTGTTCTTCACCGCTACTTCTACCATCTTATACATAATGAGAATGAGTGCTTCTGCAGTACTTATACAGTTCTTTGGTACCTTATACTTACCTGTCGGCCACGTCTTGTGCTTGTATGGGACAGGGGCGGATCTAGGCAACTGCTCTACCCGGGGCGATTTTAGGGGGGGGCGATTTAGGCCACGCCCCCTTTCTAATTTCTAAAGCTGCTGACAGCTGCAAAATATGTGCAGGTCCGTTCAGCATTGGCAGTGTGCTGTCCCGCTGCTCTGATTGTGTTTAAAACACAATCAGAGCAGCCGGGCAGCATACTGTCAACTCTGAACGGACCTGCACAGTGTGCAGCCGTCAGCAGCAAGCCCCTGCTAGGGGGGGCGATCGCCTGGATCCGCCACTGGTATGGGACCGCAATCTATGTAGAGTTAGCGGTGAAGACCATACACAGTCTCTATCTGTACTGGAGCCATCACAGCACTCTTCTGCACCTCAAGTCTGTAACCAACTTCTGCTGTCTCCTGCATTACAGCTACAGCAGCACACCGCTGTGCCTCCACCTGTGACCAGCTTCTGCTGTCCACTGCATCTCAGGCTGCACTACAGCTTCCACAGCACCGCACTGACATTCAAGTCTGTAACCACAGTTCTCTCAGTCTCTGCCTGTTCTGCAGCCTCTGCAGTACTCTTCTCCACCTTTAGCCTTATGGCCAGTTCCCATAGTCTACTGCAGCCACCACAGCACTATGCTGCATCTTCAGCCTGTGGCCTGTTTCCCAAGTCCCAGGTCCCGCCTTGCACTGCAGCCACCACAGCACTGTGCTGCATCCTCAGCCTGTGACCAGACTCCAAGGTTCCCTGTACCTCATCAGACTACATGTTTGTCTGTCTACCAGCCGCTGGGATCCAACCAATACTACCTGGACAATAAAATCCCTGTTCATCCCAGTATTTGCAATCAGCGATTATAGCTGTAACTCATGTTGTATTTGAGCTTATTCTCAAAATTAAAATGTAACACTTCAACAGTGTGGCTTACTGAGTACAAGCTTTTACTCATGTCTATCTCTATGTGCTTAATCTTCACTCTTAACTGAGTAGGTAAAGTATTGTTATATTCAAGTCGCATGACACCTTACTGCACCAAGGATAGAACTTAACAACATAGCAATGCAAACTTCTAATTTTGTTTTGTATGTTGGTTCTTTTTAGTACCATGTGAAGACATTCTATCTTTTTACAACATGCAGTATTTGATTATTTATCCTCTATCTATTCAGTGCAGGGTTGCTTGGAAAAAAAAGAAAGTAAGTATTCTAACTATGCCTTTGATGTTGTTTATGACCATGGACAGCTCTGGAAACAATAAGGCTACCTTACATTTGGAAGTTTACAAGTCACAAATAGTTATTATGTAGCTGGTTTACCACTTCGAAGGATCCAGTGATATTAGACTACAATACCCCTGTTCCCAAGTCCAGGGAGAAGAGTGCCGTAGAATGCCCGTGATGAACCAAGGAGGGATGTTGCCTTTTGGAAGTCCCAAGAGGCAATATGTACTGCAGAGTAGCCAAGTGAGCTTCAGCTGCTGGTGACTCCAGGCTCTGCCCCTGGGATCTTGCTAAACTTCCTGAAGTCAAATTCAAAACTATATAAAAGAAGGACTAGTGGCCCATGTAAAATGTCTAAGCACTACATTCATCTGGTACATGTATGCACTGTATGGAACAGCTTTTCTAAGAACTATTGAATTCAATAAACACTATTACTATTAAGGCCCTGCAGTCTTCCTGTAACAAACAGGTTAACTTAAAGCACACACATTTTAATCCATCCCCTGGCTTCCCTGTGTTGAGTCCATTGTTCCTGCATCAGCACTCTTACAGCTACCCCACATAGTAACCTGTCAGGAAGTATTCAGTCGGAAGAGGTGCTGTAGCAGCTAAATGTTACCCAAGAAGTGTGAGCAGTCCAGGTGCCAAAGAAGGAGGCTGGTGCTGAGTAAGTAAAGTAGAACACAGTGGCCATCTTATCACACCCTCTGATGTCACCAAAATTTGCAGTTCACATCTCTCTTGCTGATGATATCTCACCAAGAAATGCATTAGCAGACAATGGCGCTAGGACAAAGGCCTTTTCTGAGGTTGCTCAAAATAACACACATACTTTGCAATAGAACTCAGTTCTTGCCACTTTAGAGTATATTGCTGCACTTCAAGACAGAGGGCTAGATTTACTAAGCCGCGGGTTTGAAAAAGTGGGGATGTTGCCTATAGCAACCGATTAGATTCTAGCTGTCATTTTGTAGAAAGCACTAAATAAATGAAAGCTAGAATCTGATTGGTTGCTATAGGCAACATCCCCACTTTTTCAAACCCGCAGCTTAGTAAATCTAGCCCAGAGTCTGAAAGTCTACATTAAGGTTCTTTGCCTGTGTTTTGCAAACTGGCAATCTTTGGAAGTCTCCAGATAGATGTCCGGTGGCTGCATGGGTCTTGCTCCCGCAGTTTACATACATATACCATGAGATGGAGCACATCAGCAAAGGAGGAATGATTTATGCTGAAAATCAGGAAGATTTTTCTGTTGAAAATCAGGATTATTTTTTTAGGATTTACATCTGTTGCACAGCAATATTGTCAAACTACGAATATGTCAACTTACTATGTTGGTAATCCTTAAAAGACACAACCGGCTACAATACCCCACCCAGGGCCCATTTGTGAATCTACAAATTGATTTAATCCAGATGTGAAAATTTTGTAATGGAATGTGTTTTGGTAATTGTCTGTATATAGTCAGGATGTGTTGAGGCCCACACGTGAGCTAAATCAGACACCACCACAGTAAGCAATAAGGTTACTCTCCTCAATGACTTTATTTAAGATACCATTAGGGATAATTTCAGATAAGGGTAAACCTTTTACTGGACAAGTAATATGATTATCCATATTATGCTCAATATTTATGACAGGCAGACATACTAAATGGTGTTTTAAATAAATAATGTTACTAAGATATGTACAGAAACAGGGTTGAAATGGCCTGGTGCATTGTAAATTACCCAAATGAGCATGATATAATTCACTTACAGAAAGACTGGACTAAACATTTATGAAATATTAATGAGACCTATAAGATACATAATTTCCAATACATTGGTCTCTGGACTATTGCAAGGCTCTAATCAAACGTGTCATGTTTTCCCACTCCCAGGTCTTTGTAACTCAAAAAAAGGAATCTGATTAGCTGTGTCTGTCCATAGAGCCTGGAGACTGAGCGTACATCAGAATGTATCAAAGAGAATGTTCCCTAAACTCAAGGTGGATTGGTCAAATAGCAAATGCTTCTGACATCACACACAGCAGTCAAGCTACAGGGGTGCAACACTTGGGCCCACGCTGTTAAATAACACAGTCCTTCACCCAGACAAGACTCCATCACCAGGAGCAAGAAGTATCATCATCCCAATTGGCCATTTGTACATTGTAGGATTGACATCAGGAATCTACTTTTTATTGGCTCTGATAAATGGGTAGGAAATGTGTTTTCAGCAATAGGCACATTTCAACACTATGGGCCTGATTCATCAAGGAGAGTAAGGCAAAAAAATGAGTAACTTTTCTCTTGGACAAAACCATGTTACAATTCAAGGGGTGCATATTAGTTTATTATTTTGCACATAAGTTAAATACTGGCTGCATTTTCATGCAGCACACAGATACTTGATAGCTTTATTTGTACACTGAAATTTAAGGTTGATCTAGGACGTGCCCTTCCCCATGACCTCCCCCTCCGATGCAACATGGTTTTGCCAAGGTGCAAAATTACTCCTTTTTTTTCCTCTTTACTTTCCTTAATAAATCAGGCCCTATATATTCTCCATCCTACCTCTACCTAATCTGCCCTTATTTTTGGAGTCAGGTAGTGTGAAGGAGACTAACATACACTTTGCTTGCTCTGGTAATCTTACCAGGTATTATTTATACTCTAAATGGCTTCATAACCAATATATTTCCTAAGATATAGATATAAATGCCTAAGTATTTTACCGGATGTATGGTTGTATTTGTAATTCTGTACTCAATTACTCTGATGGTGGCATATCAATGATACCTCATTCCTCTACATTGGCAGACTGTTGCCACTCATTTTCAAAGTAGGACAACTTGGCTATTTGCATATTAACAAATAGAGGTATTTTTGCACTAGTTTAATAGATAAGACTGTTTACTCTTTAATACCAAATCAATATTAAATTTAATTTAATATTTATATTTCTACAGGTATCAAAAAAAGATGCTACCAATCAGCAATTTTAATATCAACAGAGAAGAGAAAAGAGAAAGAAGCTGATTTTAAATCTGTTGCACAAACAGTCTTTGCTCAAATATGTTACTCTTTGTTTTGCATGTAGCCCAAAATTGAAATAAAATATAACCTTTATTAATAGTCACAATTAAAATTCTTCTAAATTAAAAGCAGCAAAATATATAAGTGATAAGGTAAATAAAATATTATTTTGTGTTTCCTCACATGATGTGATCATGTGATCACAGCAGGGATTATCCATCTCTAATATAAGGCTTAGGAGCCACTCAGGACTTTAAGCAGTCCTGTGATAGCAAATTCACTAGAGACCCGAGTGACTGACTGGAAGCGAAGATAGCTGCTAGGGAGGCCTGCCTGCATCTGGAGTAATATATTACAGCAATATAAAACTTGACATAGATGTTTTGACTTTGCACATGTTACTTTCCTTCTCATAACATATATTTGTAATTGCTGTGCTTGTTAATGTTATGATGTACTGTGCATGAGTTGTACTGCTTATGTCAACAATGCTAAATATATATTTCTGTTTATAGTTACTTGGGTCATGCTACCTAAAGGACACAGGGTCAGTATGTCAGGCTGCTATGTAATTAATTCATGAGATCCTAAGTTCTTCAAGATAAATAAATCAGGCCAACCTGGAACTAGCAAATCCCTTAAATTGGTGCCCCAATCCCTTTAGTGGCCACAACTCTGCAAAGATGTTCAAAGCTTTTGTCCAGTAATGTCCAGTCTGTGCACAAGTGAGGTTTCCAAGAAAAGCACCCCTGGTTCTCAGGGCCATCTTAACAACATTACGGGCCCCCGGGCAAAGCAGTGTATCGGGGCCCCTATAATATATATATATATATATATATATATATATATATATGGGTAGAAAAAACAAACCAGATATCTACAGGTGGCGCTTACCCAATATATGGATGGTAACACAGATGCAAAATTGCGTGTGTAATAAATAAGGTATATGCCGATATAATAATTGATTATATAAATATAGTAGTAAAAGTAACACCTCCACAACGTGCGTGTGGTAGCCAAACCTTAATAGCGGATGGTTAGTCCGATAAACATAGGAGGATATATATGGTAGACACATACTATTAGAATATCCTGCATTGAGCTTCTGTGTGGAGCCTGCTGAGAGACTTCTATCATCTTAAGGGACGAGACTGCAGACCAGTCACTTACAGATAAGCCTATTTAAAGCATATATATTGTGAGTTTGCACTCTAAATGCTATACTTGAATAAAATGTTTATATAAAATACTACACCATATGGCTTTTTATATACTTCCTTTTATGATGAGCGGATAAGTTTGGTGTCGCGGTTGTTTTAGAACATACATTTTATCCATCGTTAAGGAGAATTGGTTGCAGATCATACTCCGGGATTCCTAAGGAGCTACTATACAGATAAGCGGTTTGATTTTATATATCTGGTACGCACACCACTTCTATTAATCTGCACGATCAATCGTAGATCATCTTTATCCTGCTTTATAGTGTTTATGAGTTACCTGCGGTGCATCTATTCAGACACCATTCTGTTTAACTCCTCTGGACTATTTTGTGTACACCTGTGCTTATATGTTTATATATACTGTATACACCTGAAGGCGCCGCCCTTTACCATATATATCCTCATATATATATATATATATATATATATATATATATAGGCCCCGATGCACTGCTTTTTTTAAATGTACTCGGTCAGTGACCCTTGTAGTTTTTCTTTTGCAGGATTTTTTTTTTGCAGGATTATTTATTCTTAAGCCTTGCCTATGGGGCCCCCTTGCCTGTGGGGCCCCCAGGCACCTGCCCATCGTGCCCAATGGAAAAGATGGCCCTGCTGGTTCTGCTATAACCCCTACCTATCCCCAAAATTTCATAGACTCATATCACCATATACTTTATTGTTGATCTCCCATTGTTCATGTTTAGTAATATGGACCATTTTATTTTTCTAGGACTTCCTTCAGTCAAAAATTGTCTAAGTTATTTATCTCTCATGTCTTCAGACTACATGGGTCTATGTTCAATATAGTGTTGGATAGAAGTACACAGTTTGTATTAACCTTGTGGAAAGCCTTCTGTAAAACCTTAGGAGCTAAACTTTCATTCTTGTCAGCATACAACCTAGAGTCAAATGGCCAGACTAAACAGATCAATAAAATATTGGATCAGTACCTCCGCTGATATATTTCCCAATTTCATAACAATTGGACTGACTACATCCTATTGGCGGAGTTCATCTACAATAATTCCCCGAATTCAGCATACAAGATGTCTTTCTTCTTTTGCACTACTGGCCTTCATCCTTCAACATGCGAGGCAGATAACTTAGGGAATAAAGTCTCCAGGTTGCAGAAAGTTAGAGATAAGGTTCAAGAAACTTTATCTATAGTCCAAACCAAGGCAAGGACAGCAGCAGACCGTCATTGCAAGTAATTTAAGGTAGGAGACAGAATTTGGCTAGCCATAAAAAATCTTTTCGACATTGATAGCCATCCAGAAAATTTGGTCCTAGATATATTGGCCCTTCTACTGTAGTCAGGATGATCAATCCAGTAGCATACAAACTGGACTTGCCCCTCTCCATGAGAATCCCCAGAGTCTACCATATCTCATTGCTGAAACCCGAATTCCGGTCCAGAACTTTTTATAAGAAACCTACTCCCAAGCCTCCTGCTGATAGTATTGATGGGCATGCTGAATTCCAGATAGAATATATTTTAGAATCACACCCACTTTGAAACTAGCTCCAATATATTATCCACTGGAAGGGTTACGGCCCAGAATGAAAGATCCTGGATGCCATTATGCCATTGAAAAATCTCCATAACGAGAGGTTAAAAAAGCTGTTCAATAAGAATAATCCACTTAAGCCATCCTGTTGAGGCTTCGGGACTCCTCCTCAAGGGGTGGTGCGGTTGATAATGTTATGTTTTTGCTGCTCTGTTGTCAGATTTTGCTGAATGTCAGAGTTGTTGTGTTTTTGTGTGCTGGAAGTTGCTAAGCAACCATACTCACCCTGCTTCCTGAGATGCTAACAGGGATTCTACATTGCACCTGATTTATCAGCTCTTGCAAGATTCATCACTGCTCACTTTCTAGCAGGTGATCGATCAGTCAACACTTTCTGCTCCCATAATTTCTACCCAGCAGCGGATCTGTCAACACTTACTGCTCACATGATTTCTACTCAGCAGCTGATTGGCCGGGAGCTGCATAAAAACACTCATTGCCATATTTGCCTTGCTGGTGTTAGGTTTACCTAGGCTAGTTGCTGTAGCTTTGTCCTATATAGATTGGTATATCTTCTGCAGCTGGATTCAGTGTGTTTGACTTTGGCTACATTTACTGGACCATGCTGCTGGATCTCTGCCTGCCTTTGAATTCTCTGCCTGTTTTTTGTCCTTGAGTACCTCTCCTGCCCTCTGACCCAGCTTGCCAGTTGACTATCCTCTTTTGTGTCTTGTCTGTTTTGTTTTCTCTACATGTTGCTTCATAGCTGCAAGTTTCCCTGACTCTACCTCACTCATGTCTGGGATCACATTCAGGGGGCATCCGAGTACCGTTGAACAGTGTGGCTTTGTGAAAGGCGGCTGCTAGTATTGAAAAACATCCCACAACATAGGTTCTGTATATGGGTTGTGAAGATACGTGGTTCCCAACTCACTCGGACACGGTATTAGGGTAGAAATAAAAGAATGATTTATTCTGCAGAACAGTATTAAATACAGCACGGCCCCGTAACCATAGCAGGTCCAACAAATGAGGAAATCAGTTCAAATAAATCCAGTGAGATATGTTCCACAGCGCATCCCTGGCAGAGCATCACCTCTTGGCCAAGTGTTAGTCACACCTCTGTCCAGCTCCCAGAGTAGCCTCTTTTATCACCTCCTAATCCCGCCTGTCCATGGGAGTTGCAAAAGGTCTCGATTGGTGTGCTGCTTACACTATCCAGCCCCCTTCCCTACCTTCCCAGGTGTCTTCCCTCAGGTGACCCCTGCTGGGTCAGGCTCCTGGCTGGCTGTAGAGTTCACTAATGGACAATAGGGAGCAAACAGAAAAAACAATGGTAGCTTAATTCACTTAACTCCTGAGTGTTCCCTGTGGAGGTGGATTTTAGCCCCTGAAGTACTTTTCCAAGGAGATGTTATAGTTACATCACTGATACTTCCTGATAACAACATGGCTAAAAAGTGCAGTTCAGGTATGGATTAGGTTAAGGGGTTGTAATACCATACACCATGCCTGTTATTTTATAGGAGTTATTAGTCGCTAATTCAGGACTTTGTAACATTAATACTACAAACTTCATAGGCTCTCATCATTTTGTAAAGTTCATGTTGGCATGGTAACCTATATATTTAAATTTGCCATTTCATAGCTGAGCTCATTGTCCCCTCTTTGGTACCTCATCTTTGTTGAAGGATTAGCTGCCAATAGTAACATTCAGTAGATACTGGACACAATGTAGATAAGGGAGTGGAGAGAGAAATATCCTTTTTTACATGTTTATAGTACATGCCTAATATATCATGAGCTCACTGCATCCTGATCATGTTTTGTTATGATTTGCAACAGGACATTAAACAGAGAATCAGAACAATGCTTGAAAGTACACACTAATTAAAGAACATGATAAATGTACCCAGTGCAGTCCTCGGGGAGTCCAGCAAGTTGATATTTAAAGAGAAATTTCAAGCACTCACAACTGGAACTAAACACAACATATTAAAACAACATTTTTTTCACATAATTTTTTTCAAATTAAACCGTATAGCATGTATAACATGAATTCAATGCCCAAGACCCTGTTGTTCAGGAGTTACACCCCTCCCTCCCAACCCCCCTCCATCTATGGTTGGTTTTTCCTTCCACCAAAGTCAGTAGAATGTGGCCAGTCAATGCTCTAGACATATGACAAACTGGTCAAGGATGGACAGCAATGACCTTCTTAGCCTGGAAAAAAACAACTGTATTTTTACACGTTGAGGTGGAAGTGATTATTGAAGTAAAATAAAGGTCTGGAGAGAACACATTTTTAGGGGGATTTTTGCTGTTTGGAGGGGTGCACAGACCTTTTTACTTTGTAAAAGAATTTCTTGCACTAGCACAGAGCTGGTGGCTTTCGGGTCTTGTCCTATACTGAGCAATGTAATATAAAGGGCAACACGTAATTAAAAAAAAATGTTCCAAAAATAAGGCAATATTTTAGGAGTGAAGCGGAAAAGTTTATTTTAATGAAAGGGGTGGTTCTAAAGTGGTAGGAGGTAACAAGTTTTCCAAATAACCAAAAATATAGAAGCACTTCTAGTTTGTACAGGCATTTTCCAATAACATAGAGTAGGTATGCTCTTTGATGTGTGGTCGGCAGTCCACCCAAGTGCACTGGTGCAAAACCAAGGAGTTTTATGGCGTGCATTAAGGGGCCTATGCAGTGTTGGACACAATTTATGGCAAAAATTTAAATTACGTCTGTGAAAACTATGAAGCTTGTGTAGTATGCAGAGTTGCAGGTATCTTAATTGCGTATATTTGAGTAATATTTGAGCAAGATAAGCTTAAAGTGTAAATTTCACTTTAAGTGCATCTTGTTCCAGATGGAAAAAATAAATACATTTAAAAAAAAGTGAGCAGCCCCCTGAAAGTGCCAATCCCATCACTAGGCAATGCCAGGACCTGTAGCACACCATGTTGCTTCTTTCGTTCTGTAAATAACCCCACACTGGAAAGATCTTTAAGGAATAACTTTTATATTAAACTGTGTGTCAGCATACAGACATAACACATCTTGCATTTAAGTCCAACATGAGAACAATGGACTTGAACATTCATTGTACAACAAATTACATTAATAGAACAGAGTGACAACACAATTGCACATTTGAGAAGCACCACCTGCAGTCCCTCCAATGTAATCACTCAAACAACATTAAGGGCTAGATTTACTAAGCTGCAGGTTTGAAAAAGTGGGGATGTTGCCTATAGCAACCAATCAAATTCTAGCTGTCATTTTGTAGAAGGTACTAAATAAATGAAAGCTAGAATCTGATTGGTTGCTATAGGCAACATCCCCACTTTTTCAAACCCGCAGCTTAGTAAATCTAGCCCTAAGTCTATATCTGTTGCAATATCTCAACAACCCTTCTCAACAGATGAGGCTTAATCCATTTGCTCCATCTTTCTAGATAGTCAATGTTGTCTTTCTTTAGCTAAGGGCTTGGTGAAAATATCCATACTCAAGTCCTCTATTGCAGGATCATATTCATTTACAAAATGATTCTGCATGAGTAGTATTGTTAAGGCATTTTTTCTGACACCTCCAGCTTCCACCACCAGCAGTTTCCATTCCATCATTTCTGTAAAGTGGTTCCTTCCACACTGCGTTACTGCGTCTCCCCTCCAGATCAATGCACCTGTGTTACTGCCCTATTGCCCCCCACATTCCACTGCTCTTCTCCAGGAGCTTACACTATGTCTGGGCGCAGCCTGCACCCCTTCTCCCAGCAGCCACTTCCGCAGGTACTTGTCAGTTTCCATTCCTGGTAGGTCAGCTATTTCTTCCCAGGACGCGGTTTCACATATATTGATTATGTTAGCTCTATATGAGAGACGCACAGGTGCTTTGCCTTTGTTTTCTCTGGTTGAGCGCCTTATTGCATCTACTGTGCACTCCCGTGTGTCTTCATCTTTGGTATCTGGTTTCCCGCTGATTTTTAATCTCTTGTTCAGTGGCTGTATTGCTTTTGTCCTTGGGTTTAGTGTTTTCTCCTTTATCTGAAGCTGTTGGGGTCATCATTTTATTTCTCAGTTCCTCAACAAATGTCACACTGTTGCTTATAGTTACTTTTTCTCTTACTGGATTTAAGATTTTGTATCCATTGTAACATTCTCTGTACCCAACAAGAATCCCTTCCACTGCCTGGTTCTGCAGTTTCCTGCGGGAATGTAGACAACTGCTTTACAGCAGAAAACTCTAATATGTTTTATACTAGGTTTCTTGCCATGCCATAGTTCATGTGGAGATTTCTCCGCTGTTCTTGAGAACAATCTGTTCTATAAACAAGTGGCTGTTATTACGACTTCACCCCAATGTTATTCTGATAGTCCCAATTTTGTTAACATGTATCTGATCGTTTCGGTCCGGGTTCTGTTCTTTCTTTTGGCTACCCCATTTTCGTTGATGTGTAGGGTACTGTCTTGTGGCGCTCTATGCTGAGTTGTCTTAGGAAGTGCTTTATTTTGTGTCCTGTGAATTCACCTTCATTGTTGCCAAGAAATGCAAATGGGTTTCTTTGAAATATATTTCTAGCCATTATGACATAATCATGTAAATTGTCCAGTATTTCATGTTTGCTTTGTATCAGGTAAGTGACTGTGTATCTGGAATAGTCACCAGTGAAAGTCATCATGGGCCTGATTTATTAAGGAAAATAAAGCAAAAAAGGGAGAAACTTTGCACCTTGACAACACCATATTGCATTGGAGGGGATGGTAAATTTTAAAAATGTGACGGCAGATTTATAGTTGGGGAAGGGCACGTCCTAGATCAACTTTAAATTTCATTGTAAAAATAAAGCTATCAAGTATTTGTGTGCTGCATGAAAAAACAGCCAGTTGTTAACTTATGTGCAAAATAATAAACTAATTTGCACCCTTTGCACTGTAACATGGTTTGTCCAGGAGAAAACTTACTCCTTTTATTACCTTACTTTCCTTGATGAATCAGGCCCATGTACTTTATGTATGTTATCTGTTATTATTATTCAAAAATTGCTTATAATAAAATTGATGTATTTTTTGTTTTCCAAAGGAGTAGGGGCAATTATATGTTAAATACTATTTATTACTAATTATTACTATTTGATATAACATCTAGGGATAGATTTACTAAGCTGCGGGTTTGAAAAAGTGGAGATGTTGCCTATAGCAGCCAATCAGATTCTAGGCGTCATTTTGTAGAAAGTACTAAATAAATGAAAGCTAGAATCTGATTGGTTGCTTTGCGCAACATCCCCACTTTGTCAAACCCGCAGCTTAGTAAATCTAGCCCCTATCTATAGTTGCTATTTGCAATCACAGATATTACCAGCGCACTCTTCATAACCACAACACATGCCTTTACATTTATGGGAGGTTTTGCACAAACCTCGGAAGACAGCTGCTTATTGAATCCATGACAAATTAGCATCATTAATTATAGTGAATTAATTTCCTAGCGCCCAGGGATTTAATCTGTCTATAATTTGAAGGGGATAATTTCCTCATTGTCTTCGCAAATATTAGAAAGATTATTCTTTTTTTTTGCTTTTATACAGCATTCACACCTCATGTTTGTTGAACAGTCTGATACTGTTTGTCAGGTTTCTCATTTGCAGTTCTGGTTGCCTGTGTCCTAGTTATCTGTGCCACACGTGAATACAGTCATTGTGTCTGTGTGTGCTTAATCTCACCTGTTATTTTGAAGTGTCAAGATAATACAGGTGTTCTTCTGCTCTGGCTGTTGCTAATAGTTTTTCTTCCATTCTGGATAATGCATGTTATCTTGGAATTTGATAGTAAGTCCTTGTATAGCTGCCATGTACTTTACAGACAATTGTACAATACATCTTTTATCAGTATTGGTAAATTACTGACGTTTGTATTGGAGCACATGAGCAGATTGTAACATAATGGTAGGCTAATTAGATTATATTAAATTGACATTAGTCTCCCTTGGTCTATGTGTGTGTGTTAGGGAATTTAGACTGTACGCTTCAATGGGGGCAGGGACTGATGTGAGTGAGTTCTCAGTGATATAGATTGCTTCTTTATGATTCATGTCAAGTTTAATGAAGAAATATTTGTCACTTGTCATGTGACTTGTCCCTCCTGAATCTATATACCAACTATGGGTCAGATGATTTACTGTCATTTTAAAAGTTCCACTCCGTTTATTTGTGCATATGTCTGTGAGTGTAGTTTTAACTCTCTGCTTGGACCCTTTCGAAAATAGTTTCTGCTGTTCCGGTTTCATATTGAGTAGTTTTTCTTTAAATGTCCAATTTTCTTACATCTAAAGCATGCTCTTGTTTCCCTATTATGCAATTGGATATCTGTAACTTTAAGGGCTCCTTCTGTGTCACTTTCCATGTTATTTTGTGTCATTTCTTTTATGTGCTGATATTCATCTATGAGTCTGGTTGTCGCAAAATCTAGTGTCAGTTCTAATTTAGGCCTTGTTTCCAGAGCATTTATCAGAGCACTCTGTGTGTCAGGTAAACTGCACGGGAGTATGGCTACTATGTGGTTGCATTTTATGTCTTGTATAGATCTGAGCTGTGGTACAATTTCCAGCAGGCTATTTATATCATAATTGCCTACTTTGTGACAGAGGTAGGAGAGGGTGTGGCGATGTCTTTGCGTTTTTTAGATTTCGGGAGGGTGACTTACTCTTTTGGTAGTCCGGGAGGATTCCCCGAAATTCCGGGACAGTATGCAAGTATGATTTATATGAACGTGTAAAATCTTTCCTTTGCCAAGTCTCATTTGGTACAGTTTTTTTTGCAGGAATAATTTGCTGTTTAAACAGGATCTTTCATGTAGTTTCTGTTGTGTTCTCATTGCTTATATGAATTAACTGATCATCTTTCACTAATAAGCTTATGGTTGTAGACGTCTCTCTGTTTTTCTTGTCCCATCCTTGATTATTAATCTCTGGTCTGTCCGTGATTATACACAGGTCATCTTTAGACAGCAGCATTTCAACTTTGAATTTCCACAGTTGATAGTTATCATTAGACAGCTTGGTTATTGCTAGTCTAAAATCTGTGCTATTTGCCATTGTTGTCCCCTTTTTTGTATTGTAACTGGGCTTCTGGTGCTTGTGTCTGAGCCCATAACCTATTGCAGATTCCACTGATTCCACTCTGTCAATAGGCAGGCACTGGCAGCTTTTTGTGGAATAACTTTTATATTTAACTGTGTAGTTTATGCAGCATACAGACATAAGATATCTTGCATTTCGGTCCAACATGAGAACAATAAACTAGAACATTCAATGTATAACAAAGAACATGACTTTAACACAGAATGACAACACAGTAACACATTTGAGAACAGCTCCACCTGCAGTCTCTCCAGTGTAATCACTCAAATAACAATAGGGGTTATATATTTACTAAACTGCGGGTTTGAAAAACTGGAGATGTTGCCTATAGCAGCCAATCAGCTTCTAGCTGTTATTCTGTAGAAAGTACTAAATAAATGATAGCTAGAATCTGATTGGTTGCTATAGGCAACATCACCACTTTTTCAAACCCGCAGTTTCTCAACACTAAATCCATGGATTAAGGCTGGCATCTTTGGAATCTTCGTTTGGCATTCCCGGTCTTGGCAAACCTAAAAAATCCTCATTAAAAGAATTCACTTGCTTGCTTTTTTATTCCTACACACTCTGCCTTACCTATGTAATGCTTAATTGTTCATATACTTATTGTTCTATTGACTATTTTATACTTACCCCATGTTTTAATGTCACACCCCTAACTTCTGCTCTCTTCCATTAATTTTTTTTATGGCTGCCACTTTTTAATTTGTATCATTCTCATCTCCTTATTACTGCTCAGTGCACCACATTCTGCTCCATGAGTTTCTGCATGTTTACTGCCTCTGTGCTCAGCTGCTTGACCCATCAGCCTTATCATCAGACCCCTCCACCTGATCTGGAGCGATCTCATTATCTGTTTTAATGAAACCATCAACTCTGCAACCACTAAATTTCTCTCCCTCTCTTTTTCCTTTGGCATTTCCCATTGGACTTCTTCTCCTACCCACTGCAATATTTACTCCCTTGATCTCATCCACTCCTGTATCACAAATTTCTAACTCACCCTTCTCACTCACTGACCACAACCTTCTTTTCTTTAGTCTCTCACCACCTACTGCACCTAGCTTCAGAGCCATAACTTAGAATTCTAGCGCCCGGGGTGAGAAAGACAAATGCCGCCCCCCTAGCCCTCAAATTTAACCAAATGAGCCTAAAATATTCCTAAATTGCGCCCCCCCTTCAGCGTTGCACTCTGGGCGGTCGCCCCTGTCGCACAGCCCTAGTTACAGCCCTGTCTAGCTTATCACCCAAATCCATGCACACACAGTGTCATCGTGATGCTTTTGACCCAGCACTCTTTTCTTTCAAACTTGAACCACTCCTTTCAGTGTTCTGTCATCTACATTCTCCAAACCTACCCAGACCTCTCTCACAGTGGACAACACCACAATCTCATTTGTTCCTCATGTCCACTTCCTGTATATGACCATTGACTTCACTCTCTCCTTCATTCCTTTACAAGAGAAAGAAAGCAGAGCAGGCCCTGCTTGGAAACAATGGGGGTGGTGGGAAATGAGTGGAATCGGCAGGTGGGGCATGAGGAGGAAGAGGTAGGCAACATGAAAAGTTGAGTTTTGAAGAAGCGTTTGAAAGATTGGAGGTTGGGGATAAGTTTGGTTAGATGGGACAGCGAGTTCTTTGGATCCCTCTCCAGTAGGCTTTGTTCCCCCCCCCTCCTTCCTTTTGCTAATTGTTTTCTGAGCACTTTCATTACTGGGTCAGGCCCTTATTGTAACGACTGTCCCAGCTGAGGAATTTTAATAAATAGCAATGGAAATTAATTTCTTATCTGTTACACATCAGACCCGCTGATCGACGGGCTCCCCGCTGTTACTCACCTTATTCCCGGTGGCTGTACTCCTCCGGGACAGATGCTGCAGCTCTCTTGGCGGCGGCATCTTGTCAGGTGAACTGCGCATGTGCTAACTGGCATGTCTCCCCATTCATTCTTTCCAGCCAATTCAATGTCTGAGTTCACTATTTAAACATACCTCTTACCTGTGTTGCCACATCTTCAGGTCTCTCCTCCTGTTCAGACGTCCTGTACCCTGGCTCCTGATCGCTATTTGTCTCTTGAGTCTCCAGCATATTGATCCCCAGACCCTCACAGCCTCTCTGTCTTCTCCATTATCCTTGTGGTAAACGCTCTGCAGATCATCGATACCTGAGTATTCAGCATACGGCTCTACAGACTATTACACCCAGTGTATTTACTCCACGGTCCCTAATGAAACAACCTCCTAGGGTTTCAGCCATTCTGATTATACTTATTCGTGATATCCATAGTTATAGTCTTGGGTCTTATCACAGTCTCGCTCATTACCTCCTAAGAGAACCTTGATCTGCGGACTGGGAATTGCGAAGTCCAGAGTCCCTTGCGGGAGCCTCTGGTGAAAACCCCCTCTCTGTTAGACTCCGCGCCTGTTAGGAGGTAGTACCAATTTGAGCAGATTATACGGGCATTCCTCTGACCCTAGTGGATGTGACAGTAAGATCTGGCCCTAAATGGATCCCGACCAAGAACCATTTGCAAAAAACATGCTGCAGCACTTAGTGGGAAGAGTTGAGTAGCAAGATGCCGTTCAGATTCAACTTCTCCAATGTCTTCAAGCCTTATTTGCCTGTGTGGATAACTTGCAAGCCGCTCTCCCCACTCCTTCACAAGAAGCGGCCTCCGTTCCAGCGGCAGCACCCGCTTCTTCCTTGAGACTGCCGGCCCTTCAAAAGTTTGATGGCGATCTGAAGAATTGTCGAGGGTTCCTCAATCAGTGTTCCATCCACATTGAGCTACATCCACAAAATTTTCCCTCAAAACGCGCAAAAGTGACTTATATAATTTCCCTGCTGTCTGGACAGGCATTGGCTTGGGCCTCTCCTCTCTGGGTAAAAGATGACCCCATTATTCGGGATAGCAAAGCCTTTATCTCGACCTTCCGGAAAATCTTTGTTGAGTCTAGCCGAGTTTCTTCAGCAGCCTCAAGCATCCTCAGACTTTGCCACAGTTCTCATTCTGTCTCTCAGTATGTAATACAGTTCCATATTCTTTCTTCGGAACTTCAATGAAACAATGAAGCCCTGATCGCTGCCTTCTGGCAGGGTCTTTCTGATCGTATAAAGGATGTCCTCACTTTCCAAGAATTACCTACCTCTCTTGATACCCTAATTTCTCTCTGTCACCGAGTGGACACCCGCTTTCGAGAGAGATCCTTTGAGAAAGACACCACTTGAACGTCTGCAATCAAACTCCCTGGCTCCAGCCACTCAGTCCTCTTTAGGAGCCTATGCAATTGGGCCGCTCCAGACTTTCTCCAGAAGAGAGACAGAGAAGAATCTCCAATAATCTCTGTATCTACTGTGGCGAGTCTGGTCATCTTTCGTTTGTCCCTGTACGGCGCGACAGACACCTAGTTGCGCCCTATAAATAAAAATTAAAAAATAATAATAATCTCATAGCCTCATGTCCTAAACTACAGGGAAATGCCAGGCCCTAACCATCTCGGGGGAGGTCAGGCTAGGGACATCAAAATCTTCTCTAATTTTCCATAAGGCTTCTGTGCGTTTCATTCCTTTGACCATCCGTGGGCCCTCTGCCGCATTCAATTCCTGTGCTCTTTTGTATTCAGGGGCAGCAGGGAATTTCATCACTGTAAAAGATCTTTCGCTACCCACTGAACTTTTGCCTCTGCCATCAATAGCAGTAATGGTCTACCAAATTGCTAACGGAACCATTCTCCGTCAGATCAAGCATAATGCTCTCCAAGTAGGAGCCTTACATTTTGAGACAATCTCTTTCCTTTTTCTCTCTCAGGTCACTAGTCCAATTATTCTGGGCCTTCCCTGACTCCAACGACACTCTCCTCGTATAGATAGTCTTCCTCTCAGATCTTGGCTTGGGGAGCCTCTTGCCATTCCCGCTGTCTTGTCCAAGTCAAACCCTTATTAGCCTCATCTGCTCATCCTGCCGTTTCTGAGGCGCTCCTGCCTCCTCATCTTAAACCCTTCTCCGATGTCTTCGGTAAAGTTCGTTCCGAGACCCTACCTCCTCATTGTGCTTGGGATTGTCCTATTGATCTCCAACTGGGTAAAACACCTCCCAGAGGTCGGGTGTACCCGTTATATTTACCAGAGACCCAAGCCATGGCCGAGTACATTAGAGAAAACCTCTAGCACGGCTTCATCCGACCCTCAACTTCCCCAGCGCAGGATTTTACTTTGTGAAAAAGAAGGACGGGACCCTGCATCTTTGCATTGATTATAGAGGCTTAAATGCTATCACGGTCAAGAATCGGTACCCTATTCCACTCGTGACCGAACTCTTCAACCACATAAAAGGGGCACAGATTTTCATGAGGCTAGATCTCTGAGGAGTCTACAATTTAATTTGCATTCGTGAGGGGGGCGAATGGAAGACCGCTTTTAATACAAGGGACGGCCACTACAAGTGCTTAGTGATGCCCTTACGGCTGTGGAACGCCCCAATAGTATTTCAGAGCTTTGTGAACGAGATCTTTAGAGATTTACTTTATTCTTGTGTAGTAGTGTACCTGAACAATATTTTGATTTTTTTCTCAAGATCTAACTACTCACCAACACCAGGTAGCTGAGGTACTTATCCGTTTACAAAGAAACCAACTGTTTTGCAAGCTCGAGAAATGCTCTTTTGAGACTGCTCAGATAACCTTCTTGGGATTCATCGTGTCGGGCTCCGGCTTACAGATGGACCCAGATAAGGTCCATGCTATCCTGGATTAGCCCCTCCCTCTAAAATATATTTGTCTCTGAATGCTGAACTGCTTTCTATTGACTCTTATACCAATAGGCACCATTATCTGCGGAATTGGTGGCGCTATATAAATAAATGATGATGATGATGATGATCTGGCAATATGGATCGATATTTATTGCTGCTTATTTGCAGGCATGCAGCATGCATGTGAACTAATTACACTGAAGCCAGGCATCATGTGCATTGCATATGTTTCCAGAATTTCATGGCAAATCTGTAAAATTATTACTGATGTGTTTATTAGTAATAATCCCCAAATATATAACAGACTCTTCTGTTTCTGTTTATATAGCTTTAGTGTTTCTTTCTCAGTCTTAGATAATGATGCCTATTTAGTGCTTGATCCTAAAGTCATCTGTAAAAAATTCTCAGCATAGTTCCACAGACGAATAACACCAAATTTTATCTCTCTATATGGATACTACAAAACAAATGGGGTCTTGTATTGTATGTGAATAGAGTGGAGGGGAAGGGGGGTACAATCCCGGAAACCTGAAAATAGGTTTAGTTAAAAGCCTCTTGTGTGGACACTGCGTGATCCACACACTGAGAGCAAGGACTGGGCTGGAGTTCATTTACCAGTTCAGTGTGGAAGTTATGGGGTCTGCAACAAGTACAAAGGATAGTGCCTAAAGCAACGGACTGCTGATTCCTTCCAGATGTGTTCCCAAGCAAACAAATAGTAAAAAGTGATTATGGAAGTCAGTGCAGAGAGATGTCTGAGCTACGGGGGAGGGTATGACTTTTCTCTTTACTATAACAAACCTTACAGCCAAGTGCAGATAGTGGCCCTACCCCTGAGACATTGTAAAACATCAGTGCACTATGTGATAGTGGGTGACCAATAAAACCAATACAGCAATTCATTTTCTATCTGCATTCTGAGCTGCAATAAACCTCAGGGACCAAATAAATTAAAGATTGAAGTAGATCCGGATGACCTCAGCTCACTCAGTTATTTTTTTTTTCTTTTACGCACAACAGCTGACCTTAAACTCACCTTAGCCTTTTAAATAAGTCTGCTCATGTAGCAATTAGAGTGTAAGCTTCTCAGTCAGGAGTTTTCGCTGCTTTAGTGTTACTGCTTCATTTTGGTGATTTTTCTTTTGTGTGAAGAAAATTCATAAAGTTAGAGCGTTACACGTTACTTGTTTACATCAACTCTGTTTTGTAGCAGAAAGTTTACAGCACAAGTACTGTAGCTTTGTGTGCAGATCTACATAGTCACACACATGCAAGCGCCTAGCTAACACTGGTTACAAGCACACAGTCGCACAGAACAGATAGAGACACACGCAATCTTGGCACATCAGAGAGTGTGACATCTGGGAGCGGATAGAAAGATCTGCATCTGGCAAAGCTTTCTATCCGTTCCCAGATGTCACTGTGGGGCCACTTCCTTCTTACTATAATGTGAGGGGCTCCTATCCCATCAAATTCATCAGTAGAGCAGAGAGGGAGAAAGTGAGTCAAAGGAAAGAGAGCTAACCAGGGAGGATGGATTGTTTTAGAAGGTGATAGCCTGGGATGGCATGCTGCTAAGGACACAGATAAATAAGTTAGGATAAAGAGCAGGAGACAGGAGGAAAACAAGCAGCAAATTAGAGATAGCAGGGAGACAAGGCGGGTGAGAGAGTGACAGAGTGGGGACACAGACAATTAGAGGACTAGGAAGGGGTAGTAAATACAGCTTGAGAGAAAAGAAGAAATGCATTAAGAGAGCTGGATAAAGAAGGGCAAAGGAAAAGGAAGCATTATTTTTAAAAACTTTGGCAGTAAAAGTGACAGCGACAAGAGAAGCGAAAGAGAGGAGAGACAGCGTAGGGAGATCCCACTCACTATTGGTCATTGGATTTGGGAATGGTTCGAGTACACAGCATGATCCCATTTTGGATGAGGGTGTCCTGCATACTCCTTCTAACTTCTGGAAAAGAAGGGAGAATTTATAATGGGAGGAAGAAGCCGCCAACGCTGACAGCACAGAGGTAAAGTATATAGACACAGACCCTCTGACTCAGAGAAACACTGACTCTGCAGCAAGAGTCTACAGACATGCGCAGAAACTCAGCACTGCATTACATGCAGATACTATGCTATACTCATCCACTACACCCAGACACTAAAATACACTGAGTTACACTCAGATATTGCATTAATATCAGACACTAAATTATAACTAGGCGCAGACACTACACTGAACCAAGATACTTACTGACACTGAGACACTGTGACATTGCTCTACCAAGATACTTACTGACACTGAGACACTGTGACATTGCTCTACCAAGATACTTACTGACACAGAGACACTGTGACATTGCTCTACCAAGATAGTTACTGACACTGAGACACTGTGACATTGCTCTACCAAGATACTTACTGACACAGAGACACTGTGACATTGCTCTACCAAGATACTTACTGACACAGAGACACTGTGACATTGCTCTACCAAGATACTTACTGACACAGAGACACTGTGACATTGCTCTACCAAGATACTTACTGACACTGAGACACTGTGACATTGCTCTACCAAGATAGTTACTGACACATAGGCACTGTGACATTGCTCTACCAAGATACTTACTGACACATAGGCACTGTGACATTGCTCTACCAAGATACTTACTGACACCTAGGCACTGTGACATTGCTCTACCAAGATACTTACTGACACAGAGACACTGTGACATTGCTCTACCAAGATACTTACTGACACAGAGGCACTGTGATATTGCTCTACCAAGATACTTACTGACACTGAGACACTGAGACATTGCTCTACCAAGATACTTACTGACACAGAGACACTGTGACATTGTTCTACCAAGATACTTACTGACACTGAGACACTGTGACATTGTTCTACCAAGATACTTACTGACACAGAGACACTGTGACATTGCTCTACCAAGATACTTACTGACACAGAGACACTGTGACATTGCTCTACCAAGATACTTACTGACACAGAGGCACTGTGACATTGCTCTACCAAGATACTTACTGACACTGAGACACTGTGACATTGCTCTACCAAGATAGTTACTGACACAGAGACACTGTAACATTGCTCTACCAAGATACTTACTGACACAGAGACACTGTAACATTGCTCTACCAAGATACTTACTGACACAGAGGCACTGTGATATTGCTCTACCAAGATACTTACTGACACTGAGACACTGTGACATTGCTCTACCAAGATAGTTACTGACACAGAGACACTGTAACATTGCTCTACCAAGATACTTACTGACACAGAGACACTGTAACATTGCTCTACCAAGATACTTACTGACACTGAGACACTGTGACATTGCTCTACCAAGATACTTACTGACACAGAGACACTGTGACATTGCTCTACCAAGATAGTTACTGACACAGAGACACTGTAACATTGCTCTACCAAGATACTTACTGACACAGAGACACTGTAACATTGCTCTACCAAGATACTTACTGACACTGAGACACTGTGACATTGCTCTACCAAGATACTTACTGACACAGAGACACTGTGACATTGTTCTACCAAGATACTTACTGACACAGAGACACTGTGACATTGCTCTACCAAGATACTTACTGACACTGAGACACTGTGACATTGCTCTACCAAGATAGTTACTGACACAGAGACACTGTAACATTGCTCTACCAAGATACTTACTGACACAGAGACACTGTGACATTGCTCTACCAAGATACTTACTGACACAGAGACACTGTAACATTGTTCTACCAAGATACTTACTGACACAGAGACACTGTAACATTGCTCTACCAAGATACTTACTGACACAGAGACACTGTGACATTGCTCTACCAAGATACTTACTGACACAGAGACACTGTGACATTGCTCTACCAAGATACTTACTGACACAGAGACACTGTGACATTGTTCTACCAAGATACTTACTGACACTGAGACACTGTGACATTGTTCTACCAAGATACTTACTGACACAGAGACACTGTGACATTGCTCTACCAAGATACTTACTGACACAGAGACACTGTGACATTGCTCTACCAAGATACTTACTGACACAGAGGCACTGTGACATTGCTCTACCAAGATACTTACTGACACTGAGACACTGTGACATTGCTCTACCAAGATAGTTACTGACACAGAGACACTGTAACATTGCTCTACCAAGATACTTACTGACACAGAGACACTGTAACATTGCTCTACCAAGATACTTACTGACACAGAGGCACTGTGATATTGCTCTACCAAGATACTTACTGACACTGAGACACTGTGACATTGCTCTACCAAGATAGTTACTGACACAGAGACACTGTAACATTGCTCTACCAAGATACTTACTGACACAGAGACACTGTAACATTGCTCTACCAAGATACTTACTGACACTGAGACACTGTGACATTGCTCTACCAAGATACTTACTGACACAGAGACACTGTGACATTGCTCTACCAAGATAGTTACTGACACAGAGACACTGTAACATTGCTCTACCAAGATACTTACTGACACAGAGACACTGTAACATTGCTCTACCAAGATACTTACTGACACTGAGACACTGTGACATTGCTCTACCAAGATACTTACTGACACAGAGACACTGTGACATTGTTCTACCAAGATACTTACTGACACAGAGACACTGTGACATTGCTCTACCAAGATACTTACTGACACTGAGACACTGTGACATTGCTCTACCAAGATAGTTACTGACACAGAGACACTGTAACATTGCTCTACCAAGATACTTACTGACACAGAGACACTGTGACATTGCTCTACCAAGATACTTACTGACACAGAGACACTGTAACATTGTTCTACCAAGATACTTACTGACACAGAGACACTGTAACATTGCTCTACCAAGATACTTACTGACACTGAGACACTGTGACATTGCTCTACCAAGATACTTACTGACACAGAGACACTGTGACATTGCTCTACCAAGATACTTACTGACACAGAGACACTGTGACATTGCTCTACCAAGATACTTACTGACACAGAGACACTGTAACATTGCTCTACCAAGATACTTACTGACACAGAGACACTGTAACATTGCTCTACCAAGATACTTACTGACACTGAGACACTGTGACATTGCTCTACCAAGATACTTACTGACACAGAGACACTGTGACATTGCTCTACCAAGATACTTACTGACACAGACACTGTGACATTGCTCTACCAAGATACTTACTGACACAGAGACACTGTAACATTGCTCTACCAAGATACTTACTGACACAGAGGCACTGTGACATTGCTCTACCAAGATACTTACTGACACAGAGGCACTGTGACATTGTTCTACCAAGATACTTACTGACACAGATACACTGTGACATTGCGCTACCAAGATACTTACTGACACTGAGACACTGTGACATTGCTCTACCAAGATAGTTACTGACACAGAGACACTGTGACATTGCTCTACCAACATACTTACTGACACATAGGCACTGTGACATTGCTCTACCAAGATACTTACTGACACAGAGGCACTGTGACATTGTTCTACCAAGATACTTACTGACACAGATACACTGTGACATTGCGCTACCAAGATACTTACTGACACTGAGACACTGTGACATTGCTCTACCAAGATACTTACTGACACAGAGACACTGTGATATTGCTCTACCAAGATACTTACTGACACTGAAACACTGTGACATTGTTCTACCAAGATAGTTACTGACACAGAGACACTGTAACATTGCTCTACCAAGATACTTACTGACACAGAGACACTGTGATATTGCTCTACCAAGATACTTACTGACACTGAAACACTGTGACATTGTTCTACCAAGATACTTACTGACACAGATACACTGTGACATTGCGCTACCAAGATACTTACTGACACTGAGACACTGTGACATTGCTCTACCAAGATACTTACTGACACAGAGACACTGTGACATTGCTCTACCAAGATACTTACTGACACAGAGACACTGTGACATTGCTCTACCAAGATACTTACTGACACAGAGGCACTGTGATATTGCTCTACCAAGATACTTACTGACACTGAGACACTGTGACATTGCTCTACCAAGATACTTACTGACACAGAGACACTGTGACATTGTTCTACCAAGATACTTACTGACACAGAGACACTGTGACATTGCTCTACGAAGATACTTACTGACACAGAGACACTGTGACATTGTTCTACCAAGATACTTACTGACACAGAGACACTGTGACATTGCTCTACGAAGATACTTACTGACACTGAGACACTGTGACATTGCTCTACCAAGATACTTACTGACACAGAGACACTGTGACATTGCTCTACCAAGATACTTACTGACACTGAGACACTGTGACATTGCTCTACCAAGATACTTACTGACACTGAGACACTGTGACATTGCTCTACCAAGATACTTACTGACACTGAGACACTGTGACATTGCTCTACCAAGATACTTACTGACACTGAGACACTGTGACATTGCTCTACCAAGATACTTACTGACACTGAGACACTGTGACATTGCTCTACCAAGATACTTACTGACACATAGGCACTGTGACATTGCTCTACCAAGATACTTACTGACACTGAGACACTGTGACATTGCTCTACCAAGATACTTACTGACACAGAGACACTGTGAAATTGCTCTACCAAGATACTTACTGACACATAGGCACTGTGACATCGCTCTACCGAACTAACAAACTTACTGTGACATTGCTCAACCAAAAAAAAATCCTGCAAAAGAAAAACTTCAAGGGTCACTAAGCGAGTACATTTAAAAAAAGCAGTGCATTGGGGCCCCTATATATATATATATATATATATATATATATATATAAAATAATTACAGGGGCCCCGATGCACTGCTTTGCCCGGGGGCCCGCAATGTTGTTAAGATGGCCCTGATTAAACCTATGGATTAAATTTATCTTGCCAGTGAGGGAACAAAGAAGACTGTCTTTAATACTAATGTCACTTTTGTGTGTCTCAAAGCGTTGTTTTACAAGGGGTAAACTGAGCCTAGAAATGCCCTTCTCTGACGGAGTGCAATTGGAAGGGACAACATTTATCCCAGTGCGCATAACAACAGCCTGTCAACTCCTAATGGCAGGCCAATTATTTTAATTTGCAGAGCAAACCCATTTAGGGAATGTCTGGAAAAAAAAATCTCCCTTGATGGACTTGGGCTACCCTTCTCTTCACACCGCTTGCAATTCATTCTTCTACTTCCCTCACTGCTTCCTACCTTATATACAAGGAGGAGCAGAGGATTTCACTGGTATCACGCACAATTCTGTCACGCACAATGCCCAGTGAAAATGAAAGAAAAAATTTGGGCAACAAATGTTACTAATGTGTGAAAAAAAATGACTTGTATTGATTAAAAATGCTTTATTTGAAGAATAAAGCATACTTGCCAACTCTCCTGGAATGTCTGGGAGACTCCCGCATTTTGCGAGAGTCTCCCGGACTCCCGGGCGAGTGTGGCAATCTCCCGAATTCTGCCCACTTCACTAGGAAGTGCCCCACTTCCTAGTGAAGTGGGCAGAATTAGGTCCCAAACGCCGCGATTCCCGGTGAATCGCGGCATTTGGCCCCGCCCCCCAGTGTCAAATGACCCATTTGCGTCATGACATCACAGGGGGCGGGTTCGAAATGACAAGATTTTGGTCGCCCCGCACCCCTCACGCCCACCTCTACTGGCTGGCTCCCGGAAGAGAGCTGAAGAAAGTCGGTAAGTATGGAAAAAAGCCTTTTATAAAAATCCTTTTTATCTGGTATCGCCATCCTGACATGGTGATAAAAGAACAGGTACTGCAGTGGCACCACGGTATATGTTAAATTAGCTTCCCCAATAAAATTAACGCTGAATATTAGCATTGTCGTTAACCTTTTGATGTATAAGGGAATAAGGATAAAAAGCTCTATCACAGCGAAAACGTTTTTTTGCTGGCAATAGAGGTTTTTGCCTTTTCATAAATCAGCTCCTATCTCACAGGCTTTTTGTACTGTGGAAGTGAGGCCCACAGATACTGTATTACACTTATGCGCTAACCCATACATGCCAACTCTCCCGGAAAGTCCGGGAGACTCCCGAAATTCGGGTCAGTCTCCCGGGCAAGCTGGCATTTCTCCTGCATCCCAATCTCACCGAGAATCACGTCATTTGACGCGATTCTCGGTGAATCACGCCATTTTGGAGGGCGGGAGGGGGCGGGACAAGGCCAATTGCGTCATTTTGGCTCCACCCCCCGCAACGTAAAGCCCTCCAGTCACGCCCCCTCTCCCGAAAACAAGTTTCCGGGTGTTGGTAAGTATGCGCTAACCTACACCCAGACACTGCAGTAAGTGTGTATATTTTGAAGGGGACTTCACAACTAATCAGAGTATAGGCAGACAATCTGAGGCCTGAGCCTGCATACAGTTTATCAATTGACTATGAACTAGTAGTGATGTCACTAGTTCCTACTGAATTGATAAGCGGAAAATAAGAGGATGCAAAATGACTGTCTCCATTGTGCATGGGCAATAAATACACTTCTGAACAAGGGGACACTGTCACTGACACTTATCTTTAGACCTCAATGTAGATTATAGGAATGTAGAGATGGAATTTAGATCATCCAGTAATATGTAAACAAAATCAAGAACCTCTATGGCGCAATACCATTTTAATATATAAAAACATGTAAAACATGTGAACTAGGAACAATAAAAACAAAATCCACTTGAGGGTGTTCAATATCCATATATTCTTAGGTGGATTTTGTTTTTATTGTTCCTAGTTCACAAGTTTTACATGTTTTTATATATTATAATGGTATTGCGCCATAGAGGTTTTTGATTTTGTTTACATATTACTGGATGATGGAAGTGTCATCTCTACATTTCTATAATCTACAATGAGGTCTCTAGATAAGTCTGATGGTATATATCACGTAAGTTACCAACAAACCTTCTTGTAAGCATAACATTGGAAGGATTTCTCTGATCCTGGGCACATGGTGGATGAATACATCATTTTCCTACACCTTTTACTATTGGGAGTACCCTCTATTTTGATCGGGACATTGTGGTTTTCTCTATGGTGGAGAATATATGGTTTTTACGTAATACACTATATTGTGTTTGTTTTCTACATTACATGTAACATTGCACGTAAATGGGAAGTGTATAAGAAGATTACCTCACACATCTCTCTGTAAATCCATGAGCGCTTTATGTGCGTATATTTTATTTGTATATTACTTACTGCCTAGATTCGCCTTTTGGCACTGAGGAGGGAGGCATAACATTTTTGCTGATCCTGGCATTCATTGGTGCTATGCTTTACCTTGAAAGCATGTGAGCTGTTCTGTGTACATAAGAATTTAATTCCCAAGGTTGGCGGGTGAATGTCATAATGTCATGCACTGTGCACTCCAATAGGACCTTGATGTACATGTTTACTGAATACGCACCTGTAATAAATATTAACATAAATGCCAGACAAGAATACATAGAGATTTGCATCTTCTACAAGGAAAAGGTAGAATTATGCCGGGATGTTTGTCAGTATTGAAAAATAGGGACATTTCCAAGGATTGCCACTGGCAATTAGGGACATTTTTAAAGCTGTGGGGTCATGGAAGCTGTGCTGTATACTAGGCTCATGGAACGGTGTTGTATTTTGCTGAATGGGAGCTTTGCGGTATAGTGGGAAATGGGAGCTGTGCTGTATTTTGGGCATGTGAGGTTGTATTATACATCATCCTAGAGGCCTATGTTACACTGCAGATTGAGCATGACATTTGACTCCTATGGGCTATATTCTGGACATTTAAGCTGTATAACATACTCAGCATTTGGTTGAAAAAATACGCTGGTAGGTCTGGGATAGGAGGTTGCTCAAGGGCCTTGGATCTGATTTCCCATCCACTTGTCTACATCTAACCACTTCACCGGTGCTTTCTGATGTATACAACTATGTAATAATGTGTGCCCAGAAGTCTATCAATGTGTGTGTCTGTCTGTGTGTATACTATAAAGCTAGAACACAAGACTTCATCTCAAATATCTTTTCTGGCAAATTAAAGCTGTGAAGAGATAATAAGGTTCATATATACCTTTATCATAATATGCAATCCCCAAGATTATTGCTAGGTACATGTACCTTTATATTTTTTTGCCCATTTTAGATTGTGAGACACACATTAGCAGAAGCAAAGATTGTGTAATCAGCACAGATAATGAAGAATCTTGCTGGTCATTTTGAAAGCTCACATCATCATCATCATCATTTATTTATATAGCGCCACTGATTCCACAGTGCTGTACAGAGAACTCACTCACATCAGTCCCTGCCCCATTGGAGCTTACAGTCTAAATTCCCTAACATACACACAGACAGAGAGAGAACAAGAGACTAGGGTCAATTTAGATAGCAGCCAATTAACCTACCAGTATGTTTTTGGAGTGTAGGACGAAACCGGAGCACCCAGAAAAAACCCACGCAAACACAGGGAGAACATACAAACTCCACACAGAGTTGTCAGGCCATGGTCAGGAACTGAACTCATGACCCCAGCGCTGTGAGAGAGAAGTGCTAACCACTAGGTCACCGTGCTGCCCCAATACAGTAAACTGAGGCTAATTTGACCTAAATGACCAAATTAACTGTCCCAATTGGTACATGAATGGGCAGGTTTAGTTTGTAAGATGATAATAAAAATATTATATGGATTTTGAAAGACTGGTAGTCAGAAATACTTGTACAATTGAACTGTGCAGTGAAAAACTCTTTCACGAATGGAAAAGTTTCATTTTGACTAATTTGTTTGAGTAAATAATGATATAGTACAATTTTCTATGTTAATCTTAGGTGCTAATAGATTGATCACATTCTAGGATTTGTAAAGACACAGAATTGAAAGAGGTTGCATTATCTTTTTCCCATGACTGTGTAACCCCCTGGAGATTATGCGTTTCGGGGTTGGGAACGAATGTCTGTAGGTGTCTGCTTGAATGGTGTTTCACCTTGATCTCTGGAACAGTACCTCCACCCAAATTTTTTTGGACTTATTGGGGTAGGAGTATTTTTGGATTCGGAGGAATTGGAATATGACAGGGTGCAGTTAAAAGAGTTGGCACACAATTTATTAAAGGGCAATAAGCCGTATTACCAATGAAAACTGTTGTACTTGCCAGCAATAGGACTTTTTCTAGCTTTGTCTTATACATCAAAGGGTGATTTCCGTTGGTGGTAAGTTCCACCAGCATTCTCCAACAAGAACTTCCTCATGCCCAGGAACTTTCTTTCCCTCCACCCAGCTCTTTCTTTTTTAACCTTCTCTTTCTTTCAACCCATCCAGGGGCAAATGCCAGTTTTCCAAATGCTTGATTATGAAGGGGGGTGTGACCATACCATGGAGAGGATGTGACCATCCAATGGAAGGGGTGTGTTAACTAGACCTAGCCCCACCTCCAGCCCCTTACATTTTCTTTTGTAATTCTGCACACCACTGTTTATGCTTGTAGCTCACCCTTAGCATTGCCCTGCATTGCAGAGCAGCACAATAGTGGATATACTTTACATTTTTGTCTTCTAATTATTTTTCTTTCCTATATACTATCCACAATACTCTATATCATTTTTGAACCATCTCCTGTTTGACTGCCATCTTTGTTGCATTTTTCCTTGTCCCCACCAAATACTTTATAGACAAACCCCCTGTACCATTTTTTTTTATTTTGGGTTGAAACTACTGTTTCTTGATCATTAGTTTTATGTGTTTCTCCAATATGTGGAGAAATCTTCTTGTAGGTTCTGAATGTTCGAAACCCCATTACTAAAATAAAGTTTACAGATTCCATTATATAGCACTTGCGCAAAAGATTTGGTTTTCTCTATATCTTGCTTCATGGGGGCTAATTAAGCTTTGAAAGGCCTATAAAACCTGTCTTACATTGTGCAAAGTGTTTTCGATATGGTGATATCTATTGGAAGCCTACCATTTTGAAAATGTTCTTGACAACCTATAATATTTGAGGATATACTATTTTGCATACAGCATGTACTTACTAAATTGTAAAATGTGCACTAACTTAAATAAATCAGACTGCCCTACTATCGAGAGCATCTTTGTGACTTGATATACTATATGTCACTTTTATGAACTTGAGAAACATAGAATAAACAAATCACTAGATCCTAATTTGTCTTTGATTTTACAGTATTGATGTCTGTCTCTATTGTAATCTGTTGCTTTGCAAGAATTGCATGAATGTGCAGGGTTTCTGGACACTGATTATGTAATAGGTCAGTGGTGAATTATGTTCCTTTTTGTTTTGTTTAGTACAGACTTTAATTATTGCTCTCCCCCTCACCCTTTCCTTTTCCCTTTGCCCTCTCCCTTCCTTACCTGCACCACGATCCAGTGCTGACCTGGGCTGTCCAGCACCTGCTACTGTTCCACTGACTGTACTCTTCCCACTGTGCTGAGAGAGGTGTGATTATGCACACTTCCTTTCTGAGCATCTTTGCAATTGATGCTCTAGAATGCCTGCCCATGGGCATTGCATTCTGGGGTGACAATTTGTTGGAAGCATCCAAGCTACAGTTTATACAGGCTGTAGCACCTTGCTTACCTTAGTCTCTGCAGCAGAGTAATATTTGAGCACAGGGGAAGGGTTCCGGGCAACTGGACATTCCCCCCCCCCCCCCCCCCCCCCACCCCAAGTGTGCTCCTGAAACTGGGAGTAGAAGCAAAAAAACCCAAAAGAATGAATACCAAGAAAGAGTTTGTATTAATAAACCAAAATGTTTAAATTAGAGAAAATTGTGTTCATATAGCAAATAAAACGTTATGTTTTGAAACATTCATGCTGTTAGTCATTAAAGGTAACAATGTCATACGCATTTTTTGTTGTTTGCTTTTTATTCATATCCATGTGAACAGAACCAGTTGTTTAACATCCGTTAACCAGGTTGGACGTACTCTTGGGCACTATGTAATATAACTGCACTGGCAAATAAAGTGAATTGTGAAACAGATCCACACATTGAAAATGTGGTCGGTCAGAACTGTTTTTTATGGTCCAAGCAAACATTTTTTGAGACTATGTCATCTGTGGGTCAAATAGAATCAATAATCTTGTTTCTCCTATGTAGTTATGTCTGATTAGAGACTAGTCATGTTGTTAAACAATTCCATGGTGAACATATAAAAATGCTGAATGAGTTTTAAGGATATCTCAACCCAAAACATGCAATTAAGTTTTGTCTGGAGTTGCATAAGTTATGCATTGATACATTATTTTGTGTGGTCCAGCAATCCACCCGATCTGATTGGTCCTCCGGCATCAACGGAGGTTGTCCTCATTCCTGATTGCTGATGGAACAATTAGAGATTACTTGACTTGGGACATTGAGCACTGTGGGCCTCATGTAAAGTAAAAAAATGGAGCAAATTTACACCTTGAAAAAATCATGTTGCACTGCAAGGAGGGGAGGAGGGGGTGTCCTTGTTCATCTTTCAATTGTAGCATAAAAATAAAGCAGTGCTTTGTGTACTACATGCAAAGCAGCCTGTATTCTCCCTACATGCAAAAATACAAACATAAAAACATTTACACCCCATGATTTGTACAGTAACAAATTTGTTCCTTCTTTTTGTTTGCTACACAATGAAGATCTGTGTGTTAATATTTAAATGCTTGTGTTCTTTTGATGATGTACATTTTAAGAAACTATTTCAAAATCATTGCAGTGACCTAACATTAGCATTAAAAAAATAAAATAAAATCAGTATTGAAGGAAGAAAAACTCATGGCTTAATACTTGGTGCATGGTCAGCATCAGAATGATGAACTTAAGAGCAAGGCAATTGAGAAAATGTACCCACCTATTAGGGGTGTACTTCGAAATAAAACGACGGCATTTTGCTGGTATACTTTAGTCATTTTTCCTTAAATTGCTTTTTAAATGCTGGATAAGTGAAAAGTCTATTCTGTATGTCAGGGTATATTCACGCGGAAATCCCCCCTTTGAAAATCCAGCCCTTGCTCCTTTCATTTATCAGCGTGGACACTGATAGAAGTGCACAGATCAATTAAATTATTCATATTAAAATATAACTGATGGGATTGTGACTCTGTAGTTGGGCTTTTTTACATACTGTGGTTTATTTATTTGCACAACATTGATTGGCCCAATTGAAGGTAAACAAATAAAACAAGTTTCTGATTGGTTGCTATTTGTTTGCATGCATGTCAAGAAATGGCCCAAATGAACCTTTAGATTTCTTTCTAGGATACAAGAAGTTGTGATATTTTCATGACGTGTCTGCTCTTTCTGTATCCATGTAGACTGCGCTCTGGACCTCATGTTTGTTTCTCAGGTATGGGTAGTGGATGCTGCCCAGGTTGGACAGTTTCACCAGGCACTGGACTATGCCTACAGGGTAAGTCTACTCCAATCACTGTCAAGCTACATCTCTACGCTCTCTGTGCGCTACCTCTACACTATTCCTCTGCTATTACTACTGTCCCAATATAAACCTGCCACATATGCTAGTGAAGTGCAGCTGGACGAATCCTTGATACTCAAGATATGCACGTAAATGCGTTTTTTCATGTGCAAGTCTTTTCCTTCTTACATTCAGGACATAAATGCTTCCAACACTGTCTGAGCCCAATGGTTTTGTTTGGCTAGTGTGCAAAACTGCACCTCATAGCTGGATTTACTCGTAACCCTGAGACAAGCCTTTCTTGTGTATTTACTTGCAATGCCTATGACAACACTACCTGTAATGGGGACCTCTCTCTCTTTTCTATAGCCTTGTGCTCATATGGATGTGGCAGTGGGTTCTGTATTGCGCCCAATGTGTGCTCCTGCAGAGATGGGCATCAAGGTGTCACCTGTACTGGTAATGAGATCTATGATGTGTGTCCAAGTATCTTTTTTCATGTCTTATGCTATCCAAAAGGCTAAAGGCTTGTCTTATTTCAGATCACTATGCTAGTGAACACGAGAAGGAACTGGAAGATAAGGGTAAGTATGTGTAAGTGTATGACTCAAGTTTGTAGACCAATATAACATTTACATGCATAGAACATACAAGGTAAAGAGTTTAAACAATAGAATATGAGCATATAAAAGATCCCAAAAATGCTATTTGCTCTGGAAAAAATAAAATCTAGAAAGCTTAAGCCTTGACTTGGCTTTACTTGTTCAAGTACTTAGTTGTTTATTGCATTTATTTCTATATAACATATGTAATAACTTGTTACACACAATATCAGATGTGGTCGCCATCCAGTACTTTGAGCTGAACAATAGTTTAGTCAGACCCTCATGCAGCTGGATTAACATCATAGCTGGGAATAGCTGCATATAGCTTGTTCTCCTGCCCAGTCCCAGGATAGTCCTCCTGTGTAGTCACCCAACCTTACAGGACAACGACTATACACAAAGATATCTCATGGTACCGTGATAGATTTTTGCTGGGTGTGTTGGCTTGGTGATAAAAACAAATAAAGAGAAATATGCACCAGATGTTTTATTTTCCAATGCTTACTTAACTTTGGTAGATAGTGTATTAAAGGCAAGAACGAATCCTACTTTAACAGCAAGGAGGATATAGCAATGGAGATATAGCAATGCAATGCTCCATTGCTCTGAGGTCCCCGTAATATGCATGCTCAGAAGAGACTCCCGCTCTGCACTTGTGAGCGCAGAGTTGGGGGTCCAGGAGACTACAGCGGCATTACGGCCTCTACCCATCTATGGGTCCGGGAAATTCTGTAGTCTACACACAACATAAAGCAAAGGATGGTATATTGAGACTGAGAAGCATTTTTGCTACATCCTAGTTGTCTGCTGTTTGGACATATAGCTTGTGAGGTACTAAGACTTGGCGTATTTTATTGTCTGCTTTGAACATCACAATATTTGGGTCACAGAGAGGTACTTTGCATACAAAAGTTGACAGGGACTGGCTGGGCAAGAGGGGAAAGGCCCACCGGGCTAGTCTTATAGTGGGCTTCCTTGGACTACCTGCATTTTTTTACTTTAAAATGTTTCTAATAGGCTGCTGATTCAAGTCTTGCCCCCGGACTAACATTTGCCAGCCAGCTCCTGAAAGTTGACATGGGTACTCCTAGTTTGTGATCTAGACACATGTGAAGTAGTTGTGTGAAATTCTAGACACTATGGGCCTGAGTCATTAAGGAAAGTAAGGCATAAAAAGGGAGTAAATGTTCTCTTGCACAAACCATGTTACAATGCAAGGGGTACAAATTAGTTTATTATTTTGCACATAAGTTATATACTAGCTGTTTTTTCATGTAGCACATAAATACGTGATAGCTTTATTTTTACACTGAAATTTAAAGTTTATCTAGGATATGTCCTATCCCAACTATAAATCTGTCCCCACAGTTTAAAATAAATTTACCTCCCCCTCCAAAGCAACATGGTTTTGCCCAGGTGCAAAGTTACTCCAATAACAATACACCAGTATGTCCTACACTAGGGGCCTGAGTCATTAAGATGAGCAAAGCATAAGAAAATGAGTAACTTTGCATCTGGGCAAAACCATGTTGCATTGGAGGGGGAGGAAAATGTAACTTGTGGGGAGAGATTTAAAGTTGGGATAGGGCATGCCCTAGATCAACTATAAATGTCAGTGTAAAATTAAAGCTATCAGGTATTTGTGTGCTAGATGACAAAACAGCCAGTATTTACCTTACATGCAAAATAATAAACTAATTTGCACCCCTTGCATTGTAACATGGTTTGTCCAAGATCAAATTCACTCCTTCTTTTGCCTTGCTCTCCTTAATGACTCAGGTCCTATGAGGGTTGTGACTCCTTGTATGTTTTTTTTTTTGGCACAGGTTTTTCTCCCAACTGTTTTTCTGCAATGTGTGACCAAGGCTGCAAAGTGATTCACGGTGCTGCTGTGTGTAACTGTGTGCATGGCTACTCTCTGGGGAAAGACGGGAAGAGTTGTTATGGTAAGTTGGTAAATTCTCAACTACTTTTTAGCAAAAGTTTAAATCAATACATGTTGATGAGAATTAAGACAAATGGAAGAGAACATACAGAGCAGAATGTAAACTGCGAACAATGAGAACAATGATTATGATTACCATAATTTAGATTCTAATGAACAGGACCGAAAGTGCCAGACAAACAGCAGCCAAGCATATTTCTTGACCATGCACTTTTTTTTCGTCACCACATGCAATGACTTTAAAAAATATGGGAAGAATTATACAAAAGTTTATTCCCTTTGTTGCCTCGCAGAAAGCACTAACATAAACAAAGTTGACTCTACTCTGTTTCCAAAAGTGAATATTTATTTGTAGTGAAAAATATAATATGTTATAGTCACCTGGGTACTCTAAGGCAGGGCCATCTTTTCCATTGGGCACGATGGGCAGGTGCCCGGGGGCCCCACGGGCAAGGGGGCCCCATAGGCAGGGCTCTTAATTAGAATAAATAATCCTGCAAAAGAAAAAAACCTGCAAACAAAACCTTCAAGGGTCACTGAGCAAGTACATCTATCTATCTCTATCTCTATATATCTATATCTGTATCTCTATACATCTATATCTCTCTCTCTCTCTCTCTCTCTCTCTCTCTCTATATATATGTACAGGGGCGGACTGGCCATCTGGCACTTCTGGCAAATGCCAGAAGGGCCGATGGCCAGAAGGGCCGTTCCGCATGTCCGCCGAGCAGCAGCACCCTGCGCGCTGCTCGGCGGACGGAGAGTCAGTGACTGGCGACTATGTGAGTAATCACATGGGACGGCACCACGCCACAGGCGCCGTCCCATGTGATTACTGCATAGTCGGCAGTCATTGATTCTCCGTTGGCTGACCAGCGCGCAGGGTGCTGCTGCTGCTGGATGTAAAAAGGTAAGTGTCTGTGTGTGTAAGTAAGTAATAGTGTGGCAAACAGTGGGGCTGGCAAACTGGGGCAAACAAACAAACAGTGGAGGAAAAACAGTGGGGCTAACAAACAAACAAACAGTGGGGCTAACAAACAAACAGTGGGGCTAACAAACAAACAGTGGAGGAAAAACAGTGGGGCTAACAAACAAACAAACAGTGGGGCTAACAAACAAACAGTGGGGCTAACAAACAAGCAGTGGAGGAAAAACAGTGGGGCTAACAAACAAACAAACAGTGGGGCTAACAAACAAACAGTGGGGCTAACAAACAAACAAACAGTGGGGCTAACAAACAAACAAACAGTGGGGCTAACAAACAAACAGTGGGGCTAACAAACAAACAGTGGGGCTAACAAACAAGCAGTGGAGGAAAAACAGTGGGGCTAACAAACAAACAGTGGGGCTAACAAACAAACAGTGGGGCTAACAAACAAACAAACAGTGGGGCTAACAAACAAACAAACAGTGAGGCTAACAAACAAACAAACAGTGGGGCTAACAAACAAACAAACAGTGGGGCTAACAAACAAACAGTGGGGCTAACAAACAGTGGTGCTAACAAATAAACAGTGGGGCTAACAAACAGTGGAGGAAAAACAGTGGGGCTAACAACCAGACAGTGGGGCTAACAACCAGACAGTGGGGCTAACAACCAGTGGGGCTAACAGTGTGGCTGTGGGGCTAATTTTGTGCATGTGTGGCCCCATGTTGCTATAGTGTACGTGCGTGTTTGGCCATGTTCATATAGTGTGCGCGAGCGCAGTATTTTAAATATAGCATGTGTGTGCGTGCGCGCAGTATTTTAATATAATATGTGAGAGAAGGGAGGATCTTAATATAGTGTGGGAGGTAGGCTATTTAATGGTGGAGTGTAGGTGGGGGCTAATTATTTAAGGTGAGGTGAAAGAACCTTTAATTTAATGCTGGGGTGGTTTAGGGCTATCAATTGAATATGGGGCTGATTTTGGGGAGAAGGGCTATTTATTGAATGTGAATATAAATTATTTATTGTCGGGATTGGTTGTGGAAAATGGCTATATTTATTACATTTTAATGCTATTTAATTTATTGCTGGGACTGTTTGGAGGGAGGGAAATATGTCTTGAGTAAATGGGTATACTGTTAATTTTATGTTGGGGCTGGTTGGAGGGAAATTGGTCTACTTAATTAATGTGAATATTATTATTGTGGGGACTGGAGGTAGGCCTAATTATAAAACGTGAGTGCTATTGTTTTAACATTGGGGCTGGTTGGAGTTTTCTAAATCTCATGTACCCATTTTTTTTTTCAAAATAGGGCATCCAATATTCCAGGTTCGAGACAAGAATGAACTGAGCTAAAGAAACCATCTGCTACAAGTGGTGAAAGTGACCAAGACAGGTAGGAGAGAGCAGGACAGTCTGCCAACTGTCCTGAATCTGGTAGGGCAGTCCTGAATTTGGATGACTGTCTCCCTTAGTCAGGATTTGGTCCGACTGCAAGGACAGTTGGGAGGTATGTCCCGCTTCACAACGTACTGCTTGTGAAGGCAACGCTGTGTGCTTCTAACAGTAGGGCCTGTGTATTTGTCTAAAATGTAATGTATTATTATAATGTATGTATCAATGCCCCATGTTGGCCACACCCGCAACACAATGAGGTCACGCCGTGTTCAGCGCCACCGCTACGCGGCGGCACATATTTTCATTCCTGCTGGAACTGAGGTGGGCCTGTGTACCTTAAATGCCAGGGCTGATTTTTAGTCCCAGTCCGGCCCTGTATATATATATATATATATATATATATATATATATATATGTAGGGGCCCCGTTGCACTGCTTTGCCTGGGGGCCCATAATGTTGTTAAGATGGCCCTGCTCTAAGGAAAAATACGGTAAAAGATGGCTCCATATAGTATATAACCTACAGTGACAGAGTACCCCATACAAAGTTAGACCATATAGAGCAGTTACTTAGGATAACTCCATCAGCCATCGTTTACTTTGCTCATGTCACCCTACGTCTGTCAAGAGCAGGTATAGACTGGGTTTAAAACATCAGGCAAGAACTCAATGGGGAGTGCAAGAACACTGGGGTGTTCCACATGTGTAATTGGATAGAAGTGGCACAGATCTTGAGGAGCACAATAAGGAGGGCAGGGCTTGAATTTAAAGCTGGCAAAGGAGACCACTGTTGAAGAAGTCCAAAGCAAGGCCAGTAGGGCTTAAGGAGCAGGCCACAGATTCACAGTCACAAAAATATAATGACCACTGTGAGTGTCTCAATACAGCAAAAATAAAAAATTATATATATATATATATATATATATATATATATACAGTGTATATATTTATATAATTTTTGAAGAGCTCCTTGGGCATCACGGTATTGTGCTAGTAACTCATCTTAAAAACGGCTCTTTGCTAGAACTTGTATTCATCTCACATTATCCAGCGAGTTGTGACCAAGAGATAAATATACAACTATAAGTGATATTTCATTAATCTTAGTCTATTATTTGCTCTATTAAAATACTGTTTTTTGTGTTTTTCAGATGTAGATGAATGTGCTCGACCTCAAGCATCAAGTCTTTGCCAACAGCAATGCAAAAACAACATTGGAAGCTTTAGATGCCTTTGTTATTATGGATATCAGATCTCTCCCAATGGACGCTCATGTCTGCCTGTAAAACACCCCAACACAATTGCTGGTAAGTTCTTAAGACTTCTTTATGTACAGCAACTGGCAATAGTTATAGACAGCTACTTGGTGTCAGCAAATTATGAGGAACACATTTTTTTAAGCACCTTTTCTTGTTGTAATTTGAGCAGATTTTCTAAATACACCTTGGGTTTTTACTGGTGTTTATGGATTTTCCACCCAATGCACTGTAAGGTAATCTACCCTCTGCTCAGATTCTCCCACAACCGAGAAATGAGACTAGGTTTGCATGGAGGCAAAACCTCAAAGCCCAGACGCCTACCACTTTGGTAACAACCTCTTTTGGTGTCCAAGACCAATGCAACACTAATACTTGGGATCTAAGAACAATAGCCCACTGATATTTGCTGTCAAGTTAAAAAAGTTTGACCACCATTGTTGCAGACAAGCGACAAGAGAGGTTCAAGCTTCTAGTACAAATGGTACTGCACTAAATATTTGTGTATTGAAGTATTTGTGTTAGCTTTACATTTAATCATTTGAACAAATCTGCATTGCATCCAGTACAAAAATGTGAAATTGCTCCATTTGGTAGTGGTAAATAGTTGAGATTTCTTTTATATTTAGGGCATTTTATTAGGACTGTCGGAATGCTGGCTCTTTCAAGTGTTATATTCTGTGTGCAATATTCCAAAACAAGTAATTTTTACGTCTTTTCCAGGAGATGGGCATGACTGGAAGGCGGGAGGGGTGGGGAACGGCAAGCGCGTCATTTTGGCCCCGCCCCCTCGCAACGGTAATGCTGTTTTGTTGCGGGGGGAGGGCACAAAATGCTGCGATTCACCGCGAATCGCGTCATTTCGGGAAGGTAATTCCCGGATACGGGAGACTTGCCAGCTCTTTCGGACATTCCGGGAGAGTTGGCAAGTATGATATATAGGCTACACTAGGTGTCAGTGTTACTTACTGAATAGTAGTAATGCTGAAAAATCAGCCTTGATGAATGAAGTTAAATTAAAGAAACTTAGGGAATGGTTTAGAAATGGACTTAAGTGCATCGCTAAGTAGAATATATGTCATACATTCCTAACAGAAACCCCTCTCAGGATCTAGAAACAGGTTTTTGGACCAGATCAGATATATACATGAAAACAACACCCTGCTATCTTTAGCTCTGCTACAGGAGAGCCGTAATCTTTGAGGTCACTCTTATTGGTGCATCATCTGTGGAGATCAGGGGCAGGGGGACATCTGCCCCTGGGCCGGTCCCATAGTGGGCTACCTTGGGCTGGATCATTGGGCCACTTTCATTTTATTTCCTTGAAAATAGGCTGCTGAGTCGAGTCTTGCCCCACTGGGATAAAATTTGCCAGTAATCCCCTGGCAGAGATTCAGAAACATTAATGTCAACATCTCCATCTTCCCCATAATCATGATCCTAAAGAACCTGAGATATATAAGGGGATTAATATCCAAACTATACAGTAGATTAGCTATGGCTAAAATTGCCTCTAAGCTCCACTCCATAATTGATAAGTAGGAAGCCCTGATCACAAACATAGTTGGAGATTACTAGGAAGATACCTTTGAGTTCCTATCAGGGCCAGCTCAAAGAAAGCAACTGAGTCAGCTGCCCAATGCTCCAATGGGTTGAAGACCCTAATTACAGTACCAATTAGTTAAAATTGTCTTGATAAATGGGTTAACATTTTGAAGTCATTTGGAAGTGGAATAGATGGGAGTAGCCAGCATGGTTCTTTGCGTCATGCTTTACATTCTGTTGTCTCCAGTACTCTCTCTTGCAGCAAATGATAAACTGATCTAGGCCTTTATTTCACTTAGGCAGACTTGCTTATTTGGCCTTCTAGATCCGGAGGCATGAACCCTTCTTCAAAGAAGTCTCTTTTTGAGACAAGAACCATAGCACTGTGCCTAATGTCTCTGATTGTGCTCACCATTGTGAGCTAAACCACCCCCCCCATAAATTACATACTCCCTTTTGAAAAAGTTCCTGAACAGACAGTCCCTCTAAACATTGAGTTTTCTTGGAAATTAATGGAAATGAACTGTGATTAAAGAAAATAAATACTACGTGTTTCATAAAATGATTGACACTTTTAGTCCTTTGATCTTTGCATACGGGAGAAATATAGTGTGTCTGGATGTATGGTCTGCCCTATGTTTGTTGTTGAACTTTAAAATAACTTAATGAATACAATTTTTTTTAAAAATAAGTTGTTTTTTTGACATCCGTCACTAACATTTTAATGGTGACCTAGTTGTGCCATGGTTACATGTGACATACTCTGCAATTCACTGTCCAGCACATATAGTACAGTCCAACAATAACATCATTTTACAGCTCCCCCATGCCAACAACATCAGATTACTAATAGACATATCTTGGCAACAATATTTGTATAACACTAACATATTAGGCAGCACTTAATAGAGAATGTTTAATCATTCACATAATAATTTTGAAAATACATTTTCTACTACACATACACTAGGTTCAATTTTGTAAAAAATGAAATCACCTACTAACATAAGATTTGGACTGTGGGAGGAAACCATAGCGCATGGAGGAAGCCTATGTGATCACAGGAAAAACATACAAATTCCACATAGATAGTGCCCTGGTTGGAATAGAACATATCTCCTCAGCGCTGTGAGACGAAATGCTAACCACTGTGCCATTGTAGCCCAAATGGGCAACATATGGCACACTTGTCCTATCCTGCCAACAATGTCCAGTCCTATAGTGTAGTCACCACTGCTGTCCCACTTCAGTGCTAATGCTGCTATCTCTTGGGAATTGCATGACAACCTCTAAGGTAGACCTTCCTATAATGAACTTCAGCCAATCGGTGTCTACTAGAACCAGTAGCAAACTCCAACTGCTTGGAGTTCACCATAAGAAGTTAGAACTTAGCATTGAAAGCAATCACATAACAGTAAATGATCAGCAAAATTGCTACAGAAAGACTTCATCCTCCTCAACATTTATTTATATAGCGCCAGCAGATTCCGTATCGCTTTACAATTGGGAACAAACAGTAATAAAATAGTACTGGGTAATACATACATACGTAGAGGTAAGAAGGCCCTGCTCGCAAGCTTACAATCTATGCTAGCAGCACGGTGCAGCAGGATCTGGGAGATTTGGGCTCCAGGTAAGTTCTCTGGGGAAACAGTTTCACAGGGACTGTCTGCAGGAAATGGGCACATCTGGTTTCCATATGGTAACAAGTAAAGTACATCTGAAAAATATCATGATGTGGACTAATTTAATATATGGTTTGTTTATTGTATTAAGCTGTTTGGTTAAATCTGTTTTCAGAAGAAACAAGTAAGCTATTTTAATGAATGGGCTAAAGGACCCTGGGGAGGCGGAATGTCCAGCATTATCCCTCATAGTAATAAACACTGAATGGGGGAAAGTCAGAGGTAGCCTCATTTTACAATATTTTTTCTACTCATCGAACGATATCACCCGGATTACAGAAATATACCAATTAGGACCAACAACGTTGAGTAGATCAATTTGGTGGCTTACAGTCAACAAAGTCTAAGATTGTGCAAATCAATATATAGGCCTGTTCAGATAAGTATATTTGCAGCAGGTAAGATAAATTATACAAATTAATTCTCCACATATGAAGTCTGAAATTATAATTTTTTATGGGGGAAGGGATCTAATGCTAATATGCACCATCTGTTGAGATGAGCATATCTGTAAATGGAGCAAAGATCAATATAGACCAAAGGGTCTGTGCCTTGTGTACTATTGTGACAAAGTCACTGGATTAGTGTATGATGTCAGGTATATTTCACCTAGGTTCCTAACCTACTTATTTTAAAACTCCAGGAAAATGTTATTGTCAGTGAGCTGCTGAAAGGATGTATACTGATTGAAAAGCCAGAAAAGGGTCCTGTGTTTTTTTGCATGGAGAGTGAAGACGGGCTCCATCCATTAGGTCCATTACCCTGGTCTTTCAAGTTACCAATAATTCCGCTGTTAATCAGGAGTTACACCTAGTCATGGGAGAGCCATGGGTCAAAGCATGAGAAAGCAACCAGGATGTTACATGTTTCAGAATTCCAGTTTACAGTGATAAGGATCAATAAACAGGCAATGTGCAACTCAGTACCAGCAGCAGGTCATTAGGTCATGTCCTGATGTTAGTCTATGCAGATGAAAAGAAAAGGATGCAGCAGGTTGTTAATTGAACTTGTGGCTCTCAGAGCAGAGGCTGCACTGCTGCTACACAGACTTGGAAGCATCAGATTCCTCCTGAGCATTGGCAAGAAAAACCCTGCGCCAGTGCTATAACGGAGAAGGGGTAGGATCTTAAATGGTGTCCCATGCATGCTAATCATGAGGCCTCCAGGACATATGAAGCTTCGACAGCAAGGAGTGCACCAGCACAGGACCTGACAGCCTTCCTCTACATGACAGTGATATTAGGTAGTTCATTATTAAAATGAACATGTGAATGTCTTCCAGTCCCTTCTATGTTATTCATTAAATAGTGAGCAGTTTATAAAGTTTTGATAAGTACAATAGTATGCAGCATGGTCTTTAATGTTTGACACTATGAGACACTACTCGGTACCCAGGAGAATACTACAGCGGTTACCAAGCACATCTGCTGTGCAATAAACACATCAGAATGCAGAGGTTTACATACGTTTCAGCTTTCCACTGAATTTGAAGTAAGACCATAAATATAAACTCGGACACACAAGTTTTACGGATAAACAACTGCCTGCACACTACAAAGACATAATTATTTTTTTTCTGCTAACACCTCAACAGCAAAGTATCTAGCCAGTAAATTGCATTAGGACAGTGTTGCCCAACTCGGCTCTCAAGCCCCTCACTCCCAACAATCCAGGTTTTAATGATATGTGTATATTTGAAAACAAACAATGAACTAAAATATATGTGACCGTGTAGGGGGGTCCTGTACCAGCTCCTGGGGTAGATGATGATTATAGCAGCCGAGAGATTTCACACAAGTCCAAAGGTTTTGTGCAGCTAACCTCAGCCAGTCTTATTCAGTGAGAAAACAAAAGAAAACCCCAAAATAAACACCTTGCTCTCTGGCTCTAACTAAACACTGGTCACTCCTGACTTACAAACTAAGACAAAGACAAAACAAAAAGAAGTTTCAGCGCAATCACTTCATAGTTGCATACTCTCCTAGAATGTCTGGGAGACTCCCACATTTTAAGGAGCAGGACAATGCCCCCTTCGTTGGTGAAGTAGGTGTGTGACGGGGCTAAACGTGTCATCCTGGCCTGATGATGCGAATCTCATGGCCACAACCCCATGACAGAGGCCCCTCTTGGACAGCTTGATGCCAATGTTGGCAAGTATGAGTTACTTACATGCAGTTATCAGTCTTTCTCTCACAGAGACTCTGCAGCTCCTGCCCCCAGGCAGTGAGAGACTGACTGAGCTGTCTTGTAGCCTTTTGCTAGCACCACTCTATGCCCCTGGACACCTGGCTATTCCTGGACTATACTTGAGGCCTCCAACTAATTATACAGCACATCTTTTTTACCATAAACAGTTCCAGCCATTGGAACCCACCAATCCAGTGACCATTATACAAATGTCATAAACCCTGACAAAGTCAATAAAAATAACATAATGTACCAGCAGTATTCCTCAGTGAGACACCTCTTCCTAATCATTAATGTCAATAAAAAAGAATGCATCTAAACCACACTTAACAAAATACATACAAAATTTGCTTTCCTATAGAAATAAAATAAAAGTGAATGCATAATGAAATACATTGGGTAAAGTTTGTATATAAATAAACTATACTAAAGATATACTTAAGTATGTAAAGTGGATCTGGAATCTATTGAAAAGGTTGTGGACCTTATATGGCAATTCATATATTGATTGCTCAAACTTGAACAATCCTTAAGTTATGATTGCTGTTGAATTGAAGCTTGCTGACTAGACGTTGGTTTGCCGTTTCTGCTGTTACATACAATGGGAGTTAGGCTGAGTACACACTACAGGATTTTCAGACGATTATAAACATCAGCACTTTGTATCGTTTCATTTGATTTTTAAACCAGACTAAAAATGTCACTCAGCGATGGAACAATGTCGTTGCAATTCCGGAGTGTCATGGCCGCCAGTTTCCATTGATCTCTATGGAGTGTGCAGAGTCACAATCTTTTCAGTCAATGGTTATGACAGTTGAAGAGCACAGCTAAATCATGTAAAATGTGCGAAGTATGTACACATGACTCGATATGCTGATCGGGCTTTTTTTCTTTTTTTTTTTTTGTTAATCGTTTGTAAAATTGTTAAGGATATCTCATCGGGAGAAATTTTGTATAGTGTGTACCCAGCCTTAGTGTCCCAGAGGAAATTTCTACATATAAGAAGACACCAATATGATGATTGTGTACCTTGTTACACTGTAAGTGCAATTACTCTCATTATTCTCCCTACATCTTGGCACTACTCTATGGTTTTGCTCGCCTGTGATTTCTTGTGTGCAGTATATATGTTACTTTCTTTGAACTGGACATAAATGAGCTGCTATGTATCCTTTATAAACAACTATAAATCTATGAACTGTAGGTCATTTTGGAAGTCTTTGAAAAACAGATTGAGCTGTCACTTGGAGATGACTATGTTTGAAACTTAGTTGACAACTGTTTCATGTATCTGGGGAAGTGTCAGGTTTTAAGGATTTGTGCCTGGAAATGTATATCTTGGCATGTGCTTAATATTGATCAAATGCACAGTACTACTTTTTGCAGTTTATTATAATTTTACTGCACATTTTTAAGTTAATATTTATTGAAAGGAGCTAATAAATGGCAAATTACATTATGAATGTATCAGGTTATGTTGTAGGGTATAGTGCACTTTTGTGACTGGATTGTTTGTATATGACGTATTATTTGACTCATTTTTATCTTTAAGGCTAGGTACACACTGGAGTTTTTTCAGCCAATTATCAGGCCAATCACCCAAAAAACGACCGCTTGGGCCACATATCACTTTAGTGTGTATATTACACAATTAACGACAGTCGTTCCAAAGTGCCGATTGTCGTTTCATTTGATTGGTGGTACTATTTAATAATCTCGTTCCAATCATCTTCCGATCACAATCTCAATAGAGTTTACATAGTCATGGTCTTTTCAGCCGATGCCGGCAATGAACATGTTCCGGTGAAGAAATGTAGAGAGTGCTGTAGATGGAATAATTTGTTCGTTCTTTCTGAGACTGAAAATTTCATTTCAGAGTCACAGAAGCTAACAAAATTTGTTATGACACGTGGATAGCTATAATGAGGCGGTTAATCAGTGTGACAAGAATGAATGCATATTGTGCTGTCATTCTCTAAACGACTAGAGGATCAGATGAAGAACACAGATCTGAAGGTAAATCGTGTCTAGTGTGTACGCAAGAATCGCCTGACCTGTCAGACCTTCAGTCGCAGGTATAATCGTTGTAGATAACAGCTCAGAAAATTCTCCAGTGTGTACCTAATCTAAGTCAAAGGATTTTAGTTAGAACCAAACTTGGTTCGGAATACACTATCAGGGTCCCATAGTTAACTGTGTTATCTATCTGCTGACAAAAAGCTAATGGCCCTTGAAACTAGTTGAGATTAACACTTTTAAAATTGTTTTTATCTGTTAGCTTGGTAAATGGAGTATTGCCTTTACATTTGTATTACTCTGCTGGCTATTTTTAAATCTTGAATCCAGATCAAAGAACTGGACCACACAATGCCCTTTACTGTTGTATTGTCATTTTATTACTTTACTGTTGTACAAACTTATATTATAACATGATCACTTATCTGTACAACTTAAGCAAGTTTAATTGAGACAAATGATGTATTACAGCACTAGTCAGTTGTTGGCAGTATGCAAAAGGTTTACTAACAGAAGATCATGTGGGCTTTCAAAAATGACTTAGAAACACATAGTTTGATGAATAGAGGGATTGTTTAGTTTTCGAGATGCTCGCTCTAATTTTTGTCTATCCCCCCGCCGTCGATATAGCAAATAAGTGACCATCATTATTGTACAGGTTTAGACATATTCAGTCCTTCTGCATTGTGAGGTCCAGTACCAATCTTGAGTCTTGGTGCCCCCCATAAAAGGGGCATCTGGGGGTGGGCAAATTTTAATAAAGGGCAGGTGGCAAAAAGTTGGCATAGCCTTTAAAGAGATTGATCTAAGTGAGGGCTGCCTTAAAAGTCTGCATACAATACAATTGATACAGACCACTAGAGGTCAGTGTACACTCACATATGAGCCGCTTTACAATTAAGAGCAACTCCAGCTACTGGCTACAAATCTGCAGCAGGAAAAAAACATTTAGTGCTGTAACATGCACAACCTGAATTATTTAGCCCGACTCTAAAAGGCATTGTGCCAAAATAGAACTATACAGTATGAGACTCATTTAGAGTTGGATGTCAAATCAATGCCCAAGACAAATGTAATTACAGACAACTCAATACAGATCATCTGTATTTATTAGTAGTTGACCTATCCTGGTCAACATGCCATGGGTAAAAAAGTGTTTGTTTGGGGCAGTATTTTTTTTTAAATAAAATACCTTATAAGCGTTTGTGTTTTTTTTTAACAGTACTTTTTTTCCACTGCTCTACAGGTTCCAGTGGACTTTGGATGCCAAAGCATGCTGGCGCTTGTAGTTCTAGAAGCGCCAGCATGCTCTGACAGTTATGGGTATACTGGTTCAACAAGAACCAGCTTCGCTCATGCAGTTTAGGGCTGCCAGGACTTGGGACCAGTAGTGTACCAGCAATAAACTACTGATAACCTAATTTAAACACTTTATTACACCAACACCAACCGGGAGGATCCCTTTATTTTTATTTTTCTTTTGCGAGCACGTGTTCCCTAGGGAATTGAGCCTCATGCTGAACAATCTGGAGTTCTGTGACAATATAACAGTGAGGGTCCCACTCATCACCATTGGCACAGATCATGCTCCCAGAGGCTTGAGTACCAGCATCAGACACACCTCCTAACATAGGTATCTGTGGCTGCAAATTCTAAGTAGATCACTATTATTTGAACACCTTCACTCTCCTTGGCCTGTGTTCACAAACTTCTCTCCTCTGTTTGGTTTTTCCAGACAAAAGACGGTGCAAGTCAGGGATACATAAAAATATTTATATAGATGCAGGGATTTGCCTCTACAAAGGGTATGAAGGGCCCCGCTCATTAGAGAGCATACATTCTAAGTGGAAGAGGGCAAAAGCTGAAACAAAATATGTGAGTTTGGCTTAGAGTGGAGATTGAGACAACTGTGAGGATGTATTAGTGTGAATAGTATTACCAGGGATAGGGTAAGCTTTAAAAAAAGGGTTTTAAGAGAACGTCTAAAGATTTGAAGGCTGTGGGAAAGCCTGATTGGGCATGGTAGGGAATTCCTTAAGTGGGAAGCAGCACGGGAGAAGTCTTGTAGGCGTGAGTGAGAGGTGGTTACCAGAGACGAGATACATCTAAGAGTGCAGGAGAAAGAGTATTTTGATATGAGATTTGAGATGTATGCAGGGATAGTGTTGTTGAGGGCTTTGTAGCTAAGGGTGAGTCATTTGAATTTGATTCTGGAGGACACAGGGAGCCAGTGTAGGGATTTGCAAAGTGATGCAGTAGATGTGGAGCGATGAGAGAGGAAGATCAGTCTTGCAGCAGCATTTAGGATGGATTGAAGTGTGGATATATGGGTTTCGGGAATGCCAGACAGCAGGAGGTTGCAATAGTCAAGATGGGAGATGATGAGAGAATGGATGAGTTTTGGTAGCAAGTTGAGTAAGAAAAGGGCGTATTCTAGAAATGTTTTTAATTTTTATCTTTAAAATTTCTTAATAGGCCGCTGAGCCGAATATTGCCCACCCAGGCTAAAATTTGTCAGCGAGCAACTGCCCTTAATAGATAGAAAGAAGCACAAACTCTGGTGATATTTGCTGGAGATTTAATAAATAGAGCCTAATATCTCACATTATGTTTAATTACAGCTTCTGTGTCTTGTGGAGAGTATGGCTGTGAGCTATCCTGTAATGACGGCGGCTGTGAACATGTTTCTCGAGTGTGTCCTGTGGGATTCAAGATGACTGAAACAGCTAACGGAGTAACCTGCACAGGTATCCCAGCATCCTTTGCTCCAGCCTACATATATTTTGTGAACATCTGTTTTGTCAATAACAAGCACCATGTCCTTCCTGCATCAGATATCAACGAATGTGCAGTATCTTCCTGTGAGGGATCATGTCTGAATACTGAAGGAGGTTTTGTGTGTGACTGTGGACCTGGTCTGAAACTTGCTGCTGACAGGAGAAGTTGTTTGGGTGAGGATCTAATTGTACTATAATGTACATGTGTAGACACCGGGCCTGGGTCATTAAGGAGAGCAAAGAAGCAAAAAGGAGTAAGTTTTATTCTGGACAAACCATGTTACAATGCAAGGGGTGCAAGTTAGTTTATAATTTTGCACTGGTTGCTTTTTCATGTGGCACACAAATACTTGATAGCTTTATTTTTACACTGAAATTTATAGTTGATGTAGGACATGCTCTATCCCAGCTATAAATCTGTCCCCATATTTTAAATTAACCTTCCTCTCCAATGCAACATGGTATTGCCCAGGTGCAAAGTTACTCCTTTTTTATGCTTTCCTGTCCTTTATGACTCAGGCCCCTAGTGTAGGACATACTGGTGTATTGGACCCAATTAGTCAGTAGCTGGATAGCTGAGAAATTAAATTACACCCTGGGTTTTAATTTAGGGTTGACAGAACAAAGTAAACCCAGTAAGCATGGTAGGAGGGCTCCACACTTACAGTCAAGGCCACCTAGAGGGGGGTTGAGCAGGTACCCAGACATGCCAGGGGGCCCAGCCCAGGCTCTCACTGCCGATCATATCATTATCATCATCACCATTTATTAATATAGCGCCACTGATTCCGCAGCACTGTACAGAGAACTCATTCACATCAGTCCCTGCCCCATTGGAGCTTACAATCTAAATTCCCTAACTTAAATTAACACACACACAGAGACTAGGGTCAATTTTGATAGCAACCAATTAACATGCTAGTATGTTTTTGGAGTGTGGGAGGAAACCGGAGCACCCGGAGGAAACCCACGCAAAAACGGGGAGAACATACAAACTCCACGCAGATAAGGCCATGGACTGGAATTGAACTCATGACCTCAGTGCTGTGAGGCAGAAGTGCTAACCACATAGCCACCATGTTGACCATGTTTTTTAAAGAAAAATTTAAACCTAAATATATTGTTCTCTTTTTTTTTTTGCGGGGGGTGGGTCCCTCGGTGATAGGATCGGACTGGCTCTGCCCTCTTTGTTGGTGGGGGAAGCACAAATAAAAAAGACCTTGCCTCATCATGGCTTCGGCGCCCCTCCTCCTCCCTGCTTCGTTCACACTGAATTTCGGGGGTGACGTAATCACGTCACTCCCGACATTCAGTGAGGAGCGGCGCAGAGAGAAGCCAGCAAGAAGACAGAAGACAGAAGAGAAGAGAAGAAGAAAAGAAAAGAGATGAAAGAAGCCAATACAAAGGTAAGTAAAAAAGGAGGCAAGGGGAGGAAAGCAGAAAGGCACAGAGTGATGAAGAAGGGGGGGAGCAGAAAGACATTGAATGATGAGGAAGGAGGGGCAGGATGGCACAGAGTGATGAAGGGGGGTTAGTAGCATGGCACAGTGATGAAGGGGGGGAAGCAGCAAGGCACAGAGTCAAGGGGGGAATCAGCATGTCACAGTGATGCAGTGATGAAGAGGGAGAGCAGCATGGCACAGAGGGATGAAAGGGGGGAGCAGCATGGCACAGAGTGATTAAAGGGGGGGGGACCAGCATGGCACAGAGTGATGAAGGGGGGGGAGTAGCATGGCACAGAGTGATGAAGGGGGGAGAATAGCATGGCACAGAGTGATTAAAGGGGGGGCAGCATGGCACAGAGTGATGAAGGGGAGAAGCTGCATGGCACAGAGTGATGAAGGGGGGGAGAGTAGCATGGCACAGAGTGATTAAAGGGGGGCAGCATGGCACAGAGTGATGAAGGGGGGGGCAGCATGGCACAGAGTGATAAAGGGGGGAGAGTAGCATGGCACAAAGTGATTAAAGGGGGGGCAGCATGGCACAGAGTGATGAAGGGGGGGCAGCATGGCACAGAGTGATGAAGGGGGGAAGCAGCATGGCACAGAGTGATGAAGGGGGGGAGTAGCATGGCACAGAGTGATGAAGGGGGGAGAGTAGCATGGCACAGAGTGATTCAAGGGGGGGCAGCATGGCACAGAGTGATGAATGGGGGAAGCAGCATGGCACAGAGTGATGAATGGGGGAAGCAGCATGGCACAGAGTGATGAATGGGGGAAGCAGCATGGCACAGAGGGATGAAGGGGGTAAGCAGCATGGCACAGAGTGATGAAGGGGGCAAAGCAGCATGGCACAGACTGCTGAAGAGGGGAAAGCAGCATGGCACAGAGTCATGAAGGGGGGGAAGCAGCATGACAGTGTGATGAAGGAGGGCCAAGCGAAGAGGGAAAAAGCAGCATGGAGGGCGCAGTGTGATCATAAGGAGGCACAGCGTGGTGATGATGAAGTGGCACAGTAATGTGTGTGATGGCACATGGGGCTTGTTGTAGTGTGTGTGATGGCACAGTTGACTTGTGGTATTGTGTGTATGTGATGGCACAGGGGGCTTGTTGCAATGTAGTTTGTGTGATGGCACAGGGGGCTTGTTACAATGTAGTTTGTGTGGTGGCACAGGGGGAGTGTGGCAATGTAGTGTGTGTGATGGCACAGGGGGAGTGTGGCAATGTAGTGTGTGTGATGGCACAGGGGGCTTGTTGCAATGTAGTGTGTGTGATGGCACGGGGGCTTTTGGCAATGTAGTGTGTGTGAGGTAGTCGGTGCTAATGTGTGCTATTTTGTTTGTGGGGTGATGATGGGGCAATTTAATAGTGGGGACTATTAATTTAAGATGGGGTGGTTTGGGGGCTATTAACTGAATGTGGGGCTGAGTTTGGGGAGAATGAGGTCTCTTTATTAAATATGAATATGAATTATTTAATGGCAGTGATGGTTGCGGGAAATAGATATATTTATGAAATGTAAATACTATTAATTTATTGCTGTGACTGTTTGGATGGAGGGAAATAGGTTTATTTATTAATGGGAATACTCTTACTTTAGTGTTGGGGTTGGTTGGAGAGATATAGATTTATATATCAAATTGGAATACTATAATTTTAATGTTGGGGCTGGAGGAAAGCCTAATTAGTAATCATGGGTGCTATTGATTTAACGCCAGGCTGGTTTGAATTTTCTAAATGTACCCATTTTTTTTCCAAATAGGGCCCCCAACATTCCAGGACCCAGACAAGCCGTAACTAAAGACACCAACAACCACAGGTGGTGAAAGTGACAAGAACAGGTAGGAGAGTGATGAAGGGGCGTAACGGCGGCGCAATATTTATTGCCATGCTCAACTGTAAGGGGGACCCCATGTATTTGCTGTTCCGGGGCCCTGAATTGCTCTTGGTAGCCCTGCTTACAGTGGGTACTTTGCTAGCCCACCAATGCTGAATTTTTTCTCCTGTGCAGGCGCCTGACCCTTAACACCCAAGTCCCTGCTCACAATTTAGCGGTGGGCGCAACAGGCACTGGGGCATGGGGGAACGACGCATACACAGTGAAGCATGAACGAACTCAGGCAGATGGGCACTGAAGATGCCAGCGTCGGCTCTGTTTCATATACATCTTTTTGTAAAAGGTGCAATTAAGTTTCTAACTGCAGTTTTGTGCCACCATATCTTATTTGTAACTTGAACAGCAGAAGAGCTACATGTTGCCCTTGTCTGTGTTACACCCATCTTTTCCATAGATATTCAAGTGATAACCAGTGGCAGATCAGGAGGGGGCGATCAGGGCAATCACCTCCTCCCCCAAGCAGCAGAAGCATAAGATGCGATCAATGGGTGTGTGGCCAATGGGGACCAGGGTGCGTGACCAACCTTGACCAGACATTCAGAATGAAGGGGGGTGTAACTATGCCAAATCACTCACCTAAAAAGTCTAGGTCCACCCCTGGTGATAACTTGAATCACTTTTGAATCACTTAAGAATTAAAGGCTCAAACACAAGTAATGATTCAATTGTACTCCAAGGGGTAAATGTATTAAGTATTGATTTTCGCCAGTTTAAATTTTGCCTTGAATGCGATTACCATTTTAAATTTCCTCTGCAAAGTCGCCAATATAACCGCTACTAAATACATATTCCCCCAAGACCGTCCTGTCTTATCATCTATTTTAGCACTCAAACAAGCTCATTAACAAACCGCAAAAAATGCAGATCTGCACTCCTGTACTGCAAACGTATGAATGGTGAAACAGTACAGAGTCCATCCTGCTTCCACCACCTACTTTACATTTTTAGTTTTATCTTGTAAAATAATGCTCCATTTAGCCTCATTTATTCTTATGCTTAAGAAATAGCCACAAATATAATAACCACATAGATATGATTAATTGTTTTCTGCTCCAGCACTTTTTTCTAAATTTCCAAATTCTTTTGAGTGCCCTCTGTGAATTGCTTTAAAATGAGTGTGATATTATTATTTCACATGTAAGATTACATTTAGGAAGTACTAATACCAGATCTGTGGCCTTTTCTTACACTTCCAGACATTGATGAATGCTCATCTCACAGACCCATTTGTTCGCAGAGATGTAAAAACTTTCACGGGAGTTACAGGTGCTTGTGCGAAGCTGGATTCACGCTACAGAGCAACGGACGCACTTGTGCAGGTATTCAGTGCATAGACCTTGATCATAAGAAAGGACAAGGTCATTGGTGGAGGCTTTTAGCACAGTAAGTTATACAATACAGAGCAATGGATGCGCGCACACACTCAAAAGGGATGCAAACCCTCAAACCGTATTGCAATTGGATGATGGTTTTGTGAGCGGCGGGTGCTCCAGGCTGAAGAGCATGCCCCAGGAGTAGATGTGTGTGTGTCATGTGATTGGCTCCCATCATGCCCTGGGTAATCTTCAGGTAGTTATGCCCTGCTTCTGCTGGTTACCCTGACCAATCACTATGAATATTGAGATGCAGACAGATATGTCCATAAAGAAAGCAAAACAAAAACATATGAGAGCACTGGTAATTAGAATAATAATAATGTATTTCTGAAAATGAAATTCTTAATATTAAAAGTAATTAAAAACAATATACGTGCACAGCGTGACAAGTAAACACCTTGATAACACACAATATATATGGAGTTAAAATTAAATACACATCATTTATAGCTCTTTCATTTGCTCACCCTATATATCCCAATATTCACGTTTCTGAAATAAATGGAGTGTTATGTCCAATAATTACCCAAATATTGGTAAGGATCTAGCATCTTATCCACTCTATAGGTGATGGTTCCAGCGATATTTAGCTGCAATTCAGATCATAAGCTCAGTTTGAATCCATTTTTTGTAAAAAAGTACTCGCTGTACCTTATAAGTAACTGAGTAATAGCTCCCAATATCCTCCTGGAGACTGTGGTTATGGTATCTGGGATTTAAATCAGCTGATTCCGTGTAAAAAGAAAAGGAACCCTGAGTACTCTGTGATCAGAAAAACAGGTTTTTTAAAAAAATATGTGTGTCTGTGCATGCAGGTGTTCTCTGACGCGTTTCTCTGCCCCTTCTATGAGTGGTTTCTTCAGAGGTCATAGAAGTCCACATCCTTTAAATAAATAAATTTTGTGCTTAATTGTTTCCTCTAGATATCAATGAATGCCGACGGCCAGGAACATCTCATCTTTGCCAGCACTTCTGCCGCAACACACATGGAAGCTTCTTCTGTTCCTGTCGAGCTGGTTTTGTGCTTGGTGCAGATAGGGTGTCATGTGTTGGTAAGTGATTATGGGACAAATAATGTATACTTATATCTTGGAAAGATTATATTGCAGGAATTCAGGGTCATTATACCTCTCTATGCAGTGTCATGCCTGGGATAGCTTGGACCCACAAAAGGAAACTTTGGTGAGAGTTCACTGAAGGAATTTGACATAATGCAAAGCATAAATATACTTAATTTATATTGCTGGGTGACAAATACATTGATGATTCCAGATGTGGATGAGAAATAATTTGATAGTAACCTTGAACATGTCTGATTTAGTTATCCTGTGATGTAAATTAGGTATTTTGAACTATTGTTTCATGCAGTAATTCTCTTATTGCTTGAAATGTGCACCCTGTTAGTTAAACTCTTATTTTACCTTTTAATTTACCTTTATTTTTTTTTACCTTTATTTTAACTTTTACTTTTTCAAAAACCTATTGGCCTTTCATCTCTTTTAAGTATGTGTATATGCTAGAGATGTGTTCAGACGCCTGTGTTTTGGTTTTGGTTCTAACCCCATCATCATGTTTTGGTTTTGCTTTGGCCCAAAATCCTCATGTGTTTTGATTTTGGTTTTGGATTTGGATTTACTTAAAAATATGTAAATTCATGTGACTTTTAACTGTTTTTGTTCCTACTCTATTATTTGTAGCATTAATATTCATTTACAGTCATATACAGTCTATTTTCTATTGATCTCGTCACAACTGCCACCCCACAACTGAAATGGTTTGAGAAAATCGCTGAAGCACATAAAGTGTGGAATTTCACGTCACTACTACTTCTTGCTGGGTGTGATACATATGTTCGACAGTTACATCATCGACATTTATATGGTCCACAACATAATAAAGACAGGGCTGAAAAGTCGTCAATAATGACATCGACAGTATTATTAGGTTGACAATTTGAATGTAGACAGTATTATTAGGTAGACAAAAATATCCCTATCCCTAACTCTAACCTTATAATACTATCTACAGTTGAATTGTCAACCTAATAATACTTTCAACCATGTGAATTGTTGACCTAATAATACTGTTGACACTTGAGTTGTCGACCTAATGTTGTTGACTTTTTAAATGTCGACCAAATGAATGGTTAGCTGACAATCGAATACCCTCTTGCTTCAGTTGGTGGCATGGCAGGTCATTTTTTTTAGTAGCTGCTGCAAGGATCTACATGCGGTCACTAATTGCCGAAAATGGGCAAAAATTTTATGGGACACAGACAGCATCTCCTGCACCGACCTCTCATTTATTGAGAAATTCTGTGCCACTAAGTTTATTGTGTGTACAACGCATGATTTACTTTGACACAATATTCATCCTTCCCCTCATTATCTTGTTCACGTACAATACATTCATTTTCAGATCCACGATTATCCCCCTCATCCTCTTACACATTTGTGAATTCAATCTAACATCTTCAATTTCTGTGTCTAAATCATCATCATTGCTACTTATCTGCACATTTCCAAATGGTTGAGAAATTTTGGAAGGAGGCTGCACTATAATTACAGTATCAGAATCTGAAACTTCAGACTCACATATAGCACTCATGGATACCCTTAGCAGCGGCGCACGGAGGATTGTCGGGGGGGGGGGACCCAAAAAAACCCCCAAAAAAACAAAAACGAGAGAGAGCTGCGCAGCAGCTCCGTTTCACCAGCGCTGTCCTATACAGCAGCCGCGGTGCTGTCTAAGAAGCGTCTGCGGCGGTGCTGTATACAATACAGCACCGCCGCAGACGCTTCTTTGACAGTGGCGCGGCTGCTCTATAGGACAGTGGCCACTTAGTTAGCACAGGGGGGGGGGTTTCTAGAGACTCAGAAACCCCCCCTGCGTGAACCACTGCCTTAGAGTCTCCTCAGGATAATGTGAGTGTCCAAGTTGTTCTTCAGTCTCAGTGTTCTTTTCATGCACTGATGTGGCTCTTTTGGAGGTGACAGATCTACACTCTGAGTGAGATGCATGGAAAGTTAAGGACAATGCATGACCATGTTGGACTCTCTCTTTTGCAATGGGCATTTTAGTACGTGTACCAGCAGTAGCATGACCTCTACTAGAAAAAAGTGGACATTAACTGAGCCTTTTCTTGCCAGTGGTGTATGGATGGTGAGCTATTTTTATTTTTTTGGACAAATCACCACATTCATTAGAAACTTTTCCCTTAATCCTCACATCAAGACCTGATGTTTTCTTTGAGATTGACAAACAGTCTTTGGATTTTGAGCACGCTTTGTTATACTTTTATCCCGCATTAACTTTTTTTTACTAGTAGAGGTTGAAAAAGTACAATTACTGCTAGTACAAGTACTGTGATGGCCCTGATCTGTTGACTGATCCATGGTTGACAAGAGGAGTAGTTGAAGTTGCCATCACACCAGGTGGACACCCAATGAGATAGGGAAAGGAGGGAATGTTACCTTACAATTCTTCTGACACTGCTCCACAATATAATTCAACTTTAGACAATGGGTTCTTTAAAAAAAAAAAAAGAAGAGTCTTACCCATGCTATCACTACTAAAATGGCAGTTGAGAACAAGGGGGAGGGCTATATATAGAAGAAATCAATCCAAAACTTGTGAGATACATTTTAACTGGAAATGACTTTCTGCCTTGATTTCGGATCTGAATTTGGCACATAAAACCGGATCATGGCTCAGAATTTAAAAATTTGGTTGTGTTGGATTTCTTAGAATCCAAACCACTCATCTCTAATGTATACTATATCAAAAGATGGAAGAATAGAGACACATATGGTGATCTGACGAATACACTCAGAACCAAATAGGATAGACATACACACAGATACAGGCACAGATACAGTCAGACTGATAGGCAGATGGGGATTCACAGGACAGACTGATGCACAAAATAACAGAGAGACACATGTATACTAAAGGAAAGACCAATAGCAGCACAGAATGATGCATTTGCAGGACAGATGTACCAGGTCAGACACAGATACTGAAAGGACAGACATAGAACAGTAGGAATGGATACAGAGAGGATAGACAAACACAGGGACAGAGGTATATGGATACAGAGGATAGACAAACAAAGGTACAAAGGTATATGGATACTGAAGAGATAGACAAACACAGGGACAGAGATATATGATACAGAGAGGATAGATAAACACAGGGACAGAGGTATATGGATACTGAGAGGATAGATAGGCACAAGGACAGAGGTATATGGATACAGAAGGGATAGATAAACACATGGACAAAGGTATATGGATACGGAAGAGGTAAATAAACACAGGGACAAAGGTATATGGATACAGGGTGTATAGACAAACAAAGGGACAAGGGTATATGGATAAAGAAAGAATAGACAAACACAGGGCAGAGGTATATGGTTACAGAGAGGATAGATAAACAAAGGGGCAAGGGTATATGGATACAGAAAGGATAGACAAACACAGGGACAGAGGTATATGGATACAACGAGTACAGACAAACACAGGGACAGAGGTATATGGATACAACGAGTACAGACAAACACAGGGACAGAGGTATATGGATACAGAGAGGATAGACAGACACAGGGACAGAGGTATATGGATACAGAGAGGATAGACAGACAGAGGGACAGAGGTATATGGATGTAGAGAGGATAGGCAGACACAGAGACATAGACATATGGATACAGAGACTATAGACAAATACATGGACAGAGGTATATGGATACTGAGAGGATAGATAGACACAGGGACAGAGGTATATGGTTACAGAGAGGATAGACAGACACAGTGACAGAGGTATATGGATACAGAGAGGATAGATAGACACAGGGACAGAGGTATATGGATACTGAGAGGATAGACAGACACAGTGACAGAGGTATATGGATACAGAGAGGATAGATAGACACAGGGACAGAGGTATATGGATACAGAGAGGATAGATAGACACAGGGACAGAGGTATATGGATACTGAGAGGATAGACAGACACAGTGACAGAGGTATATGGTTACAGAGAGGATAGACAGACACAGTGACAGAGGTATATGGATACAGAGAGGATAGATAGACACAGGGACAGAGGTATATGGATACTGAGAGGATAGACAGACACAGTGACAGAGGTATATGGATACAGAGAGGATAGATAGACACAGGGACAGAGGTATATGGATACTGAGAGGATAGACAGACACAGTGACAGAGGTATATAGATACAGAGAGGATAGACAGACACAGGGACAGAGGTATATGGATACAGAGAGGATAGGTAAACACAGCGACAGAGGCATATGGATGCAAAGAGGATATATAAACACAGGGGCAGAGGTATATGGATACATAGAGGATAGTCAAATACAGGGACAGAGGTATATGGATACAGAGGGGAGAGAAAAACACAGGGACAGAGGTATATGGATACAGAAAGGATAAACAAACAGAGGCAGGGGTATATGGATGCAGAAGACAGAGAAACACAGTGACAGAGACACATGGATACTGTCAAGGCAGATACACAGACATAAAGCCATGGCACAGAGACAAGAAAAAGAGAAACAAATGCTTACCTGATTTAATAAACTGACCAGTCCATATGTGCTTATTTCTCTTGTAGATGTGAATGAGTGTCTGGAGAATACCACCCTATGCTACTCTGGTAGTTGCATTAATACACTGGGGTCCTATGTCTGCTCCTGTCCTGCTGGTTTCCTTTCAATCAATGGGGGATGCTTAGGTAAAACACTCTAATACTTTCTTTCTAATTTCCTTTCGCCCCCAGTCAATGATCAACAGTCTTAGCACATAAACTAGTCAGATTAGCGGTGAATATCAATATTTCTTTGTATTTCTGTGCTTTGCAGCAGTTACTCCTGAGACACAGACTGCTAGCTTCCTACAGGCAGTGCACAGCGATTGGGCACCACTGAAGCCAACAGCACCAATGCCCCTAACGCTAGGAACTCCTGTCATCAGTGCATCCCAGACCGTGATGGCCAGTACCATGTTAGCACAAGAAGTTTTTACCGCAAAGTCTACCTCAAAACCACAAACTACAACAACAGATCTTGATCCTTTGCCACCACCTCAGAATCTCAAAACGGGTCATTCTACATTGTCTCAAAAATCCTCAGGGATCTCCCATACACCTCTAAAAGAAAACATGATAATGCCAACTGGAGCCCCCACTGCACTGCATACAAATGTCTCATGTTGGCATAACAAGGAACTGCGACTGGCAGGAAGTTCTTGGACAGAACCAGTATGCTTAGACTGCATTTGCCAGGTATGTGTTGCAGTGTGCGAACAAAAATTATTTTATCTGTCCATCTCAAAGATTTACTGATTAAACACATACGTATTACAGGAAGGGACAGTATCCTGTGAGCGAAGACTATGTAGCCTAAACTGTTCACATCCAGTCTTGTACCCAGACAGCTGCTGCCCTTCATGTGATGGTGAGTTTTGTCCGGTGTCGCCTAAATGGTGCTTGGACATCTCTTGACTGTTATATATTCATTTTTGTGGTCTATTACAGGGTGCTTGTTTGAGGGCACATTGAGAGCAGATGGAGAGCTTTTTCCTAATTCTCCAGATAATTGTACCATTTGTATCTGTTTGGTAAGTACATAAAGGGAGAGTGAGAGGCTACATATAAGAATTCCATGTAGACTATTGACTAGCTCATCTGTCTGTCATCATAATTGCTTCACTCCAATTGTTTTCAACATAAAGTTCATTTTTCTGGCTTATTGTCTTGCCTTTGTTTACCAATTACTAATTTCTAAACTTTTTGCTTTCCTACATGTCATATTTTAATGGAGCTCCTGGAGCTCACCTCTCATCTAGCTGTACATTGAGCTTCTGAGTTACTGTGCTTTTTGTTAACTGTACCATGCTGTTTCACCCTGTGTCGTGTTACTGTCTGTCCCTGTACGGCGCTACGGATACCTAGTGGCGCCCTATAAATAAAAATTAATAATAATAATAATAACCCAACATTAACTAGTTCAGTGATGGGCAAACTACGGCCCGCCGGCCAGATCCGGCCCACTTAGAGGTTTTATCCGGCCCGCCAATATTTAAAACAATTTCATTAAAATATGCATAAAATTATTAGGGCCGACCCTGTGTGTCAGTACCTTCATTTTTATGTCTTCCCAGCTATTTCCTCTATTACACTTCATCCTCCTTCCTAAAAGGATACTTCGTATGTCAATCACTCAAACACCTGCCCGCCCCCTAATGGCTGAAAGTCATGTGAGAAGAGATGGGCTGGGCCATATACTAAGGCGGATTTCGATTGGCTGCTGTTTTGTCAGTTAGTGGCTCACCAGAAAGACGGATCTGCAACAATCTGCTGAAATAAGTGCTGTGTCTGTACGATCGCTGCACTTATAGAGGTAACACTGCTATATAACACCCTCCCGTCCCATTCAAAACATTTGTATTATATATTTCGATATTTGAGTTTTTTAATAAATTATATTGGCCCGCCTAAAATTTTTCTTTTTTATTTGGCCCACTCCTGAAAAAGTTTGCCCATCATTGATCTATAGCTTCTTACTTCCATTGGTCTACACTAAGCTCTGATTGGTGCTCAATGCCTTCACAGTGGTCTTATTCTGTTCCTGATATTTGTGGCTCAATATAATCCTATCTCTGGCTGTGTTGTAATGCTCTTCTGTCTTTATCTTTTTGTGTGTGTGGGAGTCCTCTACCATGCTGTCGGATATCTGAGAAAGAGAAGGTGTTTCAGTATGTTAACAAAATAATTGACAGCAGGTTATCCACATGTCTTACACAGGTGGAATCAATGAACCATTGTGTCACTTTGGAGGTTACGTATTGTACCTGTACATACTGGAGCTTTCAATTACAGGGGGTTGGAATATGTTTTAAATGTAATAATTTTTATTTTCCATTTTTAAGTAAGTTGTGTAAAGGTTTCAGAATATTTATTTATTTCAGGTCATAATTTGTGATAGATTTGGTGATAATATTTTCTATTACATTATTGTCTACAGTTTTGAATGTAACAAGCGCTAATGGATCGGGCTTAGCATTTTTCCAAGCCTTGTGTTCTTAGAATATTCACCAATATTCCCAAATCATTGATTAATGTGTCTCTAAGGTGTTCCGTGACCATATAATGCCCAAGTCTGCAGGCACTGTGCTTTTATACAGGTAGCAGAATGCCATGCTTATTATTTATTATATTGTTAGTAACAAGGCATTTTTAAAGTCAAGTGTGTACAGTATTGATCTTTGCTATTGTTATGCAATGTTAAGATTTGTATCTTGTGAGAAAACTTTAGTCTGCATTGTATGTATATATAATTGTTTTGCATTATTTAACCAATGTTTGGGTTACTCTAGGCTGGAAACATCACTTGTATCCCTCCTGTGTGTCCTACTGTTTCATGCACTGATCCCTTCATGTCGGACTGCTGCCTGCAATGCCCAGGTCTGTGATGTACTTGCATATGTATATAATACACAGCATACCATTAGAGAGACATTTATGAAAATTGGTTCATAGCTAACTGTACAAAAATGTGTTGCAGCCAATTGCAACCAATCAGACATTTGCTTTCATTTTTACTAGAAATGACAGACTCCCTTTGCTGTGGATCACATGACCATTGTTTTTAACAATTACTTGTCCGACAATTTTCCTGTTTCCTCAAATTTCCTCTCCTATATATATCTTTGGTTTTACCTTATTTGCTTAATGTCTGCCAATCTCTGAGAAGATGTAAACTTTGTTTACACGTAGATGGGTGTGAATTCCAAGGAAGCAATTATCCTCATGGTGCCAAATTTAGCCGGGATGAAAATGGATGCACATCCTGCTTGTGTCAGGTCTGGATAGCTCCATTCTTTACTTAATGTCGATGTCCTTTGTTGCAAATATTGTTCCCTCCAGGTATTTATTGCAAACACCTTTGTAAAATTCTTTGATCAGAATTGTGAAATTTGCCAATAGAGTGCTCCCTACTAATATTGCATATTTCACAGTACGTGTACACTGTAGATTTCATCAATGTCTTGTGATCTCTTTCTTGCACTCTTTAGAATGGAGCGGTAGAATGCTCATTTGTCCCGTGCCCTAGTCTAGAGTGCGCTAGAGAGGACTGGGTGTTGGAGGCTGGACAATGCTGCTTCCAATGCCAGGATCCACCGCAGAGTACAGGTAGGTTATACTCAATGTATGGTGAATAAGCTAATAGAATTTATACACGGAGGGCAGTTCTACCTTGGAAGTGAAATGGATTAAGTTTTCTCACCATTGTATGCCCACATTTTTTTTAAGTTGGTATGAATAATACCAAAAGCTAAAGGTGGGTTCCTATTGGATTGTTGGAGTTAGCATTTAGCTTAATATCATATATATGTTGAAGATAATGTGGAATGGAAGTGGATAACATAAATAAATAAATGATAATGAGTTTAACTCGTGGCTCACAGTGGAGTTCCAAGGGCAAGTAAAATTCTCAAAATGCTTTGTATTCTTTTGAAATCTGTAAAAGAGAATTATACAACATTAGTGTTAGATAGAAAAATACAAATTATAGAAGAAGGTAAAATTTCCATGTCATGATGAAGATCAAAAAGTCACCAGTAACTAGAAAGGTGTATAAAATCAATCAATATATGAAAATATATAAATGTAATATATTTTTTTTCTTGTAATTGTGAAAAACATTATTGGAAAAACAACTATGCAGCTCAAGATTAGGAGTAGGGAACATCTGAATTTCATTGAAAGTGGAAAACAGAAACGGCACGTATGAAGCATATAATTAATTGATAGATTTATTGTTATTAAGAGAGTAGTTCAGAGGTGGAACTAGCGAGCTTTGGGCCCTGGTGCAGGAAGGCAGGAAAGAGGGAACCGGGGCCCCCAATCCTCTGCATCTGTCATGCAGGGGGCCCATTATCTCCATGGGCCTCTGTGAACCGCACCTGCTGCATCAATGGTAGTTCCGCCACTGGGGTAATTGTTCCATTAAGGGGAAGCCACTCGACACCCAAGTTGAATAAAAGAGAGTAGTTCTGAATACACAATTGGAAGGTAGACAATCCATTAGAGCTCAATCTGAAATGTGACACATACACATTATGGGCCTTAAGAGTAAGAGACAAACCAAAAAAAAGAGCAATTTTGCACCTTGGCAAAACCATGTAGCACTGCAGGGGCGGCAAACTTAAAATGTGCAGATAGATTTAGAGTTGAATTGGGGCGTGTCTTAGTGCAACTCTAAATTAAGTAAAAATAAAGCTGTTCAGTATTTGTGTGCTACATTATTATTATTATTATTATAGATTTGTAACATGCCACAGTGCTCCGCAGCGCCGATGCACGCTCAGTCAGTATTTCCCTGCATTGCAACATGGTTTTATCTAGGAGCAAATTTGCTCCTAAATCTAAATGAAGCCCTATGTGAGAATCTGTTAATCAATGTGTTTAGTTAAAAGGTTGGCATAGTACAACAGTATCAATATTTAGGGGGTAGGTTTGTGTTATGTTGTAACGTTATGAAAGCTTGAACTAATAGCTCAGGAATTCATCTATGCTGAAAGATATCAAAAAAGTTCTCAACTATGTTCAATGCAACTAAATAGTGGAATTGATCATGAAACTTAAATAGAGCAAATACGTATGTATGCTGACAAGCTACCCCCTTGATGAAGCACATATGGGTGATATGTCAGATTTCTTGATGACCATCTTCAGATTTATGTTTCTGTGGGTACTTTATTGAGCTAAAGCAATGTTTTATTAGATATATGTAGCTGTGGCCTGAATTCTACCCAAAGGTATGCTCACTGATTTGGTGTGTAAGTAAGCTCCATTCAACAAGTGGTTTGTCTTAAATCATCTATAACTCTCATATGCAGCAGCTGTTCCCTGGGATTCATACTGCTTCAGAGTGGGTGCAATCCCTTTGTATATATGTATGTGCTGATAAACCATTAGAATTTACTAAACAAGAACAATTTAAAGGTCAAAAAAGGATACAGTAGAGGTCATTTAAAAGTTTCCCTAAAGCTGCCAAATCTTTACATTTTCCACAGGCCTTATCTAAATAAACGACACTGATAATTGCCAAAAAGTGCCTCTGGAACAAACGTGAAGGCACTCTGCGTTGATGAATACTTATTTTTCCTCGCTCCACATAGAAGGGTGCAGGAAACAGATCAATATTCGTTATCGTAGTACCCGCAAATGAGGTCAGGTGGACATCTCAGTAACATTCAGAGGGGAATTCAATTACCTGCGATTGTTCCACTGAACATTTTTACGGTACTACGGTACTGCAACACCTATGGGGGGTGAAAAGAAATCTGTGATTTTGCGGTAACGCAGAATTCCTATACGACCTTTCCGGAGGGACACCGTGCATAATTGAATTCCCTTCTCAGTGTCACATCATAGGGAATTGAATTTCCCTTGTAGAACATTATTATGTTTTGAGTAAAGCAGATACATATTATTCATATTTGTATTTTATTGGTAACGTTTGAAATATATTGTATTATGCTTATGATACTTTACCTGCGCTTAGTGAGTGACCACTTCTCATAGACAGTTTTCTAAGTTGCTACACCTATATAGGCTATGTACGGTTATATATACATCATTGACTTTTAGTAGGCAGTACTTTTATTTAGATATTATTTTTTGTTTTCTGCTAGTGCCAGTTCATTGTGCAGATTGTATTAAACATTTAAAAGGGAATTCTACATAAAATGAACAGAAAACTAAATTGTACGTTTTATAGAACACACACACACACACACACACACACACACACACCTCTCACTTGTAGCAATTATCTCTGCTGTTTAAACTTTGTTATTATTATTTGTGAATCGCCTTACCTTTCCTTTGTAAAGCTGGGTACACACTACAGAAATTTCGACCAACTTTTTATGCCGAGCGATTTTACATGCGATCGATGTTCCGATCGCTCGGTCCATGGACTGCATACACACTAGCCTTGTTTAGGACGATAAATGGAAGAGCGGACGTCCCTTTAGCGACTTTTTACAGCTATGTTGTCGTGAGCAATGACTGTAATTTCGTACTCACTGTTGTGGATCGTTCGGAAGTTTATACACACTACAGAGCGGAAATGAGATTGGAACGAAAATATTAAACGGTAGGACCAACCAAATGAGGCGACAATCGTCCATTTGGGCAGACTTTTGACCATTGTGTACACACTGACCCGACTTTTGAACGAGAGGTCGTATGTCGGCTGATTTAGCCGATTATTGGATGAAAACTGTGTAGTGTGTACCCATCTTAAGGCATATTATAGCTACTCAAAATATTCTTTGAAACAAGCAAACTAGTTCTGAATATCCAATGGACTGCTTCCCTGTGCATTTCTGCTAAATGATCTCCTTTTGGATAAACAGACCCTCTTCTGAAACCAAATCCTCACATTGTTGTTTATCACTTGTTATTGTTTCTTTTTTGGATATATGTTATTGTCTCAGTGAATAGGCTGCATTCTGATATGAATATTGGTTCAGACTACAAAATGCAGTTACACTCAAGCCGCAGGTATTGAGGTACAAAAAATGCTGCTCTATGTAGTCTACTTTCAATAACTGTGATTAAAATTCTTAGAGCGGAATGCGTGAGGACAACACAGCCTGCACACTATTATCGTTGCTATGGTAATAATGCACATTATTGCCATTAGGATGGCAATGTCAACGCAGAATTTTGCTTGCAGCTCCGTGAGCCGCGAGCAAAAATCTGCGTTAAAATTACCGTACTAACAGTAATAGTGCATGGCCTGCGTTGTTCTCAAGAACAATACGGCCAATTGAATTCTTCCCTTAGAATGTTTGCAAAAGAGAAGAATAATTATATGATAAAGTAGACTATGTAAAACAAATTTCATATTATTATGTCTTATTATTATGCTTTATTGTAATCTTGTAAATTCCGTCATTTAATTCTGATATGTATGCGATTGTTTTTCTTTTCTTTTTGTTGTTTGGTATGTTTATATCTTAAAAAATTTCAATAAAAATACTGGATTTAAAAAAAACAAACAAAAAAAAAACAATTACGCAAACCTATATGAAATTCTCTTTTACTTTGTCCTCTTCTCCATCTAGGATGTCCCTTTGATGACAATGGGATTGAGATTCCAGTTGGACAAATATGGTCTCCTGGAGATCCCTGTTCAATCTGCATATGCCAGGTAAATTCATTTATGATCTGTACCGACAACTTACAATCATTGATTGGTGGGCTGTGGGATTTTATTTGAGATGGTAAAACAATATTACTGTATGTGGAGAATTGAGAGCTAATTTTACTAGAGAAAAACTTGAGTCTGGTTTGGAGAACTGATAGCTGTAAATTATGACATCAGTTTATTCTCTGTGCTGCTATTGTCTCTTTTATAGACCAGTCTTGTTGCAGAGTTGTGTTGACGTTGATACTGGCTGCCCTGCATGTAATAATACCTATTGTGTTTGGATCTAGGCAGACGGCTCCATTGTATGTAAGAAAACAGACTGTGTAGAGACCTGTCCTCACCCCATCACAGTGCCTGGACAGTGTTGTCCTGATTGCTCAGCAGGTAATGCCATTGTCATCAGGGCTGGTTTAAGATTTTGGCTGGCCTAGAGAAAAAATTCTTAGAGGACCCTTACACCTCTTGTAACTTTGTCCTAAAAATAGAGTGTCAAGTTTTAGACAAGACAAAAAGAAGATGGTCTCTGTCTTTTAATTCCCACTGGTACACAATTATGCTGTGGGAAGGTTTTCTATATTTTTAGAATTTGGGAAAGTAAGATCAGACTTTTATTAGGATGTACATTTTAGAGCTTTAGCTAGGTGTACAGTTATGGCATGGTATATTTGATATACAGATTTATAACCTTATCTTAAAGTTACAGTTATGTAATAGTTTAACATTAGCTTATGATTGAGTTTACTTTTTTCTTGGACATTTTTATTTTATTTGACAGAAGAGACTTGAGAGCGTTGTAAGCTATATTACGACAGCTTGGATTGAAGTTCTATTATGATGAAGCATAGGATGGGTTCCCTGACTTTGTGGGTTGGGGGTCCAGGGCCAATTTCACTTTGTGTTGTTATGAAAACAGCTGACTGTTATGTACCCATATACAATTATCCTGCCTGCTACATTACTTAGTTCTGTCATGTTAGCTGGCATCTGGGTTGTAAACTAGTTTGTCTCTGTGTAGTTCAGCTAACCACTCAAGGCAATGTTTAATTTTATTTTACCCAAAGCTGTTCACCAGCTGCTGTTTAAGGAATACAGGCCAACACAGGGGCAGAACATAGCCTTGCAGGTCCCTGTGCATGCTGAGGAGAGCAGAACAGGGGCCTGTAGTTGCTGGACTGGCATTGCCAGGCCTCTCTCACCTCTGGGTGCTGTGGAGGACATACAAAAATTAAAAATTTCTCCCAGGTGCAGAGAGGAAAGTGGATATGTAGGTATTCTGAATAAATGATCAGTGTAAGTAAATAATTTTGTATTGTGAGTAATTTAATGGATAATATAATGTAGTGAAGTGGCATAGGATAAGCAATTTATCACTATGAAAAGCAAAACATACATAATAGATGGCAAAAGACACAAATAAATATCTGGCCAGATGCAAGCGCAAAATTCAACATTAATACAAATATGGGCTAATCAGGAAGAACCAGGAAGGGAATATACTGTCACAGATATTGGAATCTTATACATACTTGCCAACTCTCCCGGAATGTTCGGGAGACTCCCGCATTTTGCGAGAGTCTCACAGACTCCCGGGAGAGTGTGGCAATCTCCTGGATCTGCCCACTTCACTAGGAAGTGCCCAATTCCTAGTGAAGTGGGCAGAATTAGGTCCCTAACGCCAAACGCCACGATTCACCGGCAATTGCGGTGTTTGGCCCCTCCTCCCGCTGTCAAATGACGCATTTGCGTCATTACATCACAGGGGCGGGTCCAAAATTACGCACATTTTTGAGCCCCGCCCTCCATCACGCCCACCTCCCCCGGCAGGCTCCCGGAAACCAACTTTCTAAAGGTGGTAAGTATGATCTTATATCAATAAACATTTCTAGTCCAAGTGTGGAGATAAACCTCTTCTTGTCCTAGCAGTTCTGGTCTCTAGTATGAATAAGTGTAAAGGACAAGGTGACCGTTTCCAGGTATTTGTACGTCCAAAGTAAGGAATGTCTGACGCCTTACAAGTAGCATGTTTGCTAGTAAGGTCGATTAACAATCACCTGGTATTAGATTCGTAAAACAGTGTGTTGGAAAGAAAACTGTGTGTAGAAAAGTATCTTAGTAGACAATCACAATGTATTTAGCAGTTGCTCTATTGGGCCCATTTGTCAATTAACGGGGGTTTTGCCCTGTTAATTATCATCTGTCATCACAACAATGATTTTTCGCAATCATTTATTAAAAAATCCTCCGATGATGTCACTTTCCTTAAAAGTCCTTTCTCTCCTCTCTGGTCACACATGCCACGTGGCTTTGTGCATGCGTTGCCGAAGTTCACGCATGCACAAAGACATTTTGCGATAGTAACCCAGACGGGAGAACAGGTAAGCTTTGGTGAGGGATCCGAAGATACCACTACTTCAATGTTCTCCCCATAGGATTCAATGGCAAACGCCATCTTCAGATGGTGTTAGCTATTGTGGACACATTCGGAAAAGGCAGGGCCGGATTAACCCGAGGTCTAACTGGGCTATAGCCCAGGGGCCTCGGGCATCCAGGGGGCCCTTCAAAGTCTGCAGCAGCATTATTGATCGGTCCGGGGGCGGGGGCGCCCCCAGCCCGATCAATGCTGCTGAGCACTGTCAGTCCAGTCCTCCGTCCCCGGCGCTCAGTACTCTGCTTACTGAGGAGATCTCGCGAGTGAACTCTCGCGAGATCTCCTCAGTAAGGAGCATACAGCGCGCCGGGGACGGAGAACTGGACTGACAGGTAAGCGCTTTGGGGGCGCCCTCACGGGGGATGGGGGCGGCAAGCGGCTCACAATGGGGGCCTCACGGGGGAATGGAGGCTCCCTTAACCCAGGGGCCTCCATTCCCTTAATCCGGCCCTGGGAAAAGGTAAGCTTTTCAGAACTTGATAAAATTGCCCAGATTGACTATGATAGGAGCTGGGGTTAATGTGGTAATTTGCCTAATGCAGGAGATAAGACGTGTTGATCGTAATGGTAGCCTCAGTGTGGGCTGATAAAAGTGTAAAGGATGATCTCAAGATCAAATAGAGTACCCTACGCATTTCACCCACAAAGAGAATGCCAGGCTTCCTCAGGGAAAGAGTGCCTGCTGTTCCAAATGTCCTAATATAGGGTTGAGATGTCTTACCTGTAGACTAGCCAAATCTTTCTTTTTTTGATAAAGGGTTAGTTTGGAGCAAAATGAAAAAATCACAATAATATTTAAAAAATGGACCTACGATGTTAAAGTGAACATAACAGATCTCCTATATTTGTCAAACAAAAATATGTAGCACAGAGTAAATATGGTATGAACAACTTGATTATAAATAAACAGGGGGACCCCTGATTAAAAAGAAAACTTTTTTTTCGTGGTTGCATTTGAGAAATTGGTACACAATGAAATATAACACATGTGTAGGTATAGGTATGTGTTATGATACCAAGGAGGTAGGTATCATTGTAGTTCTCAAAATGCAGATTGTTATAAACACATGCAGTGAATATGGATAAAGAGAGATTGGCACAGACCTGATAACAAAAACTTAGAGAGTGTCAGGTGACATCTAAGTGGATTGGGGCACAGTGACACACTGTGGCGGACATGCCCACTGCAGGGGGTGATAGCTCCACAACTTGGCCCAGACACAAAAAAATTGTATATGCCCAAATTTTTGGTGGCGGGGATTATGAACATCAACAGTTTGGCAGAACTCACGCCCACATACAGTATATTATAATATAAAGTAATCTAGAAATCCTTAAAACATGGGTCGCTTCAGACAAATGCGAAAATGCTTCGGAAACTTGTGCTAGACCAAGTTATGATTAATACAGGACTCCAGTTAGAGTAGAGATAAATCATTAAACCATATATTCACTATACACTGACCTACCATTTGCTACATTTACCACATAGGAGTGTAGCACTGACAAATACGTTAGGTCAAACATGAATAACACCATCATGAACTGATGTTCCATGAATGTAGACAAGAAGGACCTAAAAGGTTGCCATGGTGACAGCAGCAAGGACATATTTGTCATTTCAATATATTGTCACAGCTTATCTAGTATGATTTTTTTTTGTGTGACCTAAGAATGTGAGCTTTATAACATGTTCAATCACCTTGTAATTTTTCATAAAAAAAGCATAATTTAACTAATTTTTCTAGATACCTCTAGGCTAACTTTGATTGTTTTAAAGGTTGCTCTTATGGAAGGAGGACATTCAAGAACAATGAGAGCTTCCCATCCACTACAGACTCTTGTCTCACTTGCATTTGCCTGGTAAGGAGTGTTGGGGTGACAAATGTCCATAGTTTGTTGAAGCAAACGTCAAACGGAAATATTGGATTGCGTAATCCTAGTGTGTGGCTTCAGGAATGACATTTGTGACATTTAGTTATATATGATTGCAAAGCAGTAAAGATAAAGTTCTCAGAAGTGTTTGCACTACCAGAAGTGAGAATTGACTACCACTATGAAGGCAACAGCACTTAGTTCACTAGGATAGATTTTTTTTTTTTTACCTTTTCAGATGGGTACTGTAGCTTGTTCGCCAATTGAATGTGCTCCCAACTGTACCTACCCTTTCCACGATGAAGGAGATTGTTGCCCTGTATGTCGAGGTATGAACTTGCTAGTTCTGCTCATTGTATAGCTCTTGTCTCCTGCTGTTCTCTAACATAAAGGTGTTTGTGTCACTTTAGATTGTACATATGATGGGAGGAAAGTGCTAAACAGGCAGACATTTTTACTGGAAAGTGAGTCCTGCACACAGTGTACCTGTCAGGTGAGGTTTGACACTCATAATGATGTAGACTACTCTATAATTGAGAACCTGCAAGTAACAGACTTTGGCTATAAAATGTAAATGTATTTTTTCAAACTTTTCATCTTGACCCCACAAATCCTGTAGAGCTACCACATCTCTCTTGAATTAATCATACTTTTAGGCTGTGCTACTAGACTGTATCAAATTATCTTCTGACACCGGGTGATTTTCTTAATCGTCTATGTGCTGCAGCTTTAAGGAAACACATTACACTGCATCAAGTGTGCCTCCCAAAGCAGACAATTGCCACCATGTCAGATAAAAAAAGTTTACCGTGGTTTGTGCATCAAATTGCCATGTTCGCATCCAGGCTTAAAGGATGGAATCAGTAGCATCTGTGGTGTTAGCAGCGATAACTCACTAATTTTCAGAAAAAATGCGTCTGAATAGTGGAGTACTGCGAAGTCATTGACAGTTATCTCCACTCAGACCACAAATGCTGCACTCTGTAATAAATAAAAAGTGGTCCAGCATATCCCCTCCCCAAATTGTCAATCAGCCCCAGTGCTTGATTCCCTGGGCTGGTATCTACTATAACAGGGATACCACAAATGTGGGGTGCCTCTAACATAATGAAAAGCAGCACAGGACACAGCACAACAATAACAATAATTAAAATCTAGTTTTTCAATGTATCATTATCAGCAGCCTATCTAATCAAGTGTTAACTATGGTTCTCACTGTAACATTATATATTCACAATGATTCAGTAGTAAACCATGTGGTTAGTCATGATAATGCAAGAAACACGTGTAATGTCCCAGCATTGAATTTGATGAGTGCTACACTTGTGCATTGGAGTGAACATCCAGACATTGTTAATATATTTCATATAAATAAGATTGTATCTTGAATGAATGACCGGTGTAGCTCAATGGTTAAGGGTACTAACATTGTTGAACAATGCTAAATGTAATTGCAAACAAAAGAGAAGTCAAGAAAATAGTCAACACACTAAATAACAGGACCTCACATTAACATTGGGATTAACAAACACACAGTGTAACCGAGTAGTTTTACCAGTTGTTCTCACCTTTTGGTAGGTCTTAGTATTCACAGATGACTGGGAGCTCAGATATTCTGATAAAAGGCCTTTCATATGGCCATTGGTACAGGAAGAATGTTTACGTTCTTATTCCTGTGTAGTCCAACTAGCTTCTCCTTTGATCTCTAACAAGTTACCCCAATAATTCTGTTACCAAGTTTTGTTTTTTGTTTTTTTTTTTAAAAAAAGCTTCCCACCCTTTCCAAGGATGATTCTTATTATTATTGTTGATGATTTGTAAGACTCCACATTGAAATCTTGTAGGCGGGAGTGGGAAGTGGCTGTGAGAGTTGAGGCACATGTCAGAGGTAGATCTAAGAGGCGAAAGGGAGAGAATGTTGAGATATATGAAAGAGTGATAATGTTGAGAACTTTGTAGGTGAAGGTGAGTAATTTGAATTGGATTCTGAAGGACATCTCATTAGGCTGGGTGAATTTATCCACTAACCTGATCAGTGTGGAAACATGGAAGGATAACATATGAACTATTCCTTGTAATGTACATACGATTGAGCTAGGGACGGATATCTATTGTGGCAGCATAACATTATGAACACGATGGGTACGGTGAACAGTTGCAACCTAGTTGGAAACAGGGACACCAGGTGGGCTTGACCATTATTATGTTCCCTTTTATCCTTATTTCACCCCATCTAGATATTAATATAGTCACAGCAGCATAACCATCTAGAAATATCTAGAATGATTTGTGTATACTGATTCACTCTTTTACTATCTCACCTTACTTCTAATTCCACCACTTTTCTGAATAGATGTTTGGTTACTAACTCTCTTCAGGTGCCGCACCCCACCAGTTCTACCATGTAATTTTACTGGTCAGCGATCACCTATCATGATCAATTAGATTAAATAAATTGTGTCATATAAGGGAAAAGGAAGGAACAGGGAAATGTTTAATCATATGACACACAAATGGCAGATCAAACAAAACTTACTCATAATAAAAAAATTACTTTTATTCATCATAATTAAAACTAAAAACTAAAATCCAAATGTAAAATATGTGAGATTAGTAGGGGAAGCAGAGTAGACGATCTAAAAAGTCAATGTGTTATTAGTCTCTTATATACATGTCTCTGTATTAAAAATTATGCATTCACTATAATAATAATAATAATAATAATAATAATAATAATAATTCAACACATTGTGCCCACCTCTTTATTATTAACAGACACGTAGCCACATTACCCATGATTACCCAGCAATAGTTGTAACTAGTAATGTATTACAGTTAACAGCAACATAATAATTTTCAGGGACTTAACAAGTGGCCTTTTGGGGGTTCACATATTTCTAGTGAAACATCAGGTGACATTCACATCAGAGGCACAACACACAGAAAGATCCCCCAGCACACTGCTATAATCAGCAAAAGACCTGCCATTTCTATTGTAGATAAAAATGCAAAAGTCTTAGTTGCACACATTTGCAAATGTATGTTAAAGCCAACCGCAACTCCACAGCGCTTTTGCTAATAGGGTGGTCCTAACTCTAAACAATGAGAGTCCCATATGTTTGGGCCATACATATATGTGTTTTTAAATTGAGAGCTAACTTACCAGGAGGAACCCCAAAAGCCTCCAAACAGCAATCCAAAGCCAGCACTCCCCCTCGGCTATTGACACCAACATGCTTCTCAGACAAATATAGAAGTGGAAGTTGCTCAATCAATTTATAGGTGCATAGCAGGTGCTTGAAAGGGTGGGGTTATCCTAAATAAACAGACACACAGAAAGATCCCCCAGCATACTGCTATAGCCAGCAAAAGACCTGTCATTTCTACTGTAGATAAAAATGCAAAAGTCTTAGTTGCACACATTCACATCAGACCATCACATATCTCAAACAATAGGTTAACCTATGACCAACTACTCAAGATGGTGAGAAGGCATGATCATCCAACCGTGGTCTAACTTACTCCACACACTCTGTGAATGCATTGTACTCACTCAGTGACATTGCTCACTATTAGGATCAAAGAGGGTAAAATGACTTCCCTTTAAAGATATTGCTGTTTGAAATCTGCCCTGCAAAGTCGCTGATTATCGGCGACTTGCAAAAACCGCAGATTGATACATTTACGCCCTGGTCTAATCTACACCCCTGATTACAAAAAAGTCTATATGTTTATTAACTTTAAAAAATACAAAACATGTACCAAAATGAATGTCGTCTAGTTACACCACTATTCCATTAATGTATATCTTGTATAATTTATGTCACAAGGACGGCGAGGTGCAGTGTGAAGCCATCTCCTGTTCAGTTTCCTGCTCTCATCCATATATTTTTCCAGGAGAATGTTGCACAACCTGTGAAGGTACAAATTTCAAACTCTAAATTTACTTGCTCATTCTGAAATTCTCTCTGGCTTAGCTTCAATGCTTTGTCATGTATACTGTGTGGTGTATGTCTTCAACTCTTATATGTTCTCATATGAGACATCTTCTATACAAATGAAAAATGTTTTTAGTCCGTGTATAATAGGGTATTTTCCCACTTTAATATCAGAGTGTGCCTTTGAAGGGCATGTACTGGAAAATGGAGGCTCCTATATACTGAAGGTTGACCCCTGTCTTGTGTGTCATTGCTATGTAAGTATTTTCTACACTTATCTTTGCTATTGTCTTGCCATCAGTCTGTTTAACCTTCAAGTCAAATCACATGGTAATATGCAAATGGTCCTGCATGTGCAGTGATATATAGTGATGAATTTATGATGATAATGAAAAGTTTCTTCATAGGCTGGGAATGTGCAGTGTGAACAGAGAGAAGGTTCTTGCACTCCATGTGAACAGAAGACTCAGGATTGTCTGAATGGTAGGTTTAGCACAACAAGACTTGGATGGAAGACTTTAGACATTATAGAAGTTTTATTATTCCTTGTATTTATTTTTGTCATAGAAGTCAAAGACAACTTTCACACAAAGAACTTCCACAATTCTCAGCAAGATACTGTATTACAAGAAGCCAACATTCCATTGAAACTACTGAGTGTCACTAAACCACCTGCATCTAGCCATCTGTCTCTATCCAAAAAATTAGTTTCAAGAAGGAACTCAGTGACTACAGTTATCTCTTCAGCTATTCTCAGTTCTGTCTCTCACACAGAGGTCCCATATCACCATGTACATCACGGTTCACAGACTTATGATAATAATGCGACTAACAAGATAGAATCAGTGTCTGCTGTGCAATCTACAATAAATACAGATTTTGTTCCATATATAAAAGTTGATCCAGTATCTCATGGTGACATCATGAACACTACTCAATCTAAATACTCTGTCTATGTGGCCGTTTCTGCTTCAACTGCATTTCCTAGCCCACCTATCCCTTCCATTGGTGCCACCAGTCATACTTTGCCTTCAGCAAGTCTTTCTACCTCAAAATTAATTAATCGCATTGTCTCTTACACTAATGTACCCCATACTAGCCTGGCTCAATCATCTGCTAGCATCACTGAATCATCTTTCTCACCAGCAACATCCACTAGCTCTGTTTATACTCCAACAAGTGTTTCTGGACCTTCTCCCAAACCCACGATGTTCTCTAGAGCTTATGTCAAAGATAAAAAGTCCCCCTTGTCTTCTCATGATCTTAGAAAACTAACACCTTGGGCAGGAACCACTTATACAGCTTTAATGACTATAAAACCTCCAGGTGATACTATGTCACCATCAGGACCTTCTAGTCATTTCCACTACCTGGCAGATAACTCAAAACTTACATTAACGAAACTGGAAGACACTGAGATGAAAGATTATGAGACTGGACACTCAAGAGGTAAGATTCATTCTAGAGATTCCAAAATCATAGCACATAATGGAATTATATTGCTAGATCTTTTGTGTGACCTTCATCAGAGATTGTGTTTAAATGGGGAGCAGATTGTTTTCTGTCTCACTCTTATAATCTTTTAAAGCATATGGAATGAGTGGCTCATACAATTCACAAAACATAGTACAGTTTTGTAACTCACAAAACAGAATAATAAGATTCTGTATTCCGACGATGTATGTTACTTGCGCACTTGTTTTACTCTCATGTAATAATAACGGGTTGTCCTAAAAATAACTGAGAGTTGTATATATGTTTTTTCCTTTCTTTCTTCAGAATGCTCTCTAAATGGGCTCAGCTATACCAATGGCTCCATCTACATTGCTGATGTGGACTACTGCCTGCAGTGTGAATGTCTGGTAAAACTTAGCTGATATAGAGGTTCAGACACTCATCCACAAGCATGATGTTCTTTGGACATAAATACACAAACACACTTGTGATGCACCTTTCTCAAAACACTATATTATACATAGGCTGATATTTCAGTAATGATGTCCATACTTAATCCTTGTCAGTGATGGCTGTCTTTTCCCTTCTTTGTCGTACATGAGCGGAAAGAGCCATGGAGACTGTGAGCTTGCGCCTCTCTTCCCACAGACAAACAACCTAACTGTAAACTGAAGTGTTTACATGCTACACACACCGACCTTCCAATTGTCTATTTAGTGAAATTGGACTTTCCAATGCAACTGAGATACATTATTTAAACTCTATTCTCTGCCATGAATTCAACTACTTATACTTTTCTGAAATAATGTTGTGTTATTGATTTTATTGACTTCAGGCTTTTGATAGAACATTGGAAAATCGTAGGTTGAGTACATTAAGGGCATGTTGACGTAAGTGTAACGTGCCCTCAGATGATGGAACATCCTAAGAGGCGTATCTCTTGTGGGTACAGAAAGACTGGTGCAAAGATATGCAATGATGATGACCGTCAGCAGCACTATATTGCTGACTCCAGTTGCGCATTGATCACTCCAACTAATACTATTTAATTCATTATCAAGTTGTGGCAGTCTATTCGCGCTACTTATTTGTAGTTTACATTTGGACTACTGCAAGAAGATTCTCATTAATTTTTTTATAGATGTAAACAACAGTTTTGGAGATGTTTGTATTTAACAACATTTTGCATGGAATATGCGACCTTCGCATTTATTAATAACTATCTCTTCATTACATTGTTATATTGCGTACTAATAGGGTAATGTGCCTTTGGCATTTGCTACTATCATTGTCAAGTCGCATTTCAATGCTGTTGAGGAGTTAGCATGCATACTTGTATGCCTGGCACAAGTACTGCTGTTCTTACATTGGACGTATGTATAAATACAAGTGAATCATGTAAGTGCGCTATCTTTGCAACAAAATGTTTACGACTACGTTCAGAGTGTAAATGTGTCGAACTCTAAATGAGGCCCAATATGTTTAATACAGTCTGTTCCTCTTCATAGGTGAAAACTATATGAAAAGCTATAGAGAAAATTACATCTAAAGGCTATTAGGTAGACTGGCTTATATGCTAACATGGACACACCATTTAAATAAATTAATGATATTTGGCCAGCTGAGAACCTGCAGCTAATTAACTGTGGACACTTGTAATCTATCTTAACCAACTTTTATTGTTCACAGTCTCACCTCCTGTTTTGTTCCTATGTTGTTGTTATGGTATATTCATTTTCTCTCTCTTATCGTAGAGCAAGGTCTCAACATGTTAGCACAGCTATCTATAAATAAAGTTTAATAGCAATAATAATAATAATAATAATAATAATAATAATAATAATAATAATCATATATTATTATTATTATTATATACTCAACCAGCGATTGTAGTTGTGATCTTTCTGATATTCTTCAATTACAGGGTGGGTTTGCAAAATTTATCACCAAATCTGCAGGGACCCCCACATTGGCAATATAGTCCACTATAAAGCAGGAATAGCTGAAAAGCAGGATTTTTTTTAAAATATAAATTGTATTATAATCATATTATAATCTTAACAGTTTTACACTGATTTGCTATAACAGGACTGTCTCATTGATGCTGGTATATTTTACTTTCAGAAAGAGGAGATTTATTGTAGACCACATACACATTTCCCCACTGGGCTGTGCTGTCGGGGCTGTTATAATTTTCCAATAGATTCCTGCTCTAGAGAAACCAACCAGGTAATTGCTTGCCTTGTCTGAATCTATACATCAAGCTGTCTTAGCCATGAAGTTAATGTGCATATTTATTCTCCTTGTACTTGCAGTCAGTTGATTTTCTTTTCTATAATCTAAATACAAAGGTCACGTAGTTGTATTGTGCTTGAGCTAAATCATGCCTATCATTTAATTTTTTTAAACTCCCATTTACCCAAACCTCACATTAAAGGAACACTAACCCAATAAAAGAAGTTGCCTGTTAATACTTTTTCTCTTTCATCCAGTCTGGGGGACACTGCTTACCATGGGTTGTGGAGGGAGCTTGGGGAGTTGGCACCTAACTAGTTAACTTTTAGTACTGCCTACAGACCCCTCCCCTCTACAATCCCCCTGCCTCTTCCTGTCAGTTTTTTTCAGGTGCCCATGGAGTTGGGCAGTGTTTTTAGTGCTTAGTGTAATTTTATTACTTTTATTTTATTCTTTTAATTTTTACTTCATTTTTTCCCAGTAGCAGGCTGGAGTGTGTTCTAATATAGAGGACACACTCACAGCACAGCAGCGCAGACGCTCCCCTGTCAGATGAGAGCCAGTGGTTCTCACTGACAGGGACAGGAAAGGAGATGGAGGAAAGGGTGTCTAAAATTGAGAGTGACAAGCGGTCTCACGGACCGCTGTCACTCCTGAGCCTCCCCGATAACCGGTGCTGCCATTGCAGGCATAGAGTGCCGGTTATCGGATATGTCAGTTGCTGGTGGCCATTTTGGATTTTGGTAAGGAGATCCTAGGAAGAAGGGGGCTATACCTGGATCCCCCCTCATGCATAGGAGGGGGCATCAGGTATTATCCGCTGCGGAGACCTCCTCTGGAGGTCTCCATTACTCTGCTACAGAAAATTAATTTTTATTTTTTAAACGCTGCAGAAGTAGCACTACTGAAGGGGGGGAGTTAACACATAGAGCTCCCCCTCCTTCCTGAGAGAGAGATGGTCTGTCCCAGTCTTCTGGCGCCAAGGAGAAGCCCGGGAACAGAGAACAGATCTGAGGGAGCAGGCACCAGGATACTGCTGTTGGACTTCTTCCCTGTTTAGCCTATGGCTAAGTATCTGATTTATTTAAACACATATGCTGTATTGCAGTGTACAAGAGGGCTAGTAGGAGTTATATTATAGTTCTCCTACCTGCTTAAATATTATTTTGTGTTTAAAATTTTACAAGTACAACTTTTTATCTAGATTAGTTGATTCTTGTAGTTACACTTTCCTCTATACATATTATATCTCTCTCTCTACTCAGCTAAAATTTTTCAATTTAAGTCTGTGTGTTTGGTGTGCCTTCCTTTATTCAGAAATGTCAGATAAAGGAAAGGGCCCTAAATCAATATTTTTTACATGTTCTAAATGTCATGTAAAATTAACTTGTGGGCAGAAGGACCCGTTGGCGCTCTGTTTGTGAAGCAGGGGAATCCCCCTGCGCAAACCCAACAGGTCTCAGCCCCTCCATCGGAGGAACCGGCCTGGGTGGCCTCCCTGACAGTCGGTTTCCTCCTTAGCATAGATTGTTTCTCAATCCAATCAATTGTGGTCTAGTTGGGCAACTTCGGTGTCTAATAATCAAATACACCGTTGGGCCTCCCTGCTTCCTCTGGTTCCAGTGGAACGTCTATACCAGGACCTTACTCATTACAGACGGACCAAGCCCCTGTTCCCACAGAGCCGCCATGGTCCGCAGCTTTTATAAAGGGTTTGGATAAACTGAACCAGTTACTCAAATCCCCAAATATTCCGCCTGCTAGAAGGAAGCAGCCTAGATCTGATAATACCCTTATGGTCCTTTCAGACTCTGAGGAGTTTTCAGAGGAAGAGCTGGATATTAATTCTGATCCCGACCGGGTTCTACCGTTGGGACAGGAAGAAAGCTCTAAAAGCCAATTTATTAACGATTTGGTTTTAACAGTAAGACAAGCGTTGGATCTCCCAGAACCGGAAGATCCGACTCCCAGAGACAGAAATCTTTTTAAGAAAGCCAAAAGAAGGGCTAGCCGTTTTCCCCCTTCTGTAGAACTTAGAGATATCGCAGAAGGAGCCTGGAAACAGCCGGAGAAAAGGTTCTCTGTTCCCAAAGGTTCTCTTCCCTGTATCCATTGCAGGAAGAGGATGTGGTTCGCTGGGAGAGCATTCCAAAAGTGGATATATTTCTATAGCCCGATTGGCCAAGCACGCTTTACTCCCAGACCCAGGTTCTGCATCCCTACAGGATGTCAATGACCGCAGAGTGGAATCCCAGCTAAAATCTATATTTGCGGCTGCGGGTTCTTCCTCTAGGCCCACATTTGCGTCAGCTTGGGTTGCTAGAGCCATGGAAGCATGGGCAGACCAGCTGGCAGAGGCATTACAGGACTCTGATTTACTTCCCCTGCATTTGAAGGAGGCATCGGGGTACCTGTATAAGGCAGCCCAGAATACAGCGGCTGTATCCTCTTCTATTCAGGCTGCATCTATCTCAGCAAGAAGAAGTTATGGCTGAAATCATGGGAAGGAGATGCAGAATCAAAAAAAGTCTGTGGAAACCATTCCTTTTTCAGCGGCAGGTTTGTTCGGCCCGGAATTGGATACCCTGATCTCTCAGGCAACCGGGGGCAAAAGCACTTCCTTGCCAGTATTCCCTAGCAGGAGCCAGAACCCTCGGGTCAGCTCTTTTTTGTCAGCCCTTTTGGGGGACCTCCTTTCCTAAAGAACAGTCCTTTAGAGGCAGACAGCCCAATTCTCGAGGCTCCTCTGCTAGGGGGAGATCCTCGTTTGCAGCTAGGCACCAGGCCTCCATGTCCCAGGAGAAGCCTGCGTCATGACGACCACTCTTCTTCAGGGGGCGCCAGTGGGGGGACGTCTGTCTTTGTTTCAGGAACAGTGGGCAGTGTCCTCCCAAGATTCTTGGATTCGGGGTATTATATCAGAGGGGTACAGGATAGACCTGTTGGGCCCCGCTCCACATCGTTTCTTCCAAACTCCGCTACTCCGAGATCCATCAAGAAGGCAGGCTATACAGGATTGGGTCGCCTCTCTTCTCTTTCAAAAAAGTTATCTGCAGGGTTCCAGATTACCAGAAAGGGCAGGGGTTTTATTCAAACCTGTTTCTGGTCAAGAAGCCGGACGGCTCCTTTTGCCCCATCCTAAATTTAAAGGGCCTCAATGTGCACTTAAAGGTGGACAAATTTTGTATGGAATCCCTGAGGTCGGTGATAAACGGCTTAGAGAAGGATCAGTTTATGGCGTCCATAGATATAAAGGACGCATACCTCCATATTCCCATATGGATTTACCATCAGTCTCTTCTAAGATTCTCGGTGGCATCCTTCCACTATCAGTTTCGGGCCCTCCCCTTCGGCCTCTCAACAGCGCCGAGGGTTTTCACGAAGGTTATGGCAGCATGTCTTCACCTTCAGGGAGTTCAGGTCGTGCCTTATTTGGACGATCTGCTCATCAAATCCTCCTCAGTAGATTGCTTACGTCATCACTTGTCCCTCACCTTGGTGGTCCTCGAGGGCCACGGATGGCTGATCAATTTAAAGAAATCCCAGATGGTTCCGTGTCAACGCATGGTTTTCCTAGGCCTCATCATGGACACCAGCCAGCAAAAGGTGTTCCTGCCTGTCGAGAAGGTTGCTTCAATTCAGAGCATAACAACTCAGGTCTTGTCTTCCCCCAGCCCCTCAATGCACTTGTGCATGCGGCTGCTGGGAAAGATGGTGGCCTCCTTCGAGACCATCCCCTTTGGTCGAGCCCATTCTCGTTGTTTCCAGTGGGATCTGTTGACAAAATGGTCAGGATCCCACCTTTGCTTAGATCTCCAGAGGATCTCTCTATCCCCGAGGACGAGACAATCACTCCAGTGGGGGCTGATTCTGGATCACATGACGGTGGACAGGTCCTTCGCTCCCTGGTCATGGATCATAGCCACGACAGACGCCAGCCTGAAAGGTTGGGGGCGGTGATCCTACATCTCCGGCTCCAGGGCTTTTGGTCGGTTCAGGAGTCGACCCTTCAATAAACGTGCTGGAATTGAAGGCTATTCTTTTAGCCCTTTGGTGGGCCCAGTCCCTCCTCCAGGGCCACCCCTGTCAGTCCGACAATGCCATGGCTGTGGCATATGTCAACAGACAGGGAGGAACCAGGAGTGTAGCTGCAATGAAAATTGCAACTCAAATCTTGATTTGGGCAGAACTATATGTTCCAGCAATATCGGCAGTTTTCATTCCAGGAATAAGAAATTGGAAGGCCGACTACTTAAGTCGAAATCAGATGATGCCAGGGGAGTGGTCACTCCATCCAGAAGTGTTCCAGTCTCTGGCTCAGAGGTGGGGTCTTCCGGATATAGATCTCATGGCCTCCAGACACAACAGAAAGGTTCACACATTTTGCGCAAGGTCAAGGGACCCCTTAGCGGTGGCAGTGGACGTAATGACGGCGTCATGGAACTTCAGGTTGGGATACCTGTTCCCTCCGATTCCCATGCTTCCTCGTGTGCTCAGACGAGTAAAACAAGGAGGTCTGCCAGTAATTCTGATAGCTCCCTCATGGCCGCGCCGAGTCTGGTACGCGGACATACTCTCTATGGCAGAAGGACCGGGGTTTCGTCTTCCATCTCGAGACGACCTCCTTCTGCAGGGTCCCTTCCGTTACCAGAATTACCTCAGCTCAGTTTAACGGCATGGCTGTTGAAGCCAGCCTCTGGAGGGCTAGAGGTTGTTTCCTCCAGTGTGGTAAACACTATGATGTGAGCCAGAAAGTCAGTCTCAGCTCACATCTATCACCGGATTTGAAAAACCTATATCTGATGGTGTGAAAATAGGACATGTCACACGTCCTCTTTTTGTCTCCCTCTTTTATTGGCTTTTCTTCAGATGGCCTGGAAGCAGGGCTTCGTTTAGGTTCCCTAAAAGTTCAGGTATCGGCACTTTCAGTCTTTTTTCACCTGAAATTAGCGGATTTGCCAGATATTAGGACTTTCCTCCAGGGAGTCTTGCATATTCAGCCTCCCTATGTTCCGCCTACAGCACCGTGGGATCTCAATCTGGTGCTGGATATGCTTAAAGGGCCTCCCTTTGAGCCTTTACTTGTGGCAGATTTGAAATGGTTGACCTGGAAGGTCCTCTTTCTTTTGGCTATTGCAGCTGCAGGTAGGCTTTCAGAATTAGGAGCTCTGTCTTGTCGGGAACCATATCTGGTTTTCCACGAGGACAGAGCGGTGTTAAGAACCCTCCCTTCTTTCGTTCCTAAAGTAGTTTTGGTTTTCCATCTGAACCAATAAATTGTAGTTCCGGTCTTCTCATCTACTTCCCATTCGGATCAAGAGTCTATGGAAAAGTTAGATGTGGTTAGGGCTCTCCGCATTTATGTCAAAAGAACTTCTCAGATTAGACGTACTGATTCTCTGTTTGTTCTTTATGATGCTAATAAGAGAGGCTGGCCAGCCTCAAAACAGTCCATTGCAAGATGGATTACGGCTACCATTAGGCAAGCTTACATAAGGCTAACCATCCGGTGCCAGAGAGACCTGGTCCTCTGTTTACACCTTTACAAAATTTTACCAGTTTAATGTATTTGCATCCGCGGATGCAAATTTCGCTCGTAATGCTTTGCGAGCGGGATTTTCAGAGTAGTCCCACCCTTAGGGGGCTGCTTTAGAACGTCCCCATGGTAAGCAGTGTCCCCCAGACTGGATGAAAGAGAAAAGAGGATTTATGTACTTACGTTAAATCCGTATCTCTGATTCCGTCTGGGGGACACTGTGATCCCTACCCTCTGCTTTTCTTCTGTGTGCTCTTGTTTGACTGCCCTTTTTTCTCCTTGGGCTTTTCAATTAACTGACAGGAAGAGGAAGAGGCAGGGGGATTGTAGAGGGGAGGGGTCTGTAGGCAATACTAAAAGTTAACTAGTTAGGTGCCAACTCCCCAAGCTCCCTCCCCAACCCATGGTAAGCAGTGTCCCCCAGACGGAATCAGAGAAACGGATTTAACGTAAGTATATAAATCCTCTTTTTAAAATATCTGTGCGACATGTACAGCATGAATACTGTACAATGTCAATTCTCTCCAGTCCCTTCAAGGTACAGAAACATTTGTTTTTGTTTCAACTTGAATGTTACAGTAAACATATTGGAGTTGGAGCTGACTGATGTGTGTACATCTAGATGTTTCATTGTTCTTTTTTCTTACACTTGTAGTAACTTGCAAAAGTGCAAGTCTATTACATAAATGGTAGTTGCTGTAATACTTGCATGATTGACCCGGTTTTATGTGAGGCAGTTGAAGTTTGCATGTCAAAATGGCAGCATTTGACTTAGGTCTAGGCCCCCTTTCCAAAATGTAATTTTGCAAAATGCGTTGTACTCCCACATATTATTTGATTTTGGAATGATCCATACTCAACCTTTCCTAGTTTTTATACCTCCCTTCTAGGAGAAACAGAAGAAAGGTATCAAAATAAGAGGTGAGCGTGACTTGATGACACCATTTAAGCCATTAGGTGGGCAGGGCAAAGGCTATGATGACGCTATTTGCATCACCATGCTCTGCAGAATCAGTATTCACTGAGGTGGGCATGGGATCATGGCACATCTCTGTCTACTTTGCAGCAATTAAATACTCTTTTGAGATATCCCCATCTCATCTAGGAGTCTATCGGTAGGGTAGGCAACTATGCCGTTACTGTGGCAACATTAAGCTTCAAGCTATCCCTTGGGAATCCCAGGTGCTAAAAATGACCTTGGTTTATGCAAGCTCTTTAACTGTAAGCGCCTCATAGAATACTTATATATATGTCATATCGGGAGCATCTAGTTGGAGCACAAATACTGTGTGAATAACTAACTGTATAGGCATAATACACAGCCCCATATTTATGGTGTTTTCTATGTAAGATTCTCATGAGTTCAACATTCAATGACAATAGATATAAATGCAATAATGATTTACTTTTCAGATACACTCAGAGTGGAGTGAAGGTCAGAAGTTCTGTAAATGTCGGAATGTAGTACTTCAGTGCCGCACCTGCTCCTACAAACATGGGTGTAGCACAGAGGGCACCTCACAGAGTTCAGAGTCAGGTATGGATGTACTGATAACACAATAGTTGTTATATTTATAACTTGGGTATGTGGCCTTAGCTCTGTATGTCTATATGAACATACCTTAGTTTTCTGAGGTCAATAATTGCTGCTTATTTTAAAAAGTTTGATTTATCACACAGCCAAAACTATTTTGAAACAGTTTAAAGTAATAAAGTAAGAGTGACAGGCTAACACCACCATCATGATGATAGTTGCTGGGAAACAAAGAAAGCTTGAAGGGATGGAACACACCGATGGAGCAGGTTGATTCAACAGAATCTATTTTAATTAACATTATATTTGAGAAATGTTTGGGTTCTAGATTATATTGAGCATGGAACAATGAAATTAAAGTACAAGTTCGCTTATACAAAAGGGGTACCAATAATTAATATTTGTTTTATGGGATAAATGATTTAATGTTTGGTATAGTTTAACCATAAAATTTTGTTTGCAGAGCAAAGTACTAAAAGTCAGATTAACTGGGTTGCACTAGTTATTGAAGATGCGCTGAACCTTGGGGATGAGAATTCCAACCCTTGAGTACATCATGGTCCAGATCGCTGGGATGAAAGATACCAAACTGTTACCATATTCTGATGTCAGCTTCTTGAAGCTTCTTCAACATTCAGAAGGTAGGAGGAGATCACACTGAGGAATCATTAGGGTCACCACCCTTTGCTTAGGCCAAAACAAGACAGGTGTGTAATATTTAGGACTATGCACAGGACACTATATTGTTCAACATCTAATTTACTTGCCTGTTTATTATTATTATTATATTTAATTTATAAGGTGTCACAAAAGTTCCGCAGTGCAGTACATGAAATTACAGTAGTATACAATACATAGACAGCAACAATCCATAACACATGACATAATACATAAAAAAACATAATAATACAAAGAAAAAACATCTACTATTTAACAGATTATGAACAGATAACTGGGTAACCCAGATCAAGTTAATTACGGAACAGTGAGTGAAAGTAATTGGTAATGTCCAAAGTAGCCTTAAGCTCAAGACAACAGGGCTTGGGAAGCAGGCATAGAGGTACAGAGGGTGATGGAATAGTAGAAGGAGAACACAATAGCTAACACCTTAAAGGGAAGGGGAAGACACAAATAGGATGGCACTGAGTGAGAGAGTGGCAGTGATAGCCAAGTCAAAGGAGTTAAAGAAATGAGTTATACGGACACGCTTCAAGCCTTGGAGAGTAGAGGATAACCTGATAGGGCATAGTAGTTATGTTAAAGAAACAATGAAATAAAAATTTGTATAATGACAGATTATAATCAGATTATGTACAGTGAGTATTAAACAAATAAGCAAAAATAAAACTTGAAATTTTGCCACTTGATAAATATTTTCTAGGAAGTTTTCTTCTTTTGTAAATAAGAATAAGGGATAAATTAAGACTTTGTTGTGAGCACTGTTTTGGCACATGGGTAGATAGATTTGAGAGTTTGAAACTAGAGCTATGTATGTACATTTACATAACCTATATCCCATTCTTTTTTGACACAGCTCTCCACTACAGGGTCAGAAAGGTGTTACAGGAACCTTGGTACAATTCAATGCTTACTATCCATTCCTTTTAAAATGTATGGTCATCAATAAATGACATTTCCTGAAAACATAACTGACATCTGCCTGCTGTCCACTGGAAGACAACATAAAATTTTGTTAATGACTCTACTACTTAATGTAACAGATTACCGGGATATCCTGGGTGAAGAAAATAGGCTGTACTACTGCTACTTGGTGAGAAGAGAAATCCACAATCAAAAAAACAACCGCAGTAAAAAGGTTTCCTTTGGAAAAGTGCATCCCGATCCCATTGACCAGGAAAATCACCAAAAGCCAAGGCTGACTTTCCCATTTCAGAAAAGTCTATACCAAGGAGCACCTAGAGAACAGTACTGCCTCATCCATCCTCTAAATGGTTCAGCAGGATCATTGTCCATAGTGTCATTAAGCAATATACATATAACTACAAAAATATCATGTAATAAGTGATGCATCATGTTCTACTCATATACTGCTCCATTCCAGAGGACACAGTGAGACAGCAAACCAGTTTCAGCTCTGCAGTGTCACATTCACTACTAGAAGGGTCCTTAGGTACAATATGACACTGCTTAATTTTTTGTGATGCTTTTGTAGCATTAAGTAAATTAAAATTTTAATATTAATCAATGAGAAGATTAATAAAAAAATACTTTTGTTAATTTTGGTTAGGCATAGAAATCAGTACAGCACATGTATAACAATAGTTGAAGCATCCTATTGAGCACAAGCAGACACTTCAGTTTACAACAGGCGTTCTTAACCTATGGGTCACCAAATGATGTACTAATTACTAATAATGCCGTAATACTATTTCGTATAAGTGAACAGTATCGTATTCATTATATTTATTTTCAAATATCTTATTTCCTAAGATAATATAAAGCCAGTCTTACTAATTGAATCTACATTCAGAAATTATTTATATAATGTATATATAATGTATATATAATTGTCCCTCCCAGTGCAGATATTCTGCAACGTAATACGATTATGTCTGCATAGAGCCTCACTCTATATTCATGTCTGTTCAATTTGTAGCCTGAGACACTTTAGTTGATGTGAATGGCCTGTGCTGGGTTCCATTGCTAAGATAAATAGGGTTGAGAAAAGGAGACAGCTTTGTCTAGTATACCAGTGTTTTCTAAAATATTCTGAAAGGAAAGAAAGTAATCTAACGTTAACTTTGTGGTACTATAAAGGTAACATATAGCTTGGGGGATAAGCCCAGAAATCCCTCTGCAGGGGCGCACGGAGCATTTTTAAGGGGGGGTTTCCCCTCCACCGAAAGCTCCGTTTAGGCAACACTGTACTATACAGCAGCCGCAGCGCTGTTAAAGAAGCGTCCGCGGCGGTGCTGTATAGTACAGTGCCGCTATATAGGGCACTTTTTTAGCGGAGGGGAGGGGTTTCTGGAGACCCAGAAACCCCCACTGCATGCGCCACTGCTCTGCAGCATGGTAAAGAAATTCCCAGCTGAGAGTGTTAAACGCTTTCTGCAGATCAAGGCTGAGGAAACGTCAGCATGCTAGAGAAAGTAAGTATCCTTACAGCAGCGGAACTACCATTGGTGCAGCATGTGCCCTGCACCGGGACCCATGGAGATAATGGGGCCCACTGCATGGCATACGCATAGCATATGCATATGCCCCTTCCCTGGGGCACACAGCTCGCTTGTTCCGCCTCTGCTTCAACCATCTGGAGAAGGTGAATTAAGTTGGCTTGCTCCACATGCGTCAGATTCGGTGTGAATATGTTAAAAGAAGAATTAAGCCTTTAAGTGATATTTTTCAAATTTTCAACATTTAAATAAGTTCCTTAAACCTGCCTCATTTGTCTGCCATAACAATATTCTGCATTATCCCCCACTTCAAACACTAAATAAAGGTCGGGTACCAAGTCTCATTATAATATGTTGGAAAACTAACTCTTTAAGTTAAAGTATTTAATACACATTCCAGCGTATGCTTTTTCTTGTGTGTGACTTTTTTAATCAAAGTACCCCTGATCACAAGTTTATGTGTAGCCCATATAATGAGTATAAAGCTAAGTGCTATTGTTTGCAATACATTCCTCTATAGCAGGGATCAGGGAACTTTTTTACCTTTTACCCCAAAATATATTTAGATACGCTTACCCCCTTGATTTGAAAGGAAGGAAATCATATATTATTAATTAATGGAATTCAAAATTTTAATGAATCTATTCAAAATTTCTTTGAAAGCTTCAACGTCAAAACTTCAGGTTTTGGAGAAATTATGGTGCTTCATTTTTGATACGAGAACATCAATATTGGGGCATTTTGATGTCAGAGCAATTTGGATACAGTCTTCAGTGTCCAATCAATTTATCTGCTTTGTTTTTATGTTCGTTAGAGTGGAAAATCCTTGTTCGCAAAGGTTGGTTGTTGCAAAAGGCAGCAACTTTTTGACTGCCTCCTCATATGCAATTTTGGATGCCTTTGCAGCTGTTGACATCCAAAAATATGACAGATCTGCTTTGTTTTCAAATGCAATATGTGCTTCATTATTGCATCGAAGCTCAAGAAGTGCCTCTGTCAACCCTTGAGGCTCTTCTGGTACAACAGCAATTTCACATTTAAAGGGGTCTACCATCCAACTGACAGCATGTGAATCGGCAGCATTACCCCCAGGACTTTCATTTTTATCCCATTTGGGATAATTTACCCCTGTTTCCTGACCACTGCTCTAAAGCATATGTTGCTGGTGGACCACATCATGGTAGAGTAAGCAAAGCTTTACTAATCCTTCTAGAATGCTATTTAGGAAACAAATTAAAGAGGAAGGTAACATAATGAGTGATCTGACCATGCAGCCTGGATCATTTGGCACCAGTTATTAAGGGGAATAAGCGACGTAAGAAATTGATCCTGAAATATGTAGTGTGGGAAATTGATTATAACGTAAACCATTTACAAATAGCATGCAAATGTCTCCACCTGTCAAGCAAGTGTAAAATTTCAGGGATCAGATTTTAAGCTCTGTTTGGTGTCTAATACCAGATTGACTTCTGCTCCCAACCTTGTTGTAATGTTGGGCCTCAATCTTAAACAGTCAGCATATAATATTTGGACACATGAAATGTGTCTCCCTGTTTTGTTTGGGCAACATATAGAAAAATCTGGCAAAACTTCTATATATATAGGAAAAAGGGTGAATAGAGCTCATTTGCGTCTCCTATAGGAAAAAAATAAACATGAAGTAATCAAACAATAGCATATATGGAAATATTTTTTTTTTAGGGAACTGATAAGCAAGAATTTTAACTCACATTCCTACAATAGACACTGAGAGAAATAAGAGTTCATACAATCAAGAGAAGATAAAGAGTTTGGAGGTGGGTTAAAGTCAAAATGGAGCACACACATTAATTAGGCCCAAGTAGGGTCTCTGTACAGCCAAGAGCAGAAGAAACAATGGGCAGGTCTGATGAGGCTCTTTGGGTGGTATTCGCAGATGATCTCTGTGATTGTGGGTTTCTGCCAGAACCAGTAACACCTGACTGTTCTCAGCAAAGATGAGGTGGCAACAAAGCAGAAAAAAAGCCCTAGGAGCACCCTATTCAGTCCCTCTCCCCCATGCTAAATGCGGCATTGTTGGCTGTTTGGGAGTGTGGAGCTTGGTTGTGACATCAAAGCTATGAGCCATAGTCCGAATATAACACTGGCAGCAACCAGCAGCTTCTCATGTAAGAAGCTTTTGACGTTTTCTACTTCATGTCAAGAACCGGTGCTCCATGTGGGAATGCCACAGGGGCACTAAAAACACTGGGTGAGTGACACTATTTCACTCATTAGGCATCCCATACCCATTGATGCCATATGGAACCGCTTAGGTTAGCCTAATGGTAGTACCGGACTTGGGTAGGAGAGAATGTTTGGGTTGCCTTGATATAGCATGATGGTAGATAACCATGTGCAACAGGGGCAAGCAAACCTAACTCCTGTAAAAATTGAGTAGTCTCCTCCAAAGAGTGCAGAACTATGTTAAGACCATTACATGACTCTATCAGATTAAAAGTGAGCTGTGATGACATCTCGTGGTCTTTCCTAAGGCCTGGAGGGAATCAATGAGATATATTTATGAACATAAAAACATCAAGACATGTCTAGGGCAAAAATTCAAAAACATTATGCAAAAAATGTTAAGATATAATCATGGAGGTTAGTTACCGGCTTCCTTTGTGTGAACATTCTTGTGCCTGCAATGGCTACCCAGATCTTCAATATGTAGCCCCATTTCCATTTGTAGTAGATGATATTTGCTGCTGCATCTTTATTTGTACAAAAGAGAGTAAATATGTAAAATGTAAACATTTTTAAAAGGCTACAGCAATGGTGATGGTCATAGATGGAAGTGAGTGTGTAAGTAAGGACAGCAATAAGGAGAGAACAAACAGACTGGGTGCCTAGGAGACAACATCATCCGAATCCTCAGACAGAGACGGCAACTCAAATCTTGGGGTAAATGTGTCAAGCTCCGATTTTTTCAGAGATTTAAAATTGTGGAAAATCGCAGGTTATCACGCACGATTTTAGTCCCCAAGTCGCCAGATGTATTAAGCTGTGCTTTTTACTCTGATCTTCAAAATCGCTGGTCATCTCTCGCAATTTACTGGGAATTCAAACACACCCGTGTTTAGCCAACTCTCCAATGTTTAGGTTAAAATTGTCATATACAACACGCTACTTCCTAGCTGCGAGATTAGTAAACACATCACTGTTAAACTGTCTTGCCTATACAGCTGCAGGTCCTGGTGGCTGTCAAAAGTTTAAAAATAGACCCCTGCCACGTGTCCCCCTGCTATAGTGCCAACCACCCTGACGGGTTTGCCTAGTGCTGGTTATGTGAAAATCTGGGGTACCCCACGCAAATTTTTCCCCGATTTTCGTGCAATCAGCAGTAGGATGGCAGCACTAGGGTTAATAGTGCTCGAACGAGGGAACTCCACACATTGTTTTTCCCAAACATTCATCTATTTTTAAACTATAGGCAGGGCAGTGTAACAGTGATGTGTTTACTAATCTTGCAGCTAGGAAGCAGCGTGCTGTATCTAGCAATTTTTACAGCAAACTCGGGAGAGTTTGCTTAATTGCAGCTTCATACATTTGGAGACTTGTATAGCTAGAGTGGCAAACAGTCGGGACTTTGATTTTTAGTGATTTTGGAGATGGCGATTCTGACAGAAATACATCTCTGACAGTTTTACATCAAATCTCAGGTTAATATATCAATGAGTTTCGACTCTCTGCAGAGAAAATCGCTGGATTTTCAAAATCAGAGCTTGATACATTTATCCCCTATTTGTAATATTTAGGCATTCAGTTCCTGGCTGTGTGGATATGATGTTTATGACAGACAACTGTGTCATTCACTAGGGCAACCCAAGAATTAAAGGTAGAGTCATCAGCAGCCATCCACTTTTTAGCTATAGTAACTTTGGCCAGGATCAGCAAATATATTACACAAGTAAACCCGTGCATGATACTCATGCATTCTAGTCAAATCAAGCTACTTAAGGTGTTAAAAAGGTTCTTGTCATGCATTTGGGCCATAGCCCAGGCCTCAACCACCAACCACTCCCCACTGTCACCCCCGGCAACCACCAACCACTCCCAACTGTCACTTCTCCTTCAAGAAATATATATATTTTTTTTTTAAATCTTTATAAACACTTTTAACAATTAACAAATTAAATTAACAAATTAAAAACATCTTAGTATACCAAATTTCAGCCCTTTCTGAATTTTTTTTCCACACACACTAAGAATTTAGTAGGTCAGTGTATAACTCCGCCCAGCAGGTGGCGCTGCAGCTTGGTTTTATTTTTTCCACACACACACACACACACACACACACACACACACACACACACACACACAGACAGACAGACAGACTAACACACGCCACTAGACATTTATATATTAGATATTGGGAGGAAGATCTGCCCAGGAAAAATTCAAGAGATAGACACATTTTCAGGTACATCATTGGGGACTGAATCCCTGTCGATTGATTACACTCCCCCACTTCTGTCCAGAACAAATACTCAACACTTTAATAGATAAACATATAAATAATATAAGGCTATACAAACACAATAAAAACAAAAGAAATAATGTATTCAGAAAAACTGGGTAGTTTATGGACTAAGGGCTATATTTGCCAAACTGCTGGTTTGAAAAAAGTGGAGATGTTGCCTATAGAAACCAATCACATTCCTTTATTTAGTGCATTCTACAAACTAACAACTAGAATCTGATTGGTTGCTATAGGCAACATCTCCACTTTTTCAAACCCTCAGTTTAGTAAATATACGCCTAAATGTAAAATCAGCAGCTAATCACATACAGGAACAATAAAAAACACAATAAACACTACAAATAGAAAAATAAGGCTTAATTCGGAACTAAAAGCTCTTTAAATTATTTATATATTTATTTATTAAAGTGTTGAGTATTTGCATAAAGTCATCTCTTTATATTAATTATAAATTTTTCCATATGGATATGTATTCATACATATCATATAGCACAGTTTTTTCTTTTGTTTACTCAATAGTAAAAAACATAGAAAACATTTTTTTAAATATTTGAATTAAGATGAACACTATCCAAAAGCTCTCTTTTACCTCCTATATTAGTCTACTAAATTTCACAGGGAATCTTCTTTCTTCAGTCCTGAAGTAGTTCATAGGGATTGAAAAAATAAATAAAAAATGATAAGATAACTTTAAGACTTGCTGCTAGCGGAGCGAATGAATGCGCTTAACTGGCTTAGATCGGTCAATAAGAAAAAAAATTCTGCACTCATCCAATCAGACGCAAACTATGGAATTGGCTGTTCATGCTGCTTTGACCTTCATTAATTTGCATCTATTGATTCCTCCTTAATAGAATTTGTAGCTATGGATTCAGAAGTGTGCCAGTTGTCAAGTCAAAATGAGTTATTCTTCCTTCCTGTGTTTTGTAAATGATAAAATTGCAAAAAGTTAAAGACCCGGATAGATTAGACTCTCACAGACAGTGGAGAATTGCAACTCATTAAGCAACTTCTATGAAACATGCAAACAGCACAGAGCATCAAGAACATTGGATGTGATTCTGGTAAACCTGGAAAGCGGTAATCAGAGGACATAATATATCTTATGGTGGCCAGCATAATGAAGCTTTTTTGAACTTATACTTAGACACACAAATAGAAATGTCCAACATCATCAGCTATTTATATAGCACCACTAACTCTCCAGCACTGTACAGAGAACTCACTCACATCAGTCCGTGCCCCATTGGAGCTTACAGTCTAAATTCCCTAAAATACACACAGACAGAGGTAAAGGTCCATTTTGATAGCAGATACATATATCGGCAAAACGTAATTTTTGCGTCGTCGGATATCACGAGTTTTGGATTCTATAAGTACCGCCCTCTACCGTGATCCAGCACCATTTCACAGAGAGATATCTAAAACATAAAGAGGAGAGATGGCAGTTTTCTTAAAAGACCCAGTGACATTCTACTGAGTTATAGCTCACACAGAAACAGGAGAGGTCCACTACTCCATTGCTAATTTTCATTGCTGAAACAGAAATAATAGGGGTGTCAATGTTCTTCAAAATCTGCAGTCACATTGTGCTGTGTTATTATAGCTCACACAGAAACAGGAGAGGTCCATTGCCCCATTGCTAATTATCATTGCTGAAATTGAAGTAATAGAGCTCTCAGTGTTCTTCAACATCTGTAGTCACATTGTACTGTGCTATTATATCTCACACCGAAACAGGAGAGATCCATTGCTCCATTGCTATTTGTCATTGCTGAAATAGAAATAGCAGGGCTGTCAATGTTCTTCAAAATCTGCAGTCACGTTGTACTGTGCCATAGCTCACCCAGAAATATGAGAGGTGGCAGTGTTTAGTGCTGAAACAGAAATTCAAATATTAGGACTGGCAATGTTTTTCAAAGTCTCCAGTGACATTCTACTGTGCCATAGCTCATACAGCAACAGGAGGGGTGGCAGTGTTCTTGTCCCTCTCCAGTCTCAGTCATGATGATACTAATCCCTCTACATCATGTGCTAAAGCCTATGTTCCAGTGCACAGTGGTTTTAAGTCAGGGAAACAAATATGTAAAAAAAAGTTTGTTTAAAAAAAACCCACCTTTCTAATAAAGGTGAAACTTTACTGTAGAAAAACATAAAATTGCCAACATGCCATTCTTCCCAAAATATTAACAAGCATACCAGCATCAGCTAGCTCCCTTCTCTCAGCTAGATCCCAGCACCTGCCATCTACATTGTTATCATCTTCACCTTCATCAGTGTGTACTTCATCCTCACAAAATACTAATTCATTCCCGCTGGAATCCACCATTACAGAAGTCTGTGTACTTTGATGTAATTGATGGTAATGGCCTTCCCGGTGGAGTTTGGAGTTCATTTTACGACAGTGTTGTCACGATTTTTGGGCAAGTCTTTTACACCAGACCAAATGTCAAAATGTTGACTCATCTGCATCACCACTGGGTGTTTTGGGAAAGCTAAGTTTTTTCCTAGCAGCAGTTGCCAAAGAAACTGAGGTAGGATGAGTTCTTGGTTCATGTACCACTTGAGCTGTCAGTTTGCTGATCAGGAGCTGATTGCATCTCTTGAGATCTGGGTCAGCTGGAAAAATAAAGAAGACATAGCACTTAACCTAGGATCATTCACAAATGCCAAAAGTAGTGATCTGATTTCAAGATGTTGATAAATCTTGGATCCTAGCAAAGCGAATAAAGGGCTTGATCTACAAGTCTTACATAGTTAGCGGAATTGCTTAGTTTCATATCAGATCGTACCAATTTGATTGTGTGAGCAAAACAGGGAATGTGATGGAATTCTCCCCGCTGTAAAGCTCTCACAATATTGGTGGCATTATCACAAATGACATATCCTCAGGAGAGTCCAAGTGGGATAAGCCATGTTGCAATGACATCCCTCAGCTTAGGAGGTAAACTCAAATCCTGTTATTTATTGTCAGTCTTTTCATTAAGGAAACTCATCAACACATTAGTGAAACTCAATCACTCTAATATCAGCATAAGTCATATTATTAACCAGCTATATCACATACGAATTTGTGTCTGTGATGGTGCACCATCATGGTAGAGGTAGTTCAAAAATATATATCAACTGAAAGTAGTATAAATGATCATCAAGCAAAGGCTCAGTTACGAGTGGATTTATATCCAGTCCCTGTGATAACGATGAGAATCTAAATAGGTAAAATGCATTCACTTCAAAGCTAGACAACTCACTACATTTCAATTTAACAGCAGTCTAAAAGGAGTTTCTCCAAAAAATGTTGGAAAAAAACGCTGTCTAAAAAACTAGTAGGATGAGGTGGCCGAGTGGTTAAGGCGATGGACTCCATTGTGTTCTGCATACAGCGGTTCAAATCCCATCCTCGTCGTCCTAAGTTACCTGCTAATTTTACTCAAAATGGCCCCAACGGGCTAAAAAAGAAGAATATGTTCAAACAGTTCAAATACAGTCAAAATCCAATTCTACTCAAAATTGATAGAAGTGAAAACAGTATTTAACCTCCAAGATTACTCAAGTAACATAAAGATTTCCTTTGTAGAAATACAATTCTTGACACTATTTTGTAGGTCCCATGGAACTGAAAACTACATTTTTCCCTGCATTCTACCTTGACCTTAAAAGTGATTGATTTCTAATTGATCCTGAGAAAGTAACTTTCTAATACACATTTTTCATCCGCTACTATACCAGTGCCTTATGTCTGGAATCTTCTTGGGATTAAAGAACCAGACTTTTCCTTGAAAACCGATTGTTTTGAAGTGATATACTGCACATCTATTGGGCAGTACAAGGTGTGTTGCAAATCCACCCTTCACAGGTTAGTTACTGCCATCTAAATATGCTTTTGTATAATGATTTCAGAGTCAAAAAGCAAGAAGATGAACAAAGTTGCATCAGAATCTAGTCCATTAAGGAAGTGTAGTTGAAGACGGAATAATGGAAGTTGGCATGTCATATTCATGGATGACTGTCTTTTTTTCTTCTACAATGGCAGCAAACATCAAATTGTGATGTTGAAAGACACAAATAAAGGATCTGCTGAGATTCAAACTCAACTCCTGTTATTTATTGTCAGTCTTTTCATTAAGGACACTCATGCAAACATTTAGTGAACTCTATCACTCTAATATCAGCATAAGTCATGTTATTAACCAGCTATATCAGATATGAATTTGTGTCTGTGATGGTGCACCATCATGGTAGAGGTAGTTCAAAAATATATTTCAACTGAAAGTAGTATAAATGATCATCAAGCAAAGGCTCAGTTACGAGTGGATTTATATCCAGTCCCTGTGATAATGATGAGAATCTAAATAGGTAAAATGCATTCACTTCAAAGCTAGACAACTCACTACATTTCAATTTAACATCAGTCTAAAAGGAGTTTCTCCAAAAAATGTTGGAAAAAAACGCTGTAAAAAAAAAAAAGTAGGACAAGGTGGCCGAGTGGTTAAAGCGATGGACTGCTAATCCATTGTGCTCTGCACGCATGGGTTCGAACCCCATCCTCGTCGTCCTGAGTTACCTGCAAATTTTATTCAAAACGGCCCCAACGGGCTAAAAAAGAAGAATATGTTCGAAGAAATCAAATCCAATCAAAATCCAATTCTACTCAAAATTGATAGAAGTGAAAACAGTATTTAACCTCCAAGATTACTCAAGTAACATAAAGATTTCCTTTGTAGAAATACAATTCTTGACACTATTTTGTAGGTCCCATGGAACTGAAAACTACATTTTTCCCTGCATTCTACCTTGACCTTAAAAGTGATTGATTTCTAATTGATCCTGAGAAAGTAACTTTCTAATACACATTTTTCAGCAGCTATTATACCAGTGCCTTATGTCTGGAATCTTCTTGGGATTAAAGAACCAGACTTTTCCTTGAAAACCGATTGTTTTGAAGTGATATACTGCACATCTATTGGGCAGTACAAGGTGTGTTGCAAATCCACCCTTCACAGGTTAGTTACTGCCATCTAAATATGCTTTTGTATAATGATTTCAGAGTCAAAAAGCAAGAAGATGAACAAAGTTGCATCAGAATCTAGTCTATTAAGGAAGTGTAGTTGAAGACGGAATAATGGAAGTTGGCATGTCATATTCATGGATGACTGTCTTTTTTTCTTCTACAATGGCAGCAAAGATCAAATTGTGATGTTGAAAGACACAAATAAAGGATCTGCTGAGATTCAAACTCAACTCCTGTTATTTATTGTCAGTCTTTTCATTAAGGACACTCATGCAAACATTTAGTGAACTCTATCACTCCAATATCAGCATAAGTCATGTTACCAGCTATATCAGATATGAATTTGTGTCTGTGATGGTGCACCATCATGGTAGAGGTAGTTCAAAAATATATTTCAACTGAAAGTAGTATAAATGATCATCAAGCAAAGGCTCAGTTACGAGTGGATTTATATCCAGTCCCTGTGATAACGATGAGAATCTAAATAGGTAAAATGCATTCACTTCAAAGCTAGATAACTCACTACATTTCAATTTAACATCAGTCTAAAAGGAGTTTCTCCAAAAAATGTTCGAAAAAGACGCAGTCTAAAACATAAGTAGGACGAGGTGGCTGAGTGGTTAAGGTGATGGACTGCTAATCCATTGTGCTCTGCACGCATGGGTTCGAATCCCATTCTCGTCGTCCTGAGTTACCTGCAAATTTTATTCAAAACGGCCCCAACGGGCTAAAATAGAAGAATATGTTCGAAGAAATCAAATCCAATCAAAATCCAATTCTACTCAAAATTGATAGAAGTGAAAACAGTATTTAACCTCCAAGATTACTCAAGTAACATAAAGATTTCCTTTGTAGAAATACAATTCTTGACACTATTTTGTAGGTCCCATGGAACTGAAAACTACATTTTTCCCTGCATTCTACCTTGACCTTAAAAGTGATTGATTTCTAATTGATCCTGAGAAAGTAACTTTCTAATACACATTTTTCAGCAGCTATTATACCAGTGCCTTATGTCTGGAATCTTCTTGGGATTAAAGAACCAGACTTTTCCTTGAAAACCGATTGTTTTGAAGTGATATACTGCACATCTATTGGGCAGTACAAGGTGTGTTGCAAATCCACCCTTCACAGGTTAGTTACTGCCATCTAAATATGCTTTTGTATAATGATTTCAGAGTCAAAAAGCAAGAAGATGAACAAAGTTGCATCAGAATCTAGTCTATTAAGGAAGTGTAGTTGAAGACGGAATAATGGAAGTTGGCATGTCATATTCATGGATGACTGTCTTTTTTTCTTCTACAATGGCAGCAAAGATCAAATTGTGATGTTGAAAGACACAAATAAAGGATCTGCTGAGATTCAAACTCAACTCCTGTTATTTATTGTCAGTCTTTTCATTAAGGACACTCATGCAAACATTTAGTGAACTCTATCACTCCAATATCAGCATAAGTCATGTTACCAGCTATATCAGATATGAATTTGTGTCTGTGATGGTGCACCATCATGGTAGAGGTAGTTCAAAAATATATTTCAACTGAAAGTAGTATAAATGATCATCAAGCAAAGGCTCAGTTACGAGTGGATTTATATCCAGTCCCTGTGATAACGATGAGAATCTAAATAGGTAAAATGCATTCACTTCAAAGCTAGATAACTCACTACATTTCAATTTAACATCAGTCTAAAAGGAGTTTCTCCAAAAAATGTTCGAAAAAGACGCAGTCTAAAACATAAGTAGGACGAGGTGGCCGAGTGGTTAAGGTGATGGACTGCTAATCCATTGTGCTCTGCACGCATGGGTTCGAACCCCATCCTCGTCGTCCTGAGTTACCTGCAAATTTTATTCAAAACGGCCCCAACGGGCTAAAATAGAAGAATATGTTCGAAGAAATCAAATCCAATCAAAATCCAATTCTACTCAAAATTGATAGAAGTGAAAACAGTATTTAACCTCCAAGATTACTCAAGTAACATAAAGATTTCCTTTGTAGAAATACAATTCTTGACACTATTTTGTAGGTCCCATGGAACTGAAAACTACATTTTTCCCTGCATTCTACCTTGACCTTAAAAGTGATTGATTTCTAATTGATCCTGAGAAAGTAACTTTCTAATACACATTTTTCATCCGCTACTATACCAGTGCCTTATGTCTGGAATCTTCTTGGGATTAAAGAACCAGACTTTTCCTTGAAAACCGATTGTTTTGAAGTGATATACTGCACATCTATTGGGCAGTACAAGGTGTGTTGCAAATCCACCCTTCACAGGTTAGTTACTGCCATCTAAATATGCTTTTGTATAATGATTTCAGAGTCAAAAAGCAAGAAGATGAACAAAGTTGCATCAGAATCTAGTCTATTAAGGAAGTGTAGTTGAAGACGGAATAATGGAAGTTGGCATGTCATATTCATGGATGACTGTCTTTTTTTCTTCTACAATGGCAGCAAAGATCAAATTGTGATGTTGAAAGACACAAATAAAGGATCTGCTGAGATTCAAACTCAACTCCTGTTATTTATTGTCAGTCTTTTCATTAAGGACACTCATGCAAACATTTAGTGAACTCTATCACTCCAATATCAGCATAAGTCATGTTACCAGCTATATCAGATATGAATTTGTGTCTGTGATGGTGCACCATCATGGTAGAGGTAGTTCAAAAATATATTTCAACTGAAAGTAGTATAAATGATCATCAAGCAAAGGCTCAGTTACGAGTGGATTTATATCCAGTCCCTGTGATAACGATGAGAATCTAAATAGGTAAAATGCATTCACTTCAAAGCTAGATAACTCACTACATTTCAATTTAACATCAGTCTAAAAGGAGTTTCTCCAAAAAATGTTCGAAAAAGACGCAGTCTAAAAAATACGTAGGACGAGGTGGCCGAGTGGTTAAGGCGATGGACTGCTAATCCATTGTGCTCTGCACGCATGGGTTCGAATCCCATCCTCGTCGTCCTGAGTTACCTGCAAATTTTATTCAAAACGGCCCCAACGGGCTAAAAAAGAAGAATATGTTCGAAGAAATCAAATCCAATCAAAATCCAATTCTACTCAAAATTGATAGAAGTGAAAACAGTATTTAACCTCCAAGATTACTCAAGTAACATAAAGATTTCCTTTGTAGAAATACAATTCTTGACACTATTTTGTAGGTCCCATGGAACTGAAAACTACATTTTTCCCTGCATTCTACCTTGACCTTAAAAGTGATTGATTTCTAATTGATCCTGAGAAAGTAACTTTCTAATACACATTTTTCAGCAGCTATTATACCAGTGCCTTATGTCTGGAATCTTCTTGGGATTAAAGAACCAGACTTTTCCTTGAAAACCGATTGTTTTGAAGTGATATACTGCACATCTATTGGGCAGTACAAGGTGTGTTGCAAATCCACCCTTCACAGGTTAGTTACTGCCATCTAAATATGCTTTTGTATAATGATTTCAGAGTCAAAAAGCAAGAAGATGAACAAAGTTGCATCAGAATCTAGTCCATTAAGGAAGTGTAGTTGAAGACGGAATAATGGAAGTTGGCATGTCATATTCATGGATGACTGTCTTTTTTTCTTCTACAATGGCAGCAAACATCAAATTGTGATGTTGAAAGACACAAATAAAGGATCTGCTGAGATTCAAACTCAACTCCTGTTATTTATTGTCAGTCTTTTCATTAAGGACACTCATGCAAACATTTAGTGAACTCTATCACTCTAATATCAGCATAAGTCATGTTACCAGCTATATCAGATATGAATTTGTGTCTGTGATGGTGCACCATCATGGTAGAGGTAGTTCAAAAATATATTTCAACTGAAAGTAGTATAAATGATCATCAAGCAAAGGCTCAGTTACGAGTGGATTTATATCCAGTCCCTGTGATAACGATGAGAATCTAAATAGGTAAAATGCATTCACTTCAAAGCTAGACAACTCACTACATTTCAATTTAACATCAGTCTAAAAGGAGTTTCTCCAAAAAATGTTGGAAAAAAACGCTGTAAAAAAAAAAAAGTAGGACGAGGTGGCCGAGTGGTTAAGGCGATGGACTGCTAATCCATTGTGCTCTGCACGCATGGGTTCGAATCCCATCCTCGTCGTCCTGAGTTACCTGCAAATTTTATTCAAAACGGCCCCAACGGGCTAAAAAAGAAGAATATGTTCGAAGAAATCAAATCCAATCAAAATCCAATTCTACTCAAAATTGATAGAAGTGAAAACAGTATTTAACCTCCAAGATTACTCAAGTAACATAAAGATTTCCTTTGTAGAAATACAATTCTTGACACTATTTTGTAGGTCCCATGGAACTGAAAACTAAATTTTTCCCTGCATTCTACCTTGACCTTAAAAGTGATTGATTTCTAATTGATCCTGAGAAAGTAACTTTCTAATACACATTTTTCAGCAGCTATTATACCAGTGCCTTATGTCTGGAATCTTCTTGGGATTAAAGAACCAGACTTTTCCTTGAAAACCGATTGTTTTGAAGTGATATACTGCACATCTATTGGGCAGTACAAGGTGTGTTGCAAATCCACCCTTCACAGGTTAGTTACTGCCATCTAAATATGCTTTTGTATAATGATTTCAGAGTCAAAAAGCAAGAAGATGAACAAAGTTGCATCAGAATCTAGTCCATTAAGGAAGTGTAGTTGAAGACGGAATAATGGAAGTTGGCATGTCATATTCATGGATGACTGTCTTTTTTTCTTCTACAATGGCAGCAAACATCAAATTGTGATGTTGAAAGACACAAATAAAGGATCTGCTGAGATTCAAACTCAACTCCTGTTATTTATTGTCAGTCTTTTCATTAAGGACACTCATGCAAACATTTAGTGAACTCTATCACTCTAATATCAGCATAAGTCATGTTACCAGCTATATCAGATATGAATTTGTGTCTGTGATGGTGCACCATCATGGTAGAGGTAGTTCAAAAATATATTTCAACTGAAAGTAGTATAAATGATCATCAAGCAAAGGCTCAGTTACGAGTGGATTTATATCCAGTCCCTGTGATAACGATGAGAATCTAAATAGGTAAAATGCATTCACTTCAAAGCTAGACAACTCACTACATTTCAATTTAACATCAGTCTAAAAGGAGTTTCTCCAAAAAATGTTGGAAAAAAACGCTGTAAAAAAAAAAAAGTAGGACGAGGTGGCCGAGTGGTTAAGGCGATGGACTGCTAATCCATTGTGCTCTGCACGCATGGGTTCGAATCCCATCCTCGTCGTCCTGAGTTACCTGCAAATTTTATTCAAAACGGCCCCAACGGGCTAAAAAAGAAGAATATGTTCGAAGAAATCAAATCCAATCAAAATCCAATTCTACTCAAAATTGATAGAAGTGAAAACAGTATTTAACCTCCAAGATTACTCAAGTAACATAAAGATTTCCTTTGTAGAAATACAATTCTTGACACTATTTTGTAGGTCCCATGGAACTGAAAACTAAATTTTTCCCTGCATTCTACCTTGACCTTAAAAGTGATTGATTTCTAATTGATCCTGAGAAAGTAACTTTCTAATACACATTTTTCAGCAGCTATTATACCAGTGCCTTATGTCTGGAATCTTCTTGGGATTAAAGAACCAGACTTTTCCTTGAAAACCGATTGTTTTGAAGTGATATACTGCACATCTATTGGGCAGTACAAGGTGTGTTGCAAATCCACCCTTCACAGGTTAGTTACTGCCATCTAAATATGCTTTTGTATAATGATTTCAGAGTCAAAAAGCAAGAAGATGAACAAAGTTGCATCAGAATCTAGTCCATTAAGGAAGTGTAGTTGAAGACGGAATAATGGAAGTTGGCATGTCATATTCATGGATGACTGTCTTTTTTTCTTCTACAATGGCAGCAAACATCAAATTGTGATGTTGAAAGACACAAATAAAGGATCTGCTGAGATTCAAACTCAACTCCTGTTATTTATTGTCAGTCTTTTCATTAAGGACACTCATGCAAACATTTAGTGAACTCTATCACTCTAATATCAGCATAAGTCATGTTACCAGCTATATCAGATATGAATTTGTGTCTGTGATGGTGCACCATCATGGTAGAGGTAGTTCAAAAATATATTTCAACTGAAAGTAGTATAAATGATCATCAAGCAAAGGCTCAGTTACGAGTGGATTTATATCCAGTCCCTGTGATAACGATGAGAATCTAAATAGGTAAAATGCATTCACTTCAAAGCTAGATAACTCACTACATTTCAATTTAACATCAGTCTAAAAGGAGTTTCTCCAAAAAATGTTCGAAAAAGACGCAGTCTAAAAAATAAGTAGGACGAGGTGGCCGAGTGGTTAAGGCGATGGACTGCTAATCCATTGTGCTCTGCACGCATGGGTTCGAATCCCATTCTCGTCGTCCTGAGTTACCTGCAAATTTTATTCAAAACGGCCCCAACGGGCTAAAAAAGAAGAATATGTTCGAAGAAATCAAATCCAATCAAAATCCAATTCTACTCAAAATTGATAGAAGTGAAAACAGTATTTAACCTCCAAGATTACTCAAGTAACATAAAGATTTCCTTTGTAGAAATACAATTCTTGACACTATTTTGTAGGTCCCATGGAACTGAAAACTACATTTTTCCCTGCATTCTACCTTGACCTTAAAAGTGATTGATTTCTAATTGATCCTGAGAAAGTAACTTTCTAATACACATTTTTCAGCAGCTATTATACCAGTGCCTTATGTCTGGAATCTTCTTGGGATTAAAGAACCAGACTTTTCCTTGAAAACCGATTGTTTTGAAGTGATATACTGCACATCTATTGGGCAGTACAAGGTGTGTTGCAAATCCACCCTTCACAGGTTAGTTACTGCCATCTAAATATGCTTTTGTATAATGATTTCAGAGTCAAAAAGCAAGAAGATGAACAAAGTTGCATCAGAATCTAGTCCATTAAGGAAGTGTAGTTGAAGACGGAATAATGGAAGTTGGCATGTCATATTCATGGATGACTGTCTTTTTTTCTTCTACAATGGCAGCAAACATCAAATTGTGATGTTGAAAGACACAAATAAAGGATCTGCTGAGATTCAAACTCAACTCCTGTTATTTATTGTCAGTCTTTTCATTAAGGACACTCATGCAAACATTTAGTGAACTCTATCACTCTAATATCAGCATAAGTCATGTTACCAGCTATATCAGATATGAATTTGTGTCTGTGATGGTGCACCATCATGGTAGAGGTAGTTCAAAAATATATTTCAACTGAAAGTAGTATAAATGATCATCATGCAAAGGCTCAGTTATGAGTGGATTTATTTCCAGTCCCTGTGATAACGATGAGAGTCTAAATAGGTAAAATGCATTCACTTCAAAGCTAGACAACTCACTACATTTCAATTTAACATCAGTCTAAAAGGAGTTTCTCCAAAAAATGTTCGAAAAAGACGCAGTCTAAAAAATAAGTAGGACGAGGTGGCCGAGTGGTTAAGGTGATGGACTGCTAATCCATTGTGCTCTGCACGCATGGGTTCGAATCCCATTCTCGTCGTCCTGAGTTACCTGCAAATTTTATTCAAAACGGCCCCAACGGGCTAAAATAGAAGAATATGTTCGAAGAAATCAAATCCAATCAAAATCCAATTCTACTCAAAATTGATAGAAGTGAAAACAGTATTTAACCTCCAAGATTACTCAAGTAACATAAAGATTTCCTTTGTAGAAATACAATTCTTGACACTATTTTGTAGGTCCCATGGAACTGAAAACTACATTTTTCCCTGCATTCTACCTTGACCTTAAAAGTGATTAATTTCTAATTGATCCTGAGAAAGTAACTTTCTAATACACATTTTTCAGCAGCTATTATACCAGTGCCTTATGTCTGGAATCTTCTTGGGATTAAAGAACCAGACTTTTCCTTGAAAACCGATTGTTTTGAAGTGATATACTGCACATCTATTGGGCAGTACAAGGTGTGTTGCAAATCCACCCTTCACAGGTTAGTTACTGCCATCTAAATATGCTTTTGTATAATGATTTCAGAGTCAAAAAGCAAGAAGATGAACAAAGTTGCATCAGAATCTAGTCCATTAAGGAAGTGTAGTTGAAGACGGAATAATGGAAGTTGGCATGTCATATTCATGGATGACTGTCTTTTTTTCTTCTACAATGGCAGCAAACATCAAATTGTGATGTTGAAAGACACAAATAAAGGATCTGCTGAGATTCAAACTCAACTCCTGTTATTTATTGTCAGTCTTTTCATTAAGGACACTCATGCAAACATTTAGTGAACTCTATCACTCTAATATCAGCATAAGTCATGTTACCAGCTATATCAGATATGAATTTGTGTCTGTGATGGTGCACCATCATGGTAGAGGTAGTTCAAAAATATATTTCAACTGAAAGTAGTATAAATGATCATCATGCAAAGGCTCAGTTATGAGTGGATTTTTTTCCAGTCCCTGTGATAACGATGAGAGTCTAAATAGGTAAAATGCATTCACTTCAAAGCTAGACAACTCACTACACTTCAATTTAACATCAGTCTAAAAGGAGTTTCTCCCAAAAATGTTGGAAAATAACGCTGTAAAAAAAAAAAAGTAGGACGAGGTGGCCGAGTGGTTAAGGCGATGGACTGCTAATCCATTGTGCTCTGCACGCATGGGTTCGAATCCCATCCTCGTCATCCTGAGTTACCTGCAAATTTTATTCAAAACGGCCCCAACGGGCTAAAAAAGAAGAATATGTTCAAACAAATGAAATCCAGTCAAAATCCAATTCTACTCAAAATTGATAGAAGTGAAAACAATATTTAACCTCCAAGATTACTCTAGTAACATAAAGATTTCCTTTGTAGAAATACAATTCTTGACACTATTTTGTAGGTCCCATGGAATTGAAAACTACATTTTTCCCTGCATTCTACCTTGACCTTAAAAGTGATTGATTTCTAATTGATCCTGAGAAAGTAACTTTCTAATACACATTTTTCATCAGCTATTATACCAGTGCCTTATGTCTGGAATCTTCTTGGGATTAAAGAACCAGACTTTTCCTTGAAAACCGATTGTTTTGAAGTGATAAATTGCACATCTATTGGGCAGTACAAGGTGTGTTGCAAATCCACCCTTCATAGGTTAGTTACTGCCATCTAAATATGCTGTTGTATAATGATTTCAGAGTCAAAAAGCAAGAAGATGAACAAAGTTGCATCAGAATCTAGTCCATTAAGGAAGTGTAGTTGAAGACGGAATAATGGAAGTTGGCATGTCATATTCATGGATGACTGTCTTTTTTTCTTCTACAATGGCAGCAAACATCAAATTGTGATGTTGAAAGACACAAATAAAGGATCTGCTGAGATTCAAACTCAACTCCTGTTATTTATTGTCAGTCTTTTCATTAAGGACACTCATGCAAACATTTAGTGAACTCTATCACTCTAATATCAGCATAAGTCATGTTACCAGCTATATCAGATATGAATTTGTGTCTGTGATGGTGCACCATCATGGTAGAGGTAGTTCAAAAATATATTTCAACTGAAAGTAGTATAAATGATCATCAAGCAAAGGCTCAGTTACGAGTGGATTTATATCCAGTCCCTGTGATAACGATGAGAATCTAAATAGGTAAAATGCATTCACTTCAAAGCTAGATAACTCACTACATTTCAATTTAACATCAGTCTAAAAGGTGTTTCTCCAAAAAATGTTCGAAAAAGACGCAGTCTAAAAAATAAGTAGGATGAGGTGGCCGAGTGGTTAAAGCGATGGACTGCTAATCCATTGTGCTCTGCACGCATGGGTTCGAGTCCCATCCTCGTCGTCCTGAGTTACCTGCAAATTTTATTCAAAACGGCCCCAACAGGCTAAAAAAGAAGAATATGTTCAAACAAATCAAATCCAGTCAAAATCCAATTCTACTCAAAATTGATAGAAGTGAAAACAGTATTTAACCTCCAAGATTACTCAAGTAACATAAAGATTTCCTTTGTAGAAATACAATTCTTGACACTATTTTGTAGGTCCCATGGAACTGAAAACTACATTTTTCCCTGCATTCTACCTTGACCTTAAAAGTGATTGATTTCTAATTGATCCTGAGAAAGTAACTTTCTAATACACATTTTTCAGCAGCTATTATACCAGTGCCTTATGTCTGGAATCTTCTTGGGATTAAAGAACCAGACTTTTCCTTGAAAACCGATTGTTTTGAAGTGATATACTGCACATCTATTGGGCAGTACAAGGTGTGTTGGAAATCCACCCTTCACAGGTTAGTTACTGCCATCTTAATATGCTTTTCTATAATGATTTCAGAGTCAAAAAGCAAGAAGATGAACAAAGTTGCATCAGAATCTAGTCCATTAAGGAAGTGTAGTTGAAGACGGAATAATGGAAGTTGGCATGTCCTATTCATGGATGACTGTCTTTTTTTCTTCTACAATGGCAGCAAACATCAAATTGTGATGTTGAAAGACACAAATAAAGGATCTGCTGAGATTCAAACTCAACTCCTGTTATTTATTGTCAGTCTTTTCATTAAGGACACTCATGCAAACATTTAGTGAACTCTATCACTCTAATATCAGCATAAGTCATGTTACCAGCTATATCAGATATGAATTTGTGTCTGTGATGGTGCACCATCATGGTAGAGGTAGTTCAAAAATATATTTCAACTGAAAGTAGTATAAATGATCATCAAGCAAAGGCTCAGTTACGAGTGGATTTATATCCAGTCCCTGTGATAACGATGAGAATCTAAATAGGTAAAATGCATTCACTTCAAAGCTAGATAACTCACTACATTTCAATTTAACATCAGTCTAAAAGGAGTTTCTCCAAAAAATGTTCGAAAAAGACGCAGTCTAAAAAATAAGTAGGACGAGGTGGCCGAGTGATTAAGGCGATGGACTGCTAATCCATTGTGCTCTGCACGCATGTGTTCGAATCCCATCCTCGTCGTCCTGAGTTACCTGCAAATTTTATTCAAAACGGCCCCAACGGGCTAAAAAAGAAGAATATGTTCGAAGAAATCAAATCCAATCAAAATCCAATTCTACTCAAAATTGATAGAAGTGAAAACAGTATTTAACCTCCAAGATTACTCAAGTAACATAAAGATTTCCTTTGTAGAAATACAATTCTTGACACTATTTTGTAGGTCCCATGGAACTGAAAACTACATTTTTCCCTGCATTCTACCTTGACCTTAAAAGTGATTGATTTCTAATTGATCCTCAGAAAGTGACTTTCTAATACACATTTTTCAGCAGCTATTATACCAGTGCCTTATGTCTGGAATCTTCTTGGGATTAAAGAACCAGACTTTTCCTTGAAAACCGATTGTTTTGAAGTGATATACTGCACATCTATTGGGCAGTACAAGGTGTGTTGCAAATCCACCCTTCACAGGATAGTTACTGCCATCTAAATATGCTTTTGTATAATGATTTCAGAGTTAAAAAGCAAGAAGATGAACAAAGTTGCATCAGAATCTAGTCCATTAAGGAAGTGTAGTTGAAGACGGAATAATGGAAGTTGGCATGTCCTATTCATGGATGACTGTCTTTTTTTCTTCTACAATGGCAGCAAACATCAAATTGTGATGTTGAAAGACACAAATAAAGGATCTGCTGAGATTCAAACTCAACTCCTGTTATTTATTGTCAGTCTTTTCATTAAGGACACTCATGCAAACATTTAGTGAACTCTATCACTCTAATATCAGCATAAGTCATGTTACCAGCTATATCAGATATGAATTTGTGTCTGTGATGGTGCACCATCATGGTAGAGGTAGTTCAAAAATATATTTCAACTGAAAGTAGTATAAATGATCATCAAGCAAAGGCTCAGTTACGAGTGGATTTATATCCAGTCCCTGTGATAACGATGAGAATCTAAATAGGTAAAATGCATTCACTTCAAAGCTAGATAACTCACTACATTTCAATTTAACATCAGTCTAAAAGGAGTTTCTCCAAAAAATGTTTGAAAAAGACGCAGTCTAAAAAATAAGTAGGACGAGGTGGCCGAGTGATTAAGGCAATGGACTGCTAATCCATTGTGCTCTGCACGCATGGGTTCGAATCCCATCCTCGTCGTCCTGAGTTACCTGCAAATTTTATTCAAAACGGCCCCAACGGGCTAAAAAAGAAGAATATGTTCGAAGAAATCAAATCCAATCAAAATCCAATTCTACTCAAAATTGATAGAAGTGAAAACAGTATTTAACCTCCAAGATTACTCAAGTAACATAAAGATTTCCTTTGTAGAAATACAATTCTTGACACTATTTTGTAGGTCCCATGGAACTGAAAACTACATTTTTCCCTGCATTCTACCTTGACCTTAAAAGTGATTGATTTCTAATTGATCCTCAGAAAGTAACTTTCTAATACACATTTTTCAGCAGCTATTATACCAGTGCCTTATGTCTGGAATCTTCTTGGGATTAAAGAACCAGACTTTTCCTTGAAAACCGATTGTTTTGAAGTGATATACTGCACATCTATTGGGCAGTACAAGGTGTGTTGCAAATCCACCCTTCACAGGATAGTTACTGCCATCTAAATATGCTTTTGTATAATGATTTCAGAGTCAAAAAGCAAGAAGATGAACAAAGTTGCATCAGAATCTAGTCCATTAAGGAAGTGTAGTTGAAGACGGAATAATGGAAGTTGGCATGTCATATTCATGGATGACTGTCTTTTTTTCTTCTACAATGGCAGCAAACATCAAATTGTGATGTTGAAAGACACAAATAAAGGATCTGCTGAGATTCAAACTCAACTCCTGTTATTTATTGTCAGTCTTTTCATTAAGGACACTCATGCAAACATTTAGTGAACTCTATCACTCTAATATCAGCATAAGTCATGTTATTAACCAGCTATATCAGTTATGAATTTGTGTCTGTGATGGTGCACCATCATGGTAGAGGTAGTTCAAAAATATATTTCAACTGAAAGTAGTATAAATGATCATCAAGCAAAGGCTCAGTTACGAGTGGATTTATATCCAGTCCCTATGATAACGATGAGAATCTAAATAGGTAAAATGCATTCACTTCAAAGCTAGATAACTCACTACATTTCAATTTAACATCAGTCTAAAAGGAGTTTCTCCAAAAAATGTTCGAAAAAGACGCAGTTTAAAAAATAAGTAGGACGAGGTGGCTGAGTGGTTAAGGCGATGGACTGCTAATCCATTGTGCTCTGCACGCATGGGTTCGAATCCCATCCTCGTCGTCCTGAGTTACCTGCAAATTTTATTCAAAACGGCCCCAACGGGCTAAAAAAGAAGAATATGTTCGAAGAAATCAAATCCAATCAAAATCCAATTCTACTCAAAATTGATAGAAGTGAAAACAGTATTTAACCTCCAAGATTACTCAAGTAACATAAAGATTTCCTTTGTAGAAATACAATTCTTGACACTATTTTGTAGGTCCCATGGAACTGAAAACTACATTTTTCCCTGCATTCTACCTTGACCTTAAAAGTGATTGATTTCTAATTGATCCTCAGAAAGTAACTTTCTAATACACATTTTTCAGCAGCTATTATACCAGTGCCTTATGTCTGGAATCTTCTTGGGATTAAAGAACCAGACTTTTCCTTGAAAACCGATTGTTTTGAAGTGATATACTGCACATCTATTGGGCAGTACAAGGTGTGTTGCAAATCCACCCTTCACAGGATAGTTACTGCCATCTAAATATGCTTTTGTATAATGATTTCAGAGTCAAAAAGCAAGAAGATGAACAAAGTTGCATCAGAATCTAGTCCATTAAGGAAGTGTAGTTGAAGACGGAATAATGGAAGTTGGCATGTCATATTCATGGATGACTGTCTTTTTTTCTTCTACAATGGCAGCAAACATCAAATTGTGATGTTGAAAGACACAAATAAAGGATCTGCTGAGATTCAAACTCAACTCCTGTTATTTATTGTCAGTCTTTTCATTAAGGACACTCATGCAAACATTTAGTGAACTCTATCACTCTAATATCAGCATAAGTCATGTTACCAGCTATATCAGATATGAATTTGTGTCTGTGATGGTGCACCATCATGGTAGAGGTAGTTCAAAAATATATTTCAACTGAAAGTAGTATAAATGATCATCAAGCAAAGGCTCAGTTACGAGTGGATTTATATCCAGTCCCTGTGATAACGATGAGAATCTAAATAGGTAAAATGCATTCACTTCAAAGCTAGACAACTCACTACATTTCAATTTAACATCAGTCTAAAAGGAGTTTCTCCAAAATATGTTGGAAAAAAAACGCTGAATGAAAAAAGAGTAGGACGAGGTGGCCGAGTGGTTAAGGCGATGGACTGCTAATCCATTGTGCTCTGCACGCATGGGTTCGAATCCCATTCTCGTCGTCCTGAGTTACCTGCAAATTTTATTCAAAACGGCCCCAACGGGCTAAAAAAGAAGAATATGTTCGAAGAAATCAAATCCAATCAAAATCCAATTCTACTCAAAATTGATAGAAGTGAAAACAGTATTTAACCTCCAAGATTACTCAAGTAACATAAAGATTTCCTTTGTAGAAATACAATTCTTGACACTATTTTGTAGGTCCCATGGAACTGAAAACTACATTTTTCCCTGCATTCTACCTTGACCTTAAAAGTGATTGATTTCTAATTGATCCTGAGAAAGTAACTTTCTAATACACATTTTTCAGCAGCTATTATACCAGTGCCTTATGTCTGGAATCTTCTTGAGGTTAAAGAACCAGACTTTTCCTTGAAAACCGATTGTTTTGAAGTGATATACTGCACATCTATTGGGCAGTACAAGGTGTGTTGCAAATCCACCCTTCACAGGATAGTTACTGCCATCTAAATATGCTTTTGTATAATGATTTCAGAGTCAAAAAGCAAGAAGATGAACAAAGTTGCATCAGAATCTAGTCCATTAAGGAAGTGTAGTTGAAGACGGAATAATGGAAGTTGGCATGTCATATTCATGGATGACTGTCTTTTTTTCTTCTACAATGGCAGCAAACATCAAATTGTGATGTTGAAAGACACAAATAAAGGATCTGCTGAGATTCAAACTCAACTCCTGTTATTTATTGTCAGTCTTTTCATTAAGGACACTCATGCAAACATTTAGTGAACTCTATCACTCTAATATCAGCATAAGTCATGTTACCAGCTATATCAGATATGAATTTGTCTGTGATGGTGCACCATCATGGTAGAGGTAGTTCAAAAATATATTACAACTGAAAGTAGTATAAATGATCATCAAGCAAAGGCTCAGTTACGAGTGGATTTATATCCAGTCCCTGTGATAACGATGAGAATCTAAATAGGTAAAATGCATTCACTTCAAAGCTATATAACTCACTACATTTCAATTTAACATCAGTCTAAAAGGAGTTTCTCCAAAAAATGTTGGAAAAAAACGCTGTAAAAAAAAAAGTAGGACGAGGTGGCCGAGTGGTTAAGGCAATGGACTGCTAATCCATTGTGCTCTGCATGCATGGGTTCGAATCCCATCCTCGTCGTCCTGAGTTACCTGCAAATTTTATTCAAAACGGCCCCAACGGGCTAAAAAAGAAGAATATGTTCGAAGAAATAAAATCCAATCAAAATCCAATTCTACTCAAAATTGATAGAAGTGAAAACAGTATTTAACCTCCAAGATTACTCAAGTAACATAAAGATTTCCTTTGTAGAAATACAATTCTTGACACTATTTTGTAGGTCCCATGGAACTGAAAACTACATTTTTCCCTGCATTCTACCTTGACCTTAAAAGTGATTGATTTCTAATTGATCCTGAGAAAGTAACTTTCTAATACACATTTTTCAGCAGCTATTATACCAGTGCCTTATGTCTGGAATCTTCTTGGGATTAAAGAACCAGACTTTTCCTTGAAAACCGATTGTTTTGAAGTGATATACTGCACATCTATTGGGCAGTACAAGGTGTGTTGCAAATCCACCCTTCACAGGTTAGTTACTGCCATCTAAATATGCTTTTGTATAATGATTTCAGAGTCAAAAAGCAAGAAGATGAACAAAGTTGCATCAGAATCTAGTCCATTAAGGAAGTGTAGTTGAAGACGGAATAATGGAAGTTGGCATGTCATATTCATGGATGACTGTCTTTTTTTCTTCTACAATGGCAGCAAACATCAAATTGTGATGTTGAAAGACACAAATAAAGGATCTGCTGAGATTCAAACTCAACTCCTGTTATTTATTGTCAGTCTTTTCATTAAGGACACTCATGCAAACATTTAGTGAACTCTATCACTCTAATATCAGCATAAGTCAAATTACCAGCTATATCAGATATGAATTTGTGTCTGTGATGGTGCACCATCATGGTAGAGGTAGTTCAAAAATATATTTCAACTGAAAGTAGTATAAATGATCATCAAGCAAAGGCTCAGTTACGAGTGGATTTATATCCAGTCCCTATGATAACGATGAGAATCTAAATAGGTAAAATGCATTCACTTCAAAGCTAGACAACTCACTACATTTCAATTTAACATCAGTCTAAAAGGAGTTTCTCCAAAAAATGTTGGAAAAAAACGCTGTATAAAAAAAAAGTAGGACGAGGTGGCCGAGTGGTTAAGGCGATGGACTGCTAATCCATTGTTCTCTGCACGCATGGGTTCGAATCCCATCCTCGTCGTCCTGAGTTACCTGCAAATTTTATTCAAAACGGCCCCAACGGGCTAAAAAAGAAGAATATGTTCAATCAAATCCAATCAAAATCCAATTCTACTCAAAATTGATAGAAGTGAAAACAGTATTTAACCTCCAAGATTACTCAAGTAACATAAAGATTTCCTTTGTAGAAATACAATTCTTGACACTATTTTGTAGGTCCCATGGAACTGAAAACTACATTTTTCCCTGCATTCTACCTTGACCTTAAAAGTGATTGATTTCTAATTGATCCTGAGAAAGTAACTTTCTAATACACATTTTTCAGCAGCTATTATACCAGTGCCTTATGTCTGGAATCTTCTTGGGATTAAAGAACCAGACTTTTCCTTGAAAACCGATTGTTTTGAAGTGATATACTGCACATCTATTGGGCAGTACAAGGTGTGTTGCAAATCCACCCTTCACAGGTTAGTTACTGCCATCTAAATATGCTTTTGTATAATGATTTCAGAGTCAAAAAGCAAGAAGATGAATAAAGTTGCATCAGAATCTAGTCCATTAAGGAAGTGTAGTTGAAGACGGAATAATGGAAGTTGGCATGTCATATTCATGGATGACTGTCTTTTTTTCTTCTACAATGGCAGCAAACATCAAATTGTGATGTTGAAAGACACAAATAAAGGATCTGCTGAGATTCAAACTCAACTCCTGTTATTTATTGTCAGTCTTTTCATTAAGGACACTCATGCAAACATTTAGTGAACTCTATCACTCTAATATCAGCATAAGTCATGTTATTAACCAGCTATATCAGTTATGAATTTGTGTCTGTGATGGTGCACCATCATGGTAGAGGTAGTTCAAAAATATATTTCAACTGAAAGTAGTATAAATGATCATCAAGCAAAGGCTCAGTTACGAGTGGATTTATATCCAGTCCCTATGATAACGATGAGAATCTAAATAGGTAAAATGCATTCACTTCAAAGCTAGATAACTCACTACATTTCAATTTAACATCAGTCTAAAAGGAGTTTCTCCAAAAAATGTTCGAAAAAGACGTAGTTTAAAAAATAAGTAGGACGAGGTGGCCGAGTGGTTAAGGCGATGGACTGCTAATCCATTGTGCTCTGCACGCATGGGTTCAAATCCCATCCTCGTCGTCCTGAGTTACCTGCAAATTTTATTCAAAACGGCCCCAACGGGCTAAAAAAGAAGAATATGTTCGAAGAAATCAAATCCAATCAAAATCCAATTCTACTCAAAATTGATAGAAGTGAAAACAGTATTTAACCTCCAAGATTACTCAAGTAACATAAAGATTTCCTTTGTAGAAATACAATTCTTGACACTATTTTGTAGGTCCCATGGAACTGAAAACTACATTTTTCCCTGCATTCTACCTTGACCTTAAAAGTGATTGATTTCTAATTGATCCTCAGAAAGTAACTTTCTAATACACATTTTTCAGCAGCTATTATACCAGTGCCTTATGTCTGGAATCTTCTTGGGATTAAAGAACCAGACTTTTCCTTGAAAACCGATTGTTTTGAAGTGATATACTGCACATCTATTGGGCAGTACAAGGTGTGTTGCAAATCCACCCTTCACAGGATAGTTACTGCCATCTAAATATGCATTTGTATAATGATTTCAGAGTCAAAAAGCAAGAAGATGAACAAAGTTGCATCAGAATCTAGTCCATTAAGGAAGTGTAGTTGAAGACGGAATAATGGAAGTTGGCATGTCATATTCATGGATGACTGTCTTTTTTTCTTCTACAATGGCAGCAAACATCAAATTGTGATGTTGAAAGACACAAAAAAAGGATCTGCTGAGATTCAAACTCAACTCCTGTTATTTATTGTCAGTCTTTTCATTAAGGACACTCATGCAAACATTTAGTGAACTCTATCACTCTAATATCAGCATAAGTCATGTTACCAGCTATATCAGATATGAATTTGTGTCTGTGATGGTGCACCATCATGGTAGAGGTAGTTCAAAAATATATTTCAACTGAAAGTAGTATAAATGATCATCAAGCAAAGGCTCAGTTACGAGTGGATTTATATCCAGTCCCTGTGATAACGATGAGAATCTAAATAGGTAAAATGCATTCACTTCAAAGCTAGACAACTCACTACATTTCAATTTAACATCAGTCTAAAAGGAGTTTCTCCAAAATATGTTGGAAAAAAAACGCTGAATAAAAAAAGAGTAGGACGAGGTGGCCGAGTGGTTAAGGCGATGGACTGCTAATCCATTGTGCTCTGCACGCATGGGTTCGAATCCCATCCTCGTCGTCCTGAGTTACCTGCAAATTTTATTCAAAACGGCCCCAACGGGCTAAAAAAGAAGAATATGTTCGAAGAAATCAAATCCAATCAAAATCCAATTCTACTCAAAATTGATAGAAGTGAAAACAGTATTTAACCTCCAAGATTACTCAAGTAACATAAAGATTTCCTTTGTAGAAATACAATTCTTGACACTATTTTGTAGGTCCCATGGAACTGAAAACTACATTTTTCCCTGCATTCTACCTTGACCTTAAAAGTGATTGATTTCTAATTGATCCTGAGAAAGTAACTTTCTAATACACATTTTTCAGCAGCTATTATACCAGTGCCTTATGTCTGGAATCTTCTTGGGATTAAAGAACCAGACTTTTCCTTGAAAACCGATTGTTTTGAAGTGATATACTGCACATCTATTGGGCAGTACAAGGTGTGTTGCAAATCCACCCTTCACAGGTTAGTTACTGCCATCTAAATATGCTTTTGTACAATGATTTCAGAGTCAAAAAGCAAGAAGATGAACAAAGTTGCATCAGAATCTAGTCCATTAAGGAAGTGTAGTTGAAGACGGAATAATGGAAGTTGGCATGTCATATTCATGGATGACTGTCTTTTTTTCTTCTACAATGGCAGCAAACATCAAATTGTGATGTTGAAAGACACAAATAAAGGATCTGCTGAGATTCAAACTCAACTCCTGTTATTTATTGTCAGTCTTTTCATTAAGGACACTCATGCAAACATTTAGTGAACTCTATCACTCTAATATCAGCATAAGTCATGTTACCAGCTATATCAGATATGAATTTGTGTCTGTGATGGTGCACCATCATGGTAGAGGTAGTTCAAAAATATATTTCAACTGAAAGTAGTATAAATGATCATCAAGCAAAGGCTCAGTTACGAGTGGATTTATATCCAGTCCCTGTGATAACGATGAGAATCTAAATAGGTAAAATGCATTCACTTCAAAGCTAGACAACTCACTACATTTCAATTTAACATCAGTCTAAAAGGAGTTTCTCCAAAAAATGTTGGAAAAAAACGCTGTATAAAAAAAAAGTAGGACGAGGTGGCCGAGTGGTTAAGGCGATGGACTGCTAATCCATTGTGCTCTGCACGCATGGGTTCGAATCCCATCCTCGTCGTCCTGAGTTACCTGCAAATTTTATTCAAAACGGCCCCAACGGGCTAAAAAAGAAGAATATGTTCAAACAAATCAAATCCAATCAAAATCCAATTCTACTCAAAATTGATAGAAGTGAAAACAGTATTTAACCTCCAAGATTACTCAAGTAACATAAAGATTTCCTTTGTAGAAATACAATTCTTGACACTATTTTGTAGGTCCCATGGAACTGAAAACTACATTTTTCCCTGCATTCTACCTTGACCTTAAAAGTGATTGATTTCTAATTGATCCTGAGAAAGTAACTTTCTAATACACATTTTTCAGCAGCTATTATACCAGTGCCTTATGTCTGGAATCTTCTTGGGATTAAAGAACCAGACTTTTCCTTGAAAACCGATTGTTTTGAAGTGATATACTGCACATCTATTGGGCAGTACAAGGTGTGTTGCAAATCCACCCTTCACAGGTTAGTTACTGCCATCTAAATATGCTTTTGTATAATGATTTCAGAGTCAAAAAGCAAGAAGATGAACAAAGTTGCATCAGAATCTAGTCCATTAAGGAAGTGTAGTTGAAGACGGAATAATGGAAGTTGGCATGTCATATTCATGGATGACTGTCTTTTTTTCTTCTACAATGGCAGCAAACATCAAATTGTGATGTTGAAAGACACAAATAAAGGATCTGCTGAGATTCAAACTCAACTCCTGTTATTTATTGTCAGTCTTTTCATTAAGGACACTCATGCAACCATTTAGTGAACTCTATCACTCTAATATCAGCATAAGTCATGTTACCAGCTATATCAGATATGAATTTGTGTCTGTGATGGTGCACCATCATGGTAGAGGTAGTTCAAAAATATATTTCAACTGAAAGTAGTATAAATGATCATCAAGCAAAGGCTCAGTTACGAGTGGATTTATATCCAGTCCCTGTGATAACGATGAGAATCTAAATAGGTAAAATGCATTCACTTCAAAGCTAGACAACTCACTACATTTCAATTTAACATCAGTCTAAAAGGAGTTTCTCCAAAATATGTTGGAAAAAAAACGCTGAATAAAAAAAGAGTAGGACGAGGTGGCCGAGTGGTTAAGGCGATGGACTGCTAATCCATTGTGCTCTGCACGCATGGGTTCGAATCCCATCCTCGTCGTCCTGAGTTACCTGCAAATTTTATTCAAAACGGCCCCAACGGGCTAAAAAAGAAGAATATGTTCGAAGAAATCAAATCCAATCAAAATCCAATTCTACTCAAAATTGATAGAAGTGAAAACAGTATTTAACCTCCAAGATTACTCAAGTAACATAAAGATTTCCTTTGTAGAAATACAATTCTTGACACTATTTTGTAGGTCCCATGGAACTGAAAACTACATTTTTCCCTGCATTCTACCTTGACCTTAAAAGTGATTGATTTCTAATTGATCCTGAGAAAGTAACTTTCTAATACACATTTTTCAGCAGCTATTATACCAGTGCCTTATGTCTGGAATCTTCTTGGGATTAAAGAACCAGACTTTTCCTTGAAAACCGATTGTTTTGAAGTGATATACTGCACATCTATTGGGCAGTACAAGGTGTGTTGCAAATCCACCCTTCACAGGTTAGTTACTGCCATCTAAATATGCTTTTGTACAATGATTTCAGAGTCAAAAAGCAAGAAGATGAACAAAGTTGCATCAGAATCTAGTCCATTAAGGAAGTGTAGTTGAAGACGGAATAATGGAAGTTGGCATGTCATATTCATGGATGACTGTCTTTTTTTCTTCTACAATGGCAGCAAACATCAAATTGTGATGTTGAAAGACACAAATAAAGGATCTGCTGAGATTCAAACTCAACTCCTGTTATTTATTGTCAGTCTTTTCATTAAGGACACTCATGCAAACATTTAGTGAACTCTATCACTCTAATATCAGCATAAGTCATGTTACCAGCTATATCAGATATGAATTTGTGTCTGTGATGGTGCACCATCATGGTAGAGGTAGTTCAAAAATATATTTCAACTGAAAGTAGTATAAATGATCATCAAGCAAAGGCTCAGTTACGAGTGGATTTATATCCAGTCCCTGTGATAACGATGAGAATCTAAATAGGTAAAATGCATTCACTTCAAAGCTAGACAACTCACTACATTTCAATTTAACATCAGTCTAAAAGGAGTTTCTCCAAAAAATGTTGGAAAAAAACGCTGTATAAAAAAAAAGTAGGACGAGGTGGCCGAGTGGTTAAGGCGATGGACTGCTAATCCATTGTGCTCTGCACGCATGGGTTCGAATCCCATCCTCGTCGTCCTGAGTTACCTGCAAATTTTATTCAAAACGGCCCCAACGGGCTAAAAAAGAAGAATATGTTCAAACAAATCAAATCCAATCAAAATCCAATTCTACTCAAAATTGATAGAAGTGAAAACAGTATTTAACCTCCAAGATTACTCAAGTAACATAAAGATTTCCTTTGTAGAAATACAATTCTTGACACTATTTTGTAGGTCCCATGGAACTGAAAACTACATTTTTCCCTGCATTCTACCTTGACCTTAAAAGTGATTGATTTCTAATTGATCCTGAGAAAGTAACTTTCTAATACACATTTTTCAGCAGCTATTATACCAGTGCCTTATGTCTGGAATCTTCTTGGGATTAAAGAACCAGACTTTTCCTTGAAAACCGATTGTTTTGAAGTGATATACTGCACATCTATTGGGCAGTACAAGGTGTGTTGCAAATCCACCCTTCACAGGTTAGTTACTGCCATCTAAATATGCTTTTGTATAATGATTTCAGAGTCAAAAAGCAAGAAGATGAACAAAGTTGCATCAGAATCTAGTCCATTAAGGAAGTGTAGTTGAAGACGGAATAATGGAAGTTGGCATGTCATATTCATGGATGACTGTCTTTTTTTCTTCTACAATGGCAGCAAACATCAAATTGTGATGTTGAAAGACACAAATAAAGGATCTGCTGAGATTCAAACTCAACTCCTGTTATTTATTGTCAGTCTTTTCATTAAGGACACTCATGCAACCATTTAGTGAACTCTATCACTCTAATATCAGCATAAGTCATGTTACCAGCTATATCAGATATGAATTTGTGTCTGTGATGGTGCACCATCATGGTAGAGGTAGTTCAAAAATATATTTCAACTGAAAGTAGTATAAATGATCATCAAGCAAAGGCTCAGTTACGAGTGGATTTATATCCAGTCCCTGTGATAACGATGAGAATCTAAATAGGTAAAATGCATTCACTTCAAAGCTAGACAACTCACTACATTTCAATTTAACATCAGTCTAAAAGGAGTTTCTCCAAAAAATGTTGGAAAAAAACGCTGTATAAAAAAAAAGTAGGACGAGGTGGCCGAGTGGTTAAGGCGATGGACTGCTAATCCATTGTGCTCTGCACGCATGGGTTCAAATCCCATCCTCGTCGTCCTGAGTTACCTGCAAATTTTATTCAAAACGGCCCCAACGGGCTAAAAAAGAAGAATATGTTCAAACAAATCAAATCCAATCAAAATCCAATTCTACTCAAAATTGATAGAAGTGAAAACAGTATTTAACCTCCAAGATTACTCAAGTAACATAAAGATTTCCTTTGTAGAAATACAATTCTTGACACTATTTTGTAGGTCCCATGGAACTGAAAACTACATTTTCCCCTGCATTCTACCTTGACCTTAAAAGTGATTGATTTCTAATTGATCCTGAGAAAGTAACTTTCTAATACACATTTTTCAGCAGCTATTATACCAGTGCCTTATGTCTGGAATCTTCTTGGGATTAAAGAACCAGACTTTTCCTTGAAAACCGATTGTTTTGAAGTGATATACTGCACATCTATTGGGCAGTACAAGGTGTGTTGGAAATCCACCCTTCACAGGTTAGTTACTGCCATCTAAATATGCTTTTGTATAATGATTTCAGAGTCAAAAAGCAAGAAGATGAATAAAGTTGCATCAGAATCTAGTCCATTAAGGAAGTGTAGTTGAAGACGGAATAATGGAAGTTGGCATGTCATATTCATGGATGACTGTCTTTTTTTCTTCTACAATGCCAGCAAACATCAAATTGTGATGTTGAAAGACACAAATAAAGGATCTGCTGAGATTCAAACTCAACTCCTGTTATTTATTGTCAGTCTTTTCATTAAGGACACTCATGCAAACATTTAGTGAACTCTATCACTCTAATATCAGCATAAGTCATGTTATTAACCAGCTATATCAGATATGAATTTGTGTCTGTGATGGTGCACCATCATGGTAGAGGTAGAGGTAAAAAATAAGAAGGACAAGGTGGCCGAGTGGTTAAGGCGATGGACTGCTAATCCATTGTGCTCTGCACGCATGGGTTCGAATCCCATCCTCGTCGTCCTGAGTTACCTGCAAATTTTATTCAAAACGGCCCCAACGGGCTAAAAAAGAAGAATATGTTCGAAGAAATCAAATCCAATCAAAATCCAATTCTACTCAAAATTGATAGAAGTGAAAACAGTATTTAACCTCCAAGATTACTCAAGTAACATAAAGATTTCCTTTGTAGAAATACAATTCTTGACACTATTTTGTAGGTCCCATGGAACTGAAAACTACATTTTTCCCTGCATTCTACCTTGACCTTAAAAGTGATTGATTTCTAATTGATCCTGAGAAAGTAACTTTCTAATACACATTTTTCAGCAGCTATTATACCAGTGCCTTATGTCTGGAATCTTCTTGGGATTAAAGAACCAGACTTTTCCTTGAAAACCGATTGTTTTGAAGTGATATACTGCACATCTATTGGGCAGTACAAGGTGTGTTGCAAATCCACCCTTCACAGGTTAGTTACTGCCATCTAAATATGCTTTTGTATAATGATTTCAGAGTCAAAAAGCAAGAAGATGAATAAAGTTGCATCAGAATCTAGTCCATTAAGGAAGTGTAGTTGAAGACGGAATAATGGAAGTTGGCATGTCATATTCATGGATGACTGTCTTTTTTTCTTCTACAATGGCAGCAAACATCAAATTGTGATGTTGAAAGACACAAATAAAGGATCTGCTGAGATTCAAACTCAACTCCTGTTATTTATTGTCAGTCTTTTCATTAAGGACACTCATGCAAACATTTAGTGAACTCTATCACTCTAATATCAGCATAAGTCATGTTATTAACCAGCTATATCAGTTATGAATTTGTGTCTGTGATGGTGCACCATCATGGTAGAGGTAGTTCAAAAATATATTTCAACTGAAAGTAGTATAAATGATCATCAAGCAAAGGCTCAGTTACGAGTGGATTTATATCCAGTCCCTATGATAACGATGAGAATCTAAATAGGTAAAATGCATTCACTTCAAAGCTAGATAACTCACTACATTTCAATTTAACATCAGTCTAAAAGGAGTTTCTCCAAAAAATGTTCGAAAAAGACGCAGTTTAAAAAATAAGTAGGACGAGGTGGCCGAGTGGTTAAGGCGATGGACTGCTAATCCATTGTGCTCTGCACGCATGGGTTCAAATCCCATCCTCGTCGTCCTGAGTTACCTGCAAATTTTATTCAAAACGGCCCCAACGGGCTAAAAAAGAAGAATATGTTCGAAGAAATCAAATCCAATCAAAATCCAATTCTACTCAAAATTGATAGAAGTGAAAACAGTATTTAACCTCCAAGATTACTCAAGTAACATAAAGATTTCCTTTGTAGAAATACAATTCTTGACACTATTTTGTAGGTCCCATGGAACTGAAAACTACATTTTTCCCTGCATTCTACCTTGACCTTAAAAGTGATTGATTTCTAATTGATCCTCAGAAAGTAACTTTCTAATACACATTTTTCAGCAGCTATTATACCAGTGCCTTATGTCTGGAATCTTCTTGGGATTAAAGAACCAGACTTTTCCTTGAAAACCGATTGTTTTGAAGTGATATACTGCACATCTATTGGGCAGTACAAGGTGTGTTGCAAATCCACCCTTCACAGGATAGTTATTGCCATCTAAATATGCTTTTGTATAATGATTTCAGAGTCAAAAAGCAAGAAGATGAACAAAGTTGCATCAGAATCTAGTCCATTAAGGAAGTGTAGTTGAAGACGGAATAATGGAAGTTGGCATGTCATATTCATGGATGACTGTCTTTTTTTCTTCTACAATGGCAGCAAACATCAAATTGTGATGTTGAAAGACACAAATAAAGGATCTGCTGAGATTCAAACTCAACTCCTGTTATTTATTGTCAGTCTTTTCATTAAGGACACTCATGCAAACATTTAGTGAACTCTATCACTCTAATATCAGCATAAGTCATGTTACCAGCTATATCAGATATGAATTTGTGTCTGTGATGGTGCACCATCATGGTAGAGGTAGTTCAAAAATATATTTCAACTGAAAGTAGTATAAATGATCATCAAGCAAAGGCTCAGTTACGAGTGGATTTATATCCAGTCCCTGTGATAACGATGAGAATCTAAATAGGTAAAATGCATTCACTTCAAAGCTAGATAACTCACTACATTTCAATTTAACATCAGTCTAAAAGGAGTTTCTCCAAAAATGTTCGAAAAAGACGCAGTCTAAAAAATAAGTAGGACGAGGTGGCCGAGTGGTTAAGGCGATGGACTGCTAATCCATTGTGCTCTGCACGCATGGGTTCGAATCCCATCCTCGTCGTCCTGAGTTACCTGCAAATTTTATTCAAAACGGCCCCAACGGGCTAAAAAAGAAGAATATGTTCGAAGAAATCAAATCCAATCAAAATTCAATTCTACTCAAAATTGATAGAAGTGAAAACAGTATTTAACCTCCAAGATTACTCAAGTAACATAAAGATTTCCTTTGTAGAAATACAATTCTTGACACTATTTTGTAGGTCCCATGGAACTGAAAACTACATTTTTCCCTGCATTCTACCTTGACCTTAAAAGTGATTGATTTCTAATTGATCCTGAGAAAGTAACTTTCTAATACACATTTTTCAGCAGCTATTATACCAGTGCCTTATGTCTGGAATCTTCTTGGGATTAAAGAACCAGACTTTTCCTTGAAAACCGATTGTTTTGAAGTGATATACTGCACATCTATTGGGCAGTACAAGGTGTGTTGCAAATCCACCCTTCACAGGTTAGTTACTGCCATCTAAATATGCTTTTGTATAATGATTTCAGAGTGAAAAAGCAAGAAGATGAACAAAGTTGCATCAGAATCTAGTCCATTAAGGAAGTGTAGTTGAAGACGGAATAATGGAAGTTGGCATGTCATATTCATGGATGACTGTCTTTTTTTCTTCTACAATGGCAGCAAATATCAAATTGTGATGTTGAAAGACACAAATAAAGGATCTGCTGAGATTCAAACTCAACTCCTGTTATTTATTGTCAGTCTTTTCATTAAGGACACTCATGCAAACATTTAGTGAACTCTATCACTCTAATATCAGCATAAGTCATGTTACCAGCTATATCAGATATGAATTTGTGTCTGTGATGGTGCACCATCATGGTAGAGGTAGTTCAAAAATATATTTCAACTGAAAGTAGTATAAATGATCATCAAGCAAAGGCTCAGTTACGAGTGGATTTATATCCAGTCCCTGTGATAACGATGAGAATCTAAATAGGTAAAATGCATTCACTTCAAAGCTAGATAACTCACTACATTTCAATTTAACATCAGTCTAAAAGGAGTTTCTCCAAAAAATGTTCGAAAAAGTCGCAGCCTAAAAAATAAGTAGGACGAGGTGGCCGAGTGGTTAAGGCGATGGACTGCTAATCCATTGTGCTCTGCACGCATGGGTTCGAATCCCATCCTCGTCGTCCTGAGTTACCTGCAAATTTTATTCAAAACGGCCCCAACGGGCTAAAAAAGAAGAATATGTTCGAAGAAATCAAATCCAATCAAAATCCAATTCTACTCAAAATTGATAGAAGTGAAAACAGTATTTAACCTCCAAGATTACTCAAGTAACATAAAGATTTCCTTTGTAGAAATACAATTCTTGACACTATTTTGTAGGTCCCATGGAACTGAAAACTACATTTTTCCCTGCATTCTACCTTGACCTTAAAAGTGATTGATTTCTAATTGATCCTCAGAAAGTAACTTTCTAATACACATTTTTCAGCAGCTATTATACCAGTGCCTTATGTCTGGAATCTTCTTGGGATTAAAGAACCAGACTTTTCCTTGAAAACCGATTGTTTTGAAGTGATATACTGCACATCTATTGGGCAGTACAAGGTGTGTTGCAAATCCACCCTTCACAGGTTAGTTACTGCCATCTAAATATGCTTTTGTATAATGATTTCAGAGTCAAAAAGCAAGAAGATGAACAAAGTTGCATTAGAATCTAGTCCATTAAGGAAGTGTAGTTGAAGACGGAATAATGGAAGTTGGCATGTCATATTCATGGATGACTGTCTTTTTTTCTTCTACAATGGCAGCAAACATCAAATTGTGATGTTGAAAGACACAAATAAAGGATCTGCTGAGATTCAAACTCAACTCCTGTTATTTATTGTCAGTCTTTTCATTAAGGACACTCATGCAAACATTTAGTGAACTCTATCACTCTAATATCAGCATAAGTCATGTTACCAGCTATATCAGATATGAATTTGTGTCTGTGATGGTGCACCATCATGGTAGAGGTAGTTCAAAAATATATTTCAACTGAAAGTAGTATAAATGATCATCAAGCAAAGGCTCAGTTACGAGTGGATTTATATCCAGTCCCTGTGATAACGATGAGAATCTAAATAGGTAAAATGCATTCACTTCAAAGCTAGATAACTCACTACATTTCAATTTAACATCAGTCTAAAAGGAGTTTCTCCAAAAAATGTTCGAAAAAGTCGCAGCCTAAAAAATAAGTAGGACGAGGTGGCCGAGTGGTTAAGGCGATGGACTGCTAATCCATTGTGCTCTGCACGCATGGGTTCGAATCCCATCCTCGTCGTCCTGAGTTACCTGCAAATGTTATTCAAAACGGCCCCAACGGGCTAAAAAAGAAGAATATGTTCGAAGAAATCAAATCCAATCAAAATCCAATTCTACTCAAAATTGATAGAAGTGAAAACAGTATTTAACCTCCAAGATTACTCAAGTAACATAAAGATTTCCTTTGTAGAAATACAATTCTTGACACTATTTTGTAGGTCCCATGGAACTGAAAACTACATTTTTCCCTGCATTCTACCTTGACCTTAAAAGTGATTGATTTCTAATTGATCCTGAGAAAGTAACTTTCTAATACACATTTTTCAGCAGCTATTATACCAGTGCCTTATGTCTGGAATCTTCTTGGGAATAAAGAACCAGACTTTTCCTTGAAAACCGATTGTTTTGAAGTGATATACTGCACATCTATTGGGCAGTACAAGGTGTGTTGCAAATCCACCCTTCATAGGTTAGTTACTGCCATCTAAATATGCTTTTGTATAATGATTTCAGAGTCAAAAAGCAAGAAGATGAACAAAGTTGCATCAGAATCTAGTCCATTAAGGAAGTGTAGTTGAAGACGGAATAATGGAAGTTGGCATGTCATATTCATGGATGACTGTCTTTTTTTCTTCTACAATGGCAGAAAACATCAAATTGTGATGTTGAAAGACACAAATAAAGGATCTGCTGAGATTCAAACTCAACTCCTGTTATTTATTGTCAGTCTTTTCATTAAGGACACTCATGCAAACATTTAGTGAACTCTATCACTCTAATATCAGCATAAGTCATGTTACCAGCTATATCAGATATGAATTTGTGTCTGTGATGGTGCACCATCATGGTAGAGGTAGTTCAAAAATATATTTCAACTGAAAGTAGTATAAATGATCATCAAGCAAAGGCTCAGTTACGAGTGGATTTATATCCAGTTCCTGTGATAACGATGAGAATCTAAATAGGTAAAATGCATTCACTTCAAAGCTAGATAACTCACTACATTTCAATTTAACATCACTCTAAAAGGAGTTTCTCCAAAAAATGTTCGAAAAAGACGCAGTCTAAAAAACAAGTAGGACGAGGTGGCCGAGTGGTTAAGGCGATGGACTGCTAATCCATTGTGCTCTGCACGCATGGGTTCGAATCCCATCCTCGTCGTCCTGAGTTACCTGCAAATTTTATTCAAAAAGGCCCCAACGGGCTAAAAAAGAAGAATATGTTTGAAGAAATCAAATCCAATCAAAATCCAATTCTACTCAAAATTGATAGAAGTGAAAACAGTATTTAACCTCCAAGATTACTCAAGTAACATAAAGATTTCCTTTGTAGAAATACAATTCTTGACACTATTTTGTAGGTCCCATGGAACTGAAAACTACATTTTTCCCTGCATTCTACCTTGACCTTAAAAGTGATTGATTTCTAATTGATCCTGAGAAAGTAACTTTCTAATACACATTTTTCAGCAGCTATTATACCAGTGCCTTATGTCTGGAATCTTCTTGGGAATAAAGAACCAGACTTTTCCTTGAAAACCGATTGTTTTGAAGTGATATACTGCACATCTATTGGGCAGTACAAGGTGTGTTGCAAATCCACCCTTCATAGGTTAGTTACTGCCATCTAAATATGCTTTTGTATAATGATTTCAGAGTCAAAAAGCAAGAAGATGAACAAAGTTGCATCAGAATCTAGTCCATTAAGGAAGTGTAGTTGAAGACGGAATAATGGAAGTTGGCATGTCATATTCATGGATGACTGTCTTTTTTTCTTCTACAATGGCAGCAAACATCAAATTGTGATGTTGAAAGACACAAATAAAGGATCTGCTGAGATTCAAACTCAACTCCTGTTATTTATTGTCAGTCTTTTCATTAAGGACACTCATGCAAACATTTAGTGAACTCTATCACTCTAATATCAGCATAAGTCATGTTACCAGCTATATCAGATATGAATTTGTGTCTGTGATGGTGCACCATCATGGTAGAGGTAGTTCAAAAATATATTTCAACTGAAAGTAGTATAAATGATCATCAAGCAAAGGCTCAGTTACGAGTGGATTTATATCCAGTCCCTGTGATAACGATGAGAATCTAAATAGGTAAAATGCATTCACTTCAAAGCTAGATAACTCACTACATTTCAATTTAACATCACTCTAAAAGGAGTTTCTCCAAAAATGTTCGAAAAAGACGCAGTCTAAAAAATAAGTAGGACGAGGTGGCCGAGTGGTTAAGGCGATGGACTGCTAATCCATTGTGCTCTGCACGCATGGGTTCGAATCCCATCCTCGTCGTCCTGAGTTACCTGCAAATTTTATTCAAAACGGCCCCAACGGGCTAAAAAAGAAGAATATGTTCGAAGAAATCAAATCCAATCAAAATTCAATTCTACTCAAAATTGATAGAAGTGAAAACAGTATTTAACCTCCAAGATTACTCAAGTAACATAAAGATTTCCTTTGTAGAAATACAATTCTTGACACTATTTTGTAGGTCCCATGGAACTGAAAACTACATTTTTCCCTGCATTCTACCTTGACCTTAAAAGTGATTGATTTCTAATTGATCCTGAGAAAGTAACTTTCTAATACACATTTTTCAGCAGCTATTATACCAGTGCCTTATGTCTGGAATCTTCTTGGGATTAAAGAACCAGACTTTTCCTTGAAAACCGATTGTTTTGAAGTGATATACTGCACATCTATTGGGCAGTACAAGGTGTGTTGCAAATCCACCCTTCACAGGTTAGTTACTGCCATCTAAATATGCTTTTGTATAATGATTTCAGAGTCAAAAAGCAAGAAGATGAACAAAGTTGCATCAGAATCTAGTCCATTAAGGAAGTGTAGTTGAAGACGGAATAATGGAAGTTGGCATGTCATATTCATGGATGACTGTCTTTTTTTCTTCTACAATGGCAGCAAACATCAAATTGTGATGTTGAAAGACACAAATAAAGGATCTGCTGAGATTCAAACTCAACTCCTGTTATTTATTGTCAGTCTTTTCATTAAGGACACTCATGCAAACATTTAGTGAACTCTATCACTCTAATATCAGCATAAGTCATGTTACCAGCTATATCAGATATGAATTTGTGTCTGTGATGGTGCACCATCATGGTAGAGGTAGTTCAAAAATATATTTCAACTGAAAGTAGTATAAATGATCATCAAGCAAAGGCTCAGTTACGAGTGGATTTATATCCAGTCCCTGTGATAACGATGAGAATCTAAATAGGTAAAATGCATTCACTTCAAAGCTAGATAACTCACTACATTTCAATTTAACATCAGTCTAAAAGGAGTTTCTCCAAAAAATGTTCGAAAAAGACGCAGTCTAAAAAATAAGTAGGACGAGGTGGCCGAGTGGTTAAGGCGATGGACTGCTAATCCATTGTGCTCTGCACGCATGGGTTCGAATCCCATCCTCGTCGTCCTGAGTTACCTGCAAATTTTATTCAAAACGGCCCCAACGGGCTAAAAAAGAAGAATATGTTCGAAGAAATCAAATCCAATCAAAATCCAATTCTACTCAAAATTGATAGAAGTGAAAACAGTATTTAACCTCCAAGATTACTCAAGTAACATAAAGATTTCCTTTGTAGAAATACAATTCTTGACACTATTTTGTAGGTCCCATGGAACTGAAAACTACATTTTTCCCTGCATTCTACCTTGACCTTAAAAGTGATTGATTTCTAATTGATCCTCAGAAAGTAACTTTCTAATACACATTTTTCAGCAGCTATTATACCAGTGCCTTATGTCTGGAATCTTCTTGGGATTAAAGAACCAGACTTTTCCTTGAAAACCGATTGTTTTGAAGTGATATACTGCACATCTATTGGGCAGTACAAGGTGTGTTGCAAATCCACCCTTCACAGGTTAGTTACTGCCATCTAAATATGCTTTTGTATAATGATTTCAGAGTCAAAAAGCAAGAAGATGAACAAAGTTGCATCAGAATCTAGTCCATTAAGGAAGTGTAGTTGAAGACGGAATAATGGAAGTTGGCATGTCATATTCATGGATGACTGTCTTTTTTTCTTCTACAATGGCAGCAAACATCAAATTGTGATGTTGAAAGACACAAATAAAGGATCTGCTGAGATTCAAACTCAACTCCTGTTATTTATTGTCAGTTTTTTCATTAAGGACACTCATGCAAACATTTAGTGAACTCTATCACTCTAATATCAGCATAAGTCATGTTACCAGCTATATCAGATATGAATTTGTGTCTGTGATGGTGCACCATCATGGTAGAGGTAGTTCAAAAATATATTTCAACTGAAAGTAGTATAAATGATCATCAAGCAAAGGCTCAGTTACGAGTGGATTTATATCCAGTCCCTGTGATAACGATGAGAATCTAAATAGGTAAAATGCATTCACTTCAAAGCTAGATAACTCACTACATTTCAATTTAACATCAGTCTAAAAGGAGTTTCTCCAAAAAATGTTCGAAAAAGACGCAGTCTAAAAAATAAGTAGGACGAGGTGGCCGAGTGGTTAAGGCGATGGACTGCTAATCCATTGTGCTCTGCACGCATGGGTTCGAATCCCATCCTCGTCGTCCTGAGTTACCTGCAAATTTTATTCAAAACGGCCCCAACGGGCTAAAAAAGAAGAATATGTTCGAAGAAATCAAATCCAATCAAAATCCAATTCTACTCAAAATTGATAGAAGTGAAAACAGTATTTAACCTCCAAGATTACTCAAGTAACATAAAGATTTCCTTTGTAGAAATACAATTCTTGACACTATTTTGTAGGTCCCATGGAACTGAAAACTACATTTTTCCCTGCATTCTACCTTGACCTTAAAAGTGATTGATTTCTAATTGATCCTGAGAAAGTAACTTTCTAATACACATTTTTCAGCAGCTATTATACCAGTGCCTTATGTCTGGAATCTTCTTGGGATTAAAGAACCAGACTTTTCCTTGAAAACCGATTGTTTTGAAGTGATATACTGCACATCTATTGGGCAGTACAAGGTGTGTTGCAAATCCACCCTTCACAGGTTAGTTACTGCCATCTAAATATGCTTTTGTATAATGATTTCAGAGTCAAAAAGCAAGAAGATGAACAAAGTTGCATCAGAATCTAGTCCATTAAGGAAGTGTAGTTGAAGACGGAATAATGGAAGTTGGCATGTCATATTCATGGATGACTGTCTTTTTTTCTTCTACAATGGCAGCAAACATCAAATTGTGATGTTGAAAGACACAAATAAAGGATCTGCTGAGATTCAAACTCAACTCCTGTTATTTATTGTCAGTCTTTTCATTAAGGACACTCATGCAAACATTTAGTGAACTCTATCACTCTAATATCAGCATAAGTCATGTTACCAGCTATATCAGATATGAATTTGTGTCTGTGATGGTGCACCATCATGGTAGAGGTAGTTCAAAAATATATTTCAACTGAAAGTAGTATAAATGATCATCAAGCAAAGGCTCAGTTACGAGTGGATTTATATCCAGTCCCTGTGATAACGATGAGAATCTAAATAGGTAAAATGCATTCACTTCAAAGCTAGATAACTCACTACATTTCAATTTAACATCAGTCTAAAAGGAGTTTCTCCAAAAAATGTTCGAAAAAGACGCAGTCTAAAAAACAAGTAGGACGAGGTGGCCGAGTGGTTAAGGCGATGGACTGCTAATCCATTGTGCTCTGCACGCATGGGTTCGAATCCCATCCTCGTCGTCCTGAGTTACCTGCAAATTTTATTCAAAACGGCCCCAACGGGCTAAAAAAGAAGAATATGTTCGAAGAAATCAAATCCAATCAAAATCCAATTCTACTCAAAATTGATAGAAGTGAAAACAGTATTTAACCTCCAAGATTACTCAAGTAACATAAAGATTTCCTTTGTAGAAATACAATTCTTGACACTATTTTGTAGGTCCCATGGAACTGAAAACTACATTTTTCCCTGCATTCTACCTTGACCTTAAAAGTGATTGATTTCTAATTGATCCTCAGAAAGTAACTTTCTAATACACATTTTTCAGCAGCTATTATACCAGTGCCTTATGTCTGGAATCTTCTTGGGATTAAAGAACCAGACTTTTCCTTGAAAACCGATTGTTTTGAAGTGATATACTGCACATCTATTGGGCAGTACAAGGTGTGTTGCAAATCCACCCTTCACAGGTTAGTTACTGCCATCTAAATATGCTTTTGTATAATGATTTCAGAGTCAAAAAGCAAGAAGATGAACAAAGTTGCATCAGAATCTAGTCCATTAAGGAAGTGTAGTTGAAGACGGAATAATGGAAGTTGGCATGTCATATTCATGGATGACTGTCTTTTTTTCTTCTACAATGGCAGCAAACATCAAATTGTGATGTTGAAAGACACAAATAAAGGATCTGCTGAGATTCAAACTCAACTCCTGTTATTTATTGTCAGTCTTTTCATTAAGGACACTCATGCAAACATTTAGTGAACTCTATCACTCTAATATCAGCATAAGTCATGTTACCAGCTATATCAGATATGAATTTGTGTCTGTGATGGTGCACCATCATGGTAGAGGTAGTTCAAAAATATATTTCAACTGAAAGTAGTATAAATGATCATCAAGCAAAGGCTCAGTTACGAGTGGATTTATATCCAGTCCCTGTGATAACGATGAGAATCTAAATAGGTAAAATGCATTCACTTCAAAGCTAGATAACTCACTACATTTCAATTTAACATCAGTCTAAAAGGAGTTTCTCCAAAAAATGTTCGAAAAAGACGCAGTCTAAAAATCAAGTAGGACGAGGTGGCCGAGTGGTTAAGGCGATGGACTGCTAATCCATTGTGCTCTGCACGCATGGGTTCGAATCCCATCCTCGTCGTCCTGAGTTACCTGCAAATTTTATTCAAAACGGCCCCAACGGGCTAAAAAAGAAGAATATGTTCGAAGAAATCAAATCCAATCAAAATCCAATTCTACTCAAAATTGATAGAAGTGAAAACAGTATTTAACCTCCAAGATTACTCAAGTAACATAAAGATTTCCTTTGTAGAAATACAATTCTTGACACTATTTTGTAGGTCCCATGGAACTGAAAACTACATTTTTCCCTGCATTCTACCTTGACCTTAAAAGTGATTGATTTCTAATTGATCCTGAGAAAGTAACTTTCTAATACACATTTTTCAGCAGCTATTATACCAGTGCCTTATGTCTGGAATCTTCTTGGGAATAAAGAACCAGACTTTTCCTTGAAAACCGATTGTTTTGAAGTGATATACTGCACATCTATTGGGCAGTACAAGGTGTGTTGCAAATCCACCCTTCACAGGTTAGTTACTGCCATCTAAATATGCTTTTGTATAATGATTTCAGAGTCAAAAAGCAAGAAGATGAACAAAGTTGCATCAGAATCTAGTCCATTAAGGAAGTGTAGTTGAAGACGGAATAATGGAAGTTGGCATGTCATATTCATGGATGACTGTCTTTTTTTCTTCTACAATGGCAGCAAACATCAAATTGTGATGTTGAAAGACACAAATAAAGGATCTGCTGAGATTCAAACTCAACTCCTGTTATTTATTGTCAGTCTTTTCATTAAGGACACTCATGCAAACATTTAGTGAACTCTATCACTCTAATATCAGCATAAGTCATGTTACCAGCTATATCAGATATGAATTTGTGTCTGTGATGGTGCACCATCATGGTAGAGGTAGTTCAAAAATATATTTCAACTGAAAGTAGTATAAATGATCATCAAGCAAAGGCTCAGTTACGAGTGGATTTATATCCAGTCCCTGTGATAACGATGAGAATCTAAATAGGTAAAATGCATTCACTTCAAAGCTAGATAACTCACTACATTTCAATTTAACATCAGTCTAAAAGGAGTTTCTCCAAAAAATGTTCGAAAAAGACGCAGTCTAAAAAATAAGTAGGACGAGGTGGCCGAGTGGTTAAGGCGATGGACTGCTAATCCATTGTGCTCTGCACGCATGGGTTCGAGTCCCATCCTCGTCGTCCTGAGTTACCTGCAAATTTTATTCAAAACGGCCCCAACGGGCTAAAAAAGAAGAATATGTTCGAAGAAATCAAATCCAATCAAAATCCAATTCTACTCAAAATTGATAGAAGTGAAAACAGTATTTAACCTCCAAGATTACTCAAGTAACATAAAGATTTCCTTTGTAGAAATACAATTCTTGACACTATTTTGTAGGTCCCATGGAACTGAAAACTACATTTTTCCCTGCATTCTACCTTGACCTTAAAAGTGATTGATTTCTAATTGATCCTGAGAAAGTAACTTTCTAATACACATTTTTCAGCAGCTATTATACCAGTGCCTTATGTCTGGAATCTTCTTGGGAATAAAGAACCAGACTTTTCCTTGAAAACCGATTGTTTTGAAGTGATATACTGCACATCTATTGGGCAGTACAAGGTGTGTTGCAAATCCACCCTTCACAGGTTAGTTACTGCCATCTAAATATGCTTTTGTATAATGATTTCAGAGTCAAAAAGCAAGAAGATGAACAAAGTTGCATCAGAATCTAGTCCATTAAGGAAGTGTAGTTGAAGACGGAATAATGGAAGTTGGCATGTCATATTCATGGATGACTGTCTTTTTTTCTTCTACAATGGCAGCAAACATCAAATTGTGATGTTGAAAGACACAAATAAAGGATCTGCTGAGATTCAAACTCAACTCCTGTTATTTATTGTCAGTCTTTTCATTAAGGACACTCATGCAAACATTTAGTGAACTCTATCACTCTAATATCAGCATAAGTCATGTTACCAGCTATATCAGATATGAATTTGTGTCTGTGATGGTGCACCATCATGGTAGAGGTAGTTCAAAAATATATTTCAACTGAAAGTAGTATAAATGATCATCAAGCAAAGGCTCAGTTACGAGTGGATTTATATCCAGTCCCTGTGATAACGATGAGAATCTAAATAGGTAAAATGCATTCACTTCAAAGCTAGATAACTCACTACATTTCAATTTAACATCAGTCTAAAAGGAGTTTCTCCAAAAAATGTTCGAAAAAGACGCAGTCTAAAAAATAAGTAGGACGAGGTGGCCGAGTGGTTAAGGCGATGGACTGCTAATCCATTGTGCGCTGCACGCATGGGTTCGAATCCCATCCTCGTCGTCCTGAGTTACCTGCAAATTTTATTCAAAACGGCCCCATCGGGCTAAAAAAGAAGAATATGTTCGAAGAAATCAAATCCAATCAAAATCCAATTCTACTCAAAATTGATAGAAGTGAAAACAGTATTTAACCTCCAAGATTACTCAAGTAACATAAAGATTTCCTTTGTAGAAATACAATTCTTGACACTATTTTGTAGGTCCCATGGAACTGAAAACTACATTTTTCCCTGCATTCTACCTTGACCTTAAAAGTGATTGATTTCTAATTGATCCTGAGAAAGTAACTTTCTAATACACATTTTTCAGCAGCTATTATACCAGTGCCTTATGTCTGGAATCTTCTTGGGAATAAAGAACCAGACTTTTCCTTGAAAACCGATTGTTTTGAAGTGATATACTGCACATCTATTGGGCAGTACAAGGTGTGTTGCAAATCCACCCTTCACAGGTTAGTTACTGCCATCTAAATATGCTTTTGTATAATGATTTCAGAGTCAAAAAGCAAGAAGATGAACAAAGTTGCATCAGAATCTAGTCCATTAAGGAAGTGTAGTTGAAGACGGAATAATGGAAGTTGGCATGTCATATTCATGGATGACTGTCTTTTTTTCTTCTACAATGGCAGCAAACATCAAATTGTGATGTTGAAAGACACAAATAAAGGATCTGCTGAGATTCAAACTCAACTCCTGTTATTTATTGTCAGTCTTTTCATTAAGGACACTCATGCAAACATTTAGTGAACTCTATCACTCTAATATCAGCATAAGTCATGTTACCAGCTATATCAGATATGAATTTGTGTCTGTGATGGTGCACCATCATGGTAGAGGTAGTTCAAAAATATATTTCAACTGAAAGTAGTATAAATGATCATCAAGCAAAGGCTCAGTTACGAGTGGATTTATATCCAGTCCCTGTGATAACGATGAGAATCTAAATAGGTAAAATGCATTCACTTCAAAGCTAGATAACTCACTACATTTCAATTTAACATCAGTCTAAAAGGAGTTTCTCCAAAAAATGTTCGAAAAAGACGCAGTCTAAAAATTAAGTAGGACGAGGTGGCCGAGTGGTTAAGGCGATGGACTGCTAATCCATTGTGCTCTGCACGCATGGGTTCGAGTCCCATCCTCGTCGTCCTGAGTTACCTGCAAATTTTATTCAAAACGGCCCCAACGGGCTAAAAAAGAAGAATATGTTCGAAGAAATCAAATCCAATCAAAATCCAATTCTACTCAAAATTGATAGAAGTGAAAACAGTATTTAACCTCCAAGATTACTCAAGTAACATAAAGATTTCCTTTGTAGAAATACAATTCTTGACACTATTTTGTAGGTCCCATGGAACTGAAAACTACATTTTTCCCTGCATTCTACCTTGACCTTAAAAGTGATTGATTTCTAATTGATCCTGAGAAAGTAACTTTCTAATACACATTTTTCAGCAGCTATTATACCAGTGCCTTATGTCTGGAATCTTCTTGGGAATAAAGAACCAGACTTTTCCTTGAAAACCGATTGTTTTGAAGTGATATACTGCACATCTATTGGGCAGTACAAGGTGTGTTGCAAATCCACCCTTCACAGGTTAGTTACTGCCATCTAAATATGCTTTTGTATAATGATTTCAGAGTCAAAAAGCAAGAAGATGAACAAAGTTGCATCAGAATCTAGTCCATTAAGGAAGTGTAGTTGAAGACGGAATAATGGAAGTTGGCATGTCATATTCATGGATGACTGTCTTTTTTTCTTCTACAATGGCAGCAAACATCAAATTGTGATGTTGAAAGACACAAATAAAGGATCTGCTGAGATTCAAACTCAACTCCTGTTATTTATTGTCAGTCTTTTCATTAAGGACACTCATGCAAACATTTAGTGAACTCTATCACTCTAATATCAGCATAAGTCATGTTACCAGCTATATCAGATATGAATTTGTGTCTGTGATGGTGCACCATCATGGTAGAGGTAGTTCAAAAATATATTTCAACTGAAAGTAGTATAAATGATCATCAAGCAAAGGCTCAGTTACGAGTGGATTTATATCCAGTCCCTGTGATAACGATGAGAATCTAAATAGGTAAAATGCATTCACTTCAAAGCTAGATAACTCACTACATTTCAATTTAACATCAGTCTAAAAGGAGTTTCTCCAAAAAATGTTCGAAAAAGACGCAGTCTAAAAAATAAGTAGGACGAGGTGGCCGAGTGGTTAAGGCGATGGACTGCTAATCCATTGTGCGCTGCACGCATGGGTTCGAATCCCATCCTCGTCGTCCTGAGTTACCTGCAAATTTTATTCAAAACGGCCCCATCGGGCTAAAAAAGAAGAATATGTTCGAAGAAATCAAATCCAATCAAAATCCAATTCTACTCAAAATTGATAGAAGTGAAAACAGTATTTAACCTCCAAGATTACTCAAGTAACATAAAGATTTCCTTTGTAGAAATACAATTCTTGACACTATTTTGTAGGTCCCATGGAACTGAAAACTACATTTTTCCCTGCATTCTACCTTGACCTTAAAAGTGATTGATTTCTAATTGATCCTGAGAAAGTAACTTTCTAATACACATTTTTCAGCAGCTATTATACCAGTGCCTTATGTCTGGAATCTTCTTGGGAATAAAGAACCAGACTTTTCCTTGAAAACCGATTGTTTTGAAGTGATATACTGCACATCTATTGGGCAGTACAAGGTGTGTTGCAAATCCACCCTTCACAGGTTAGTTACTGCCATCTAAATATGCTTTTGTATAATGATTTCAGAGTCAAAAAGCAAGAAGATGAACAAAGTTGCATCAGAATCTAGTCCATTAAGGAAGTGTAGTTGAAGACGGAATAATGGAAGTTGGCATGTCATATTCATGGATGACTGTCTTTTTTTCTTCTACAATGGCAGCAAACATCAAATTGTGATGTTGAAAGACACAAATAAAGGATCTGCTGAGATTCAAACTCAACTCCTGTTATTTATTGTCAGTCTTTTCATTAAGGACACTCATGCAAACATTTAGTGAACTCTATCACTCTAATATCAGCATAAGTCATGTTACCAGCTATATCAGATATGAATTTGTGTCTGTGATGGTGCACCATCATGGTAGAGGTAGTTCAAAAATATATTTTAACTGAAAGTAGTATAAATGATCATCAAGCAAAGGCTCAGTTACGAGTGGATTTATATCCAGTCCCTGTGATAACGATGAGAATCTAAATAGGTAAAATGCATTCACTTCAAAGCTAGATAACTCACTACATTTCAATTTAACATCAGTCTAAAAGGAGTTTCTCCAAAAAATGTTCGAAAAAGACGCAGTCTAAAAATTAAGTAGGACGAGGTGGCCGAGTGGTTAAGGCGATGGACTGCTAATCCATTGTGCTCTGCACGCATGGGTTTGAATCCCATCCTCGTCGTCCTGAGTTACCTGCAAATTTTATTCAAAACGGCCCCAACGGGCTAAAAAAGAAGAATATGTTCGAAGAAATCAAATCCAATCAAAATCCAATTCTACTCAAAATTGATAGAAGTGAAAACAGTATTTAACCTCCAAGATTACTCAAGTAACATAAAGATTTCCTTTGTAGAAATACAATTCTTGACACTATTTTGTAGGTCCCATGGAACTGAAAACTACATTTTTCCCTGCATTCTACCTTGACCTTAAAAGTGATTGATTTCTAATTGATCCTGAGAAAGTAACTTTCTAATACACATTTTTCAGCAGCTATTATACCAGTGCCTTATGTCTGGAATCTTCTTGGGATTAAAGAACCAGACTTTTCCTTGAAAACCGATTGTTTTGAAGTGATATACTGCACATCTATTGGGCAGTACAAGGTGTGTTGCAAATCCACCCTTCACAGGTTAGTTACTGCCATCTAAATATGCTTTTGTATAATGATTTCAGAGTCAAAAAGCAAGAAGATGAACAAAGTTGCATCAGAATCTAGTCCATTAAGGAAGTGTAGTTGAAGACGGAATAATGGAAGTTGGCATGTCATATTCATGGATGACTGTCTTTTTTTCTTCTACAATGGCAGCAAACATCAAATTGTGATGTTGAAAGACACAAATAAAGGATCTGCTGAGATTCAAACTCAACTCCTGTTATTTATTGTCAGTCTTTTCATTAAGGACACTCATGCAAACATTTAGTGAACTCTATCACTCTAATATCAGCATAAGTCATGTTACCAGCTATATCAGATATGAATTTGTGTCTGTGATGGTGCACCATCATGGTAGAGGTAGTTCAAAAATATATTTCAACTGAAAGTAGTATAAATGATCATCAAGCAAAGGCTCAGTTACGAGTGGATTTATATCCAGTCCCTGTGATAACGATGAGAATCTAAATAGGTAAAATGCATTCACTTCAAAGCTAGATAACTCACTACATTTCAATTTAACATCAGTCTAAAAGGAGTTTCTCCAAAAAATGTTCGAAAAAGACGCAGTCTAAAAAATAAGTAGGACGAGGTGGCCGAGTGGTTAAGGCGATGGACTGCTAATCCATTGTGCTCTGCACGCATGGGTTCGAATCCCATCCTCGTCGTCCTGAGTTACCTGCAAATTTTATTCAAAACGGCCCCAACGGGCTAAAAAAGAAGAATATGTTCGAAGAAATCAAATCCAATCAAAATCCAATTCTACTCAAAATTGATAGAAGTGAAAACAGTATTTAACCTCCAAGATTACTCAAGTAACATAAAGATTTCCTTTGTAGAAATACAATTCTTGACACTATTTTGTAGGTCCCATGGAACTGAAAACTACATTTTTCCCTGCATTCTACCTTGACCTTAAAAGTGATTGATTTCTAATTGATCCTGAGAAAGTAACTTTCTAATACACATTTTTCAGCAGCTATTATACCAGTGCCTTATGTCTGGAATCTTCTTGGGATTAAAGAACCAGACTTTTCCTTGAAAACCGATTGTTTTGAAGTGATATACTGCACATCTATTGGGCAGTACAAGGTGTGTTGCAAATCCACCCTTCACAGGTTAGTTACTGCCATCTAAATATGCTTTTGTATAATGATTTCAGAGTCAAAAAGCAAGAAGATGAACAAAGTTGCATCAGAATCTAGTCCATTAAGGAAGTGTAGTTGAAGACGGAATAATGGAAGTTGGCATGTCATATTCATGGATGACTGTCTTTTTTTCTTCTACAATGGCAGCAAACATCAAATTGTGATGTTGAAAGACACAAATAAAGGATCTGCTGAGATTCAAACTCAACTCCTGTTATTTATTGTCAGTCTTTTCATTAAGGACACTCATGCAAACATTTAGTGAACTCTATCACTCTAATATCAGCATAAGTCATGTTACCAGCTATATCAGATATGAATTTGTGTCTGTGATGGTGCACCATCATGGTAGAGGTAGTTCAAAAATATATTTCAACTGAAAGTAGTATAAATGATCATCAAGCAAAGGCTCAGTTACGAGTGGATTTATATCCAGTCCCTGTGATAACGATGAGAATCTAAATAGGTAAAATGCATTCACTTCAAAGCTAGATAACTCACTACATTTCAATTTAACATCAGTCTAAAAGGAGTTTCTCCAAAAAATGTTCGAAAAAGACGCAGTCTAAAAAATAAGTAGGACGAGGTGGCCGAGTGGTTAAGGCGATGGACTGCTAATCCATTGTGCTCTGCACGCATGGGTTCGAATCCCATCCTCGTCGTCCTGAGTTACCTGCAAATTTTATTCAAAACGGCCCCAACGGGCTAAAAAAGAAGAATATGTTCGAAGAAATCAAATTCAATCAAAATCCAATTCTACTCAAAATTGATAGAAGTGAAAACAGTATTTAACCTCCAAGATTACTCAAGTAACATAAAGATTTCCTTTGTAGAAATACAATTCTTGACACTATTTTGTAGGTCCCATGGAACTGAAAACTACATTTTTCCCTGCATTCTACCTTGACCTTAAAAGTGATTGATTTCTAATTGATCCTGAGAAAGTAACTTTCTAATACACATTTTTCAGCAGCTATTATACCAGTGCCTTATGTCTGGAATCTTCTTGGGATTAAAGAACCAGACTTTTCCTTGAAAACCGATTGTTTTGAAGTGATATACTGCACATCTATTGGGCAGTACAAGGTGTGTTGCAAATCCACCCTTCACAGGTTAGTTACTGCCATCTAAATATGCTTTTGTATAATGATTTCAGAGTCAAAAAGCAAGAAGATGAACAAAGTTGCATCAGAATCTAGTCCATTAAGGAAGTGTAGTTGAAGACGGAATAATGGAAGTTGGCATGTCATATTCATGGATGACTGTCTTTTTTTCTTCTACAATGGCAGCAAACATCAAATTGTGATGTTGAAAGACACAAATAAAGGATCTGCTGAGATTCAAACTCAACTCCTGTTATTTATTGTCAGTCTTTTCATTAAGGACACTCATGCAAACATTTAGTGAACTCTATCACTCTAATATCAGCATAAGTCATGTTACCAGCTATATCAGATATGAATTTGTGTCTGTGATGGTGCACCATCATGGTAGAGGTAGTTCAAAAATATATTTCAACTGAAAGTAGTATAAATGATCATCAAGCAAAGGCTCAGTTACGAGTGGATTTATATCCAGTCCCTGTGATAACGATGAGAATCTAAATAGGTAAAATGCATTCACTTCAAAGCTAGATAACTCACTACATTTCAATTTAACATCAGTCTAAAATGAGTTTCTCCAAAAAATGTTCGAAAAAGACGCAGTCTAAAAAATAAGTAGGACGAGGTGGCCGAGTGGTTAAGGCGATGGACTGCTAATCCATTGTGCTCTGCACGCATGGGTTCGAATCCCATCCTCGTCGTCCTGAGTTACCTGCAAATTTTATTCAAAACGGCCCCAACGGGCTAAAAAAGAAGAATATGTTCGAAGAAATCAAATCCAATCAAAATCCAATTCTACTCAAAATTGATAGAAGTGAAAACAGTATTTAACCTCCAAGATTACTCAAGTAACATAAAGATTTCCTTTGTAGAAATACAATTCTTGACACTATTTTGTAGGTCCCATGGAACTGAAAACTACATTTTTCCCTGCATTCTACCTTGACCTTAAAAGTGATTGATTTCTAATTGATCCTGAGAAAGTAACTTTCTAATACACATTTTTCAGCAGCTATTATACCAGTGCCTTATGTCTGGAATCTTCTTGGGATTAAAGAACCAGACTTTTCCTTGAAAACCGATTGTTTTGAAGTGATATACTGCACATCTATTGGGCAGTACAAGGTGTGTTGCAAATCCACCCTTCACAGGTTAGTTACTGTCATCTAAATATGCTTTTGTATAATGATTTCAGAGTCAAAAAGCAAGAAGATGAACAAAGTTGCATCAGAATCTAGTCCATTAAGGAAGTGTAGTTGAAGACGGAATAATGGAAGTTGGCATGTCATATTCATGGATGACTGTCTTTTTTTCTTCTACAATGGCAGCAAACATCAAATTGTGATGTTGAAAGACACAAATAAAGGATCTGCTGAGATTCAAACTCAACTCCTGTTATTTATTGTCAGTCTTTTCATTAAGGACACTCATGCAAACATTTAGTGAACTCTATCACTCTAATATCAGCATAAGTCATGTTACCAGCTATATCAGATATGAATTTGTGTCTGTGATGGTGCACCATCATGGTAGAGGTAGTTCAAAAATATATTTCAACTGAAAGTAGTATAAATGATCATCAAGCAAAGGCTCAGTTACGAGTGGATTTATATCCAGTCCCTGTGATAACGATGAGAATCTAAATAGGTAAAATGCATTCCTTCAAAGCTAGATAACTCACTACATTTCAATTTAACATCAGTCTAAAAGGAGTTTCTCCAAAAAATGTTCGAAAAAGACGCAGTCTAAAAACTAAGTAGGACGAGGTGGCCGAGTGGTTAAGGCGATGGACTGCTAATCCATTGTGCTCTGCACGCATGGGTTCGAATCCCATCCTCGTCGTCCTGAGTTACCTGCAAATTTTATTCAAAACGGCCCCAACGGGCTAAAAAAGAAGAATATGTTCGAAGAAATCAAATCCAATCAAAATCCAATTCTACTCAAAATTGATAGAAGTGAAAACAGTATTTAACCTCCAAGATTACTCAAGTAACATAAAGATTTCCTTTGTAGAAATACAATTCTTGACACTATTTTGTAGGTCCCATGGAACTGAAAACTACATTTTTCCCTGCATTCTACCTTGACCTTAAAAGTGATTGATTTCTAATTGATCCTGAGAAAGTAACTTTCTAATACACATTTTTCAGCAGCTATTATACCAGTGCCTTATGTCTGGAATCTTCTTGGGATTAAAGAACCAGACTTTTCCTTGAAAACCGATTGTTTTGAAGTGATATACTGCACATCTATTGGGCAGTACAAGGTGTGTTGCAAATCCACCCTTCACAGGTTAGTTACTGCCATCTAAATATGCTTTTGTATAATGATTTCAGAGTCAAAAAGCAAGAAGATGAACAAAGTTGCATCAGAATCTAGTCCATTAAGGAAGTGTAGTTGAAGACGGAATAATGGAAGTTGGCATGTCATATTCATGGATGACTGTCTTTTTTTCTTCTACAATGGCAGCAAACATCAAATTGTGATGTTGAAAGACACAAATAAAGGATCTGCTGAGATTCAAACTCAACTCCTGTTATTTATTGTCAGTCTTTTCATTAAGGACACTCATGCAAACATTTAGTGAACTCTATCACTCTAATATCAGCATAAGTCATGTTACCAGCTATATCAGATATGAATTTGTGTCTGTGATGGTGCACCATCATGGTAGAGGTAGTTCAAAAATATATTTCAACTGAAAGTAGTATAAATGATCATCAAGCAAAGGCTCAGTTACGAGTGGATTTATATCCAGTCCCTGTGATAACGATGAGAATCTAAATAGGTAAAATGCATTCCTTCAAAGCTAGATAACTCACTACATTTCAATTTAACATCAGTCTAAAAGGAGTTTCTCCAAAAAATGTTCGAAAAAGACGCAGTCTAAAAACTAAGTAGGACGAGGTGGCCGAGTGGTTAAGGCGATGGACTGCTAATCCATTGTGCTCTGCACGCATGGGTTCGAATCCCATCCTCGTCGTCCTGAGTTACCTGCAAATTTTATTCAAAACGGCCCCAACGGGCTAAAAAAGAAGAATATGTTCGAAGAAATCAAATCCAATCAAAATCCAATTCTACTCAAAATTGATAGAAGTGAAAACAGTATTTAACCTCCAAGATTACTCAAGTAACATAAAGATTTCCTTTGTAGAAATACAATTCTTGACACTATTTTGTAGGTCCCATGGAACTGAAAACTACATTTTTCCCTGCATTCTACCTTGACCTTAAAAGTGATTGATTTCTAATTGATCCTGAGAAAGTAACTTTCTAATACACATTTTTCAGCAGCTATTATACCAGTGCCTTATGTCTGGAATCTTCTTGGGATTAAAGAACCAGACTTTTCCTTGAAAACCGATTGTTTTGAAGTGATATACTGCACATCTATTGGGCAGTACAAGGTGTGTTGCAAATCCACCCTTCACAGGTTAGTTACTGTCATCTAAATATGCTTTTGTATAATGATTTCAGAGTCAAAAAGCAAGAAGATGAACAAAGTTGCATCAGAATCTAGTCCATTAAGGAAGTGTAGTTGAAGACGGAATAATGGAAGTTGGCATGTCATATTCATGGATGACTGTCTTTTTTTCTTCTACAATGGCAGCAAACATCAAATTGTGATGTTGAAAGACACAAATAAAGGATCTGCTGAGATTCAAACTCAACTCCTGTTATTTATTGTCAGTCTTTTCATTAAGGACACTCATGCAAACATTTAGTGAACTCTATCACTCTAATATCAGCATAAGTCATGTTACCAGCTATATCAGATATGAATTTGTGTCTGTGATGGTGCACCATCATGGTAGAGGTAGTTCAAAAATATATTTCAACTGAAAGTAGTATAAATGATCATCAAGCAAAGGCTCAGTTACGAGTGGATTTATATCCAGTCCCTGTGATAACGATGAGAATCTAAATAGGTAAAATGCATTCCTTCAAAGCTAGATAACTCACTACATTTCAATTTAACATCAGTCTAAAAGGAGTTTCTCCAAAAAATGTTCGAAAAAGACGCAGTCTAAAAACTAAGTAGGACGAGGTGGCCGAGTGGTTAAGGCGATGGACTGCTAATCCATTGTGCTCTGCACGCATGGGTTCGAATCCCATCCTCGTCGTCCTGAGTTACCTGCAAATTTTATTCAAAACGGCCCCAACGGGCTAAAAAAGAAGAATATGTTCGAAGAAATCAAATCCAATCAAAATCCAATTCTACTCAAAATTGATAGAAGTGAAAACAGTATTTAACCTCCAAGATTACTCAAGTAACATAAAGATTTCCTTTGTAGAAATACAATTCTTGACACTATTTTGTAGGTCCCATGGAACTGAAAACTACATTTTTCCCTGCATTCTACCTTGACCTTAAAAGTGATTGATTTCTAATTGATCCTGAGAAAGTAACTTTCTAATACACATTTTTCAGCAGCTATTATACCAGTGCCTTATGTCTGGAATCTTCTTGGGATTAAAGAACCAGACTTTTCCTTGAAAACCGATTGTTTTGAAGTGATATACTGCACATCTATTGGGCAGTACAAGGTGTGTTGCAAATCCACCCTTCACAGGTTAGTTACTGCCATCTAAATATGCTTTTGTATAATGATTTCAGAGTCAAAAAGCAAGAAGATGAACAAAGTTGCATCAGAATCTAGTCCATTAAGGAAGTGTAGTTGAAGACGGAATAATGGAAGTTGGCATGTCATATTCATGGATGACTGTCTTTTTTTCTTCTACAATGGCAGCAAACATCAAATTGTGATGTTGAAAGACACAAATAAAGGATCTGCTGAGATTCAAACTCAACTCCTGTTATTTATTGTCAGTCTTTTCATTAAGGACACTCATGCAAACATTTAGTGAACTCTATCACTCTAATATCAGCATAAGTCATGTTACCAGCTATATCAGATATGAATTTGTGTCTGTGATGGTGCACCATCATGGTAGAGGTAGTTCAAAAATATATTTCAACTGAAAGTAGTATAAATGATCATCAAGCAAAGGCTCAGTTACGAGTGGATTTATATCCAGTCCCTGTGATAACGATGAGAATCTAAATAGGTAAAATGCATTCACTTCAAAGCTAGATAACTCACTACATTTCAATTTAACATCAGTCTAAAAGGAGTTTCTCCTAAAAATGTTCGAAAAAGACGCAGTCTAAAAAATAAGTAGGACGAGGTGGCCGAGTGGTTAAGGCGATGGACTGCTAATCCATTGTGCTCTGCACGCATGGGTTCGAATCCCATCCTCGTCGTCCTGAGTTACCTGCAAATTTTATTCAAAACGGCCCCAACGGGCTAAAAAAGAAGAATATGTTCGAAGAAATCAAATCCAATCAAAATCCAATTCTACTCAAAATTGATAGAAGTGAAAACAGTATTTAACCTCCAAGATTACTCAAGTAACATAAAGATTTCCTTTGTAGAAATACAATTCTTGACACTATTTTGTAGGTCCCATGGAACTGAAAACTACATTTTTCCCTGCATTCTACCTTGACCTTAAAAGTGATTGATTTCTAATTGATCCTGAGAAAGTAACTTTCTAATACACATTTTTCAGCAGCTATTATACCAGTGCCTTATGTCTGGAATCTTCTTGGGATTAAAGAACCAGACTTTTCCTTGAAAACCGATTGTTTTGAAGTGATATACTGCACATCTATTGGGCAGTACAAGGTGTGTTGCAAATCCACCCTTCACAGGTTAGTTACTGCCATCTAAATATGCTTTTGTATAATGATTTCAGAGTCAAAAAGCAAGAAGATGAACAAAGTTGCATCAGAATCTAGTCCATTAAGGAAGTGTAGTTGAAGACGGAATAATGGAAGTTGGCATGTCATATTCATGGATGACTGTCTTTTTTTCTTCTACAATGGCAGCAAACATCAAATTGTGATGTTGAAAGACACAAATAAAGGATCTGCTGAGATTCAAACTCAACTCCTGTTATTTATTGTCAGTCTTTTCATTAAGGACACTCATGCAAACATTTAGTGAACTCTATCACTCTAATATCAGCATAAGTCATGTTACCAGCTATATCAGATATGAATTTGTGTCTGTGATGGTGCACCATCATGGTAGAGGTAGTTCAAAAATATATTTCAACTGAAAGTAGTATAAATGATCATCAAGCAAAGGCTCAGTTACGAGTGGATTTATATCCAGTCCCTGTGATAACGATGAGAATCTAAATAGGTAAAATGCATTCACTTCAAAGCTAGATAACTCACTACATTTCAATTTAACATCAGTCTAAAAGGAGTTTCTCCAAAAAATGTTCGAAAAAGACGCAGTCTAAAAAATAAGTAGGACGAGGTGGCCGAGTGGTTAAGGCGATGGACTGCTAATCCATTGTGCTCTGCACGCATGGGTTCGAATCCCATCCTCGTCGTCCTGAGTTACCTGCAAATTTTATTCAAAACGGCCCCAACGGGCTAAAAAAGAAGAATATGTTCGAAGAAATCAAATCCAATCAAAATCCAATTCTACTCAAAATTGATAGAAGTGAAAACAGTATTTAACCTCCAAGATTACTCAAGTAACATAAAGATTTCCTTTGTAGAAATACAATTCTTGACACTATTTTGTAGGTCCCATGGAACTGAAAACTACATTTTTCCCTGCATTCTACCTTGACCTTAAAAGTGATTGATTTCTAATTGATCCTGAGAAAGTAACTTTCTAATACACATTTTTCAGCAGCTATTATACCAGTGCCTTATGTCTGGAATCTTCTTGGGATTAAAGAACCAGACTTTTCCTTGAAAACCGATTGTTTTGAAGTGATATACTGCACATCTATTGGGCAGTACAAGGTATGTTGCAAATCCACCCTTCACAGGTTAGTTACTGCCATCTAAATATGCTTTTGTATAATGATTTCAGAGTCAAAAAGCAAGAAGATGAACAAAGTTGCATCAGAATCTAGTCCATTAAGGAAGTGTAGTTGAAGACGGAATAATGGAAGTTGGCATGTCATATTCATGGATGACTGTCTTTTTTTCTTCTACAATGGCAGCAAACATCAAATTGTGATGTTGAAAGACACAAATAAAGGATCTGCTGAGATTCAAACTCAACTCCTGTTATTTATTGTCAGTCTTTTCATTAAGGACACTCATGCAAACATTTAGTGAACTCTATCACTCTAATATCAGCATAAGTCATGTTACCAGCTATATCAGATATGAATTTGTGTCTGTGATGGTGCACCATCATGGTAGAGGTAGTTCAAAAATATATTTCAACTGAAAGTAGTATAAATGATCATCAAGCAAAGGCTCAGTTACGAGTGGATTTATATCCAGTCCCTGTGATAACGATGAGAATCTAAATAGGTAAAATGCATTCACTTCAAAGCTAGATAACTCACTACATTTCAATTTAACATCAGTCTAAAAGGAGTTTCTCCAAAAAATGTTCGAAAAAGACGCAGTCTAAAAAATAAGTAGGACGAGGTGGCCGAGTGGTTAAGGCGATGGACTGCTAATCCATTGTGCTCTGCACGCATGGGTTCGAATCCCATCCTCGTCGTCCTGAGTTACCTGCAAATTTTATTCAAAACGGCCCCAACGGGCTAAAAAAGAAGAATATGTTCGAAGAAATCAAATCCAATCAAAATCCAATTCTACTCAAAATTGATAGAAGTGAAAACAGTATTTAACCTCCAAGATTACTCAAGTAACATAAAGATTTCCTTTGTAGAAATACAATTCTTGACACTATTTTGTAGGTCCCATGGAACTGAAAACTACATTTTTCCCTGCATTCTACCTTGACCTTAAAAGTGATTGATTTCTAATTGATCCTGAGAAAGTAACTTTCTAATACACATTTTTCAGCAGCTATTATACCAGTGCCTTATGTCTGGAATCTTCTTGGGATTAAAGAACCAGACTTTTCCTTGAAAACCGATTGTTTTGAAGTGATATACTGCACATCTATTGGGCAGTACAAGGTGTGTTGCAAATCCACCCTTCACAGGTTAGTTACTGCCATCTAAATATGCTTTTGTATAATGATTTCAGAGTCAAAAAGCAAGAAGATGAACAAAGTTGCATCAGAATCTAGTCCATTAAGGAAGTGTAGTTGAAGACGGAATAATGGAAGTTGGCATGTCATATTCATGGATGACTGTCTTTTTTTCTTCTACAATGGCAGCAAACATCAAATTGTGATGTTGAAAGACACAAATAAAGGATCTGCTGAGATTCAAACTCAACTCCTGTTATTTATTGTCAGTCTTTTCATTAAGGACACTCATGCAAACATTTAGTGAACTCTATCACTCTAATATCAGCATAAGTCATGTTACCAGCTATATCAGATATGAATTTGTGTCTGTGATGGTGCACCATCATGGTAGAGGTAGTTCAAAAATATATTTCAACTGAAAGTAGTATAAATGATCATCAAGCAAAGGCTCAGTTACGAGTGGATTTATATCCAGTCCCTGTGATAACGATGAGAATCTAAATAGGTAAAATGCATTCACTTCAAAGCTAGATAACTCACTACATTTCAATTTAACATCAGTCTAAAAGGAGTTTCTCCAAAAAATGTTCGAAAAAGACGCAGTCTAAAAAATAAGTAGGACGAGGTGGCCGAGTGGTTAAGGCGATGGACTGCTAATCCATTGTGCTCTGCACGCATGGGTTCGAATCCCATCCTCGTCGTCCTGAGTTACCTGCAAATTTTATTCAAAACGGCCCCAACGGGCTAAAAAAGAAGAATATGTTCGAAGAAATCAAATCCAATCAAAATCCAATTCTACTCAAAATTGATAGAAGTGAAAACAGTATTTAACCTCCAAGATTACTCAAGTAACATAAAGATTTCCTTTGTAGAAATACAATTCTTGACACTATTTTGTAGGTCCCATGGAACTGAAAACTACATTTTTCCCTGCATTCTACCTTGACCTTAAAAGTGATTGATTTCTAATTGATCCTGAGAAAGTAACTTTCTAATACACATTTTTCAGCAGCTATTATACCAGTGCCTTATGTCTGGAATCTTCTTGGGATTAAAGAACCAGACTTTTCCTTGAAAACCGATTGTTTTGAAGTGATATACTGCACATCTATTGGGCAGTACAAGGTGTGTTGCAAATCCACCCTTCACAGGTTAGTTACTGCCATCTAAATATGCTTTTGTATAATGATTTCAGAGTCAAAAAGCAAGAAGATGAACAAAGTTGCATCAGAATCTAGTCCATTAAGGAAGTGTAGTTGAAGACGGAATAATGGAAGTTGGCATGTCATATTCATGGATGACTGTCTTTTTTTCTTCTACAATGGCAGCAAACATCAAATTGTGATGTTGAAAGACACAAATAAAGGATCTGCTGAGATTCAAACTCAACTCCTGTTATTTATTGTCAGTCTTTTCATTAAGGACACTCATGCAAACATTTAGTGAACTCTATCACTCTAATATCAGCATAAGTCATGTTACCAGCTATATCAGATATGAATTTGTGTCTGTGATGGTGCACCATCATGGTAGAGGTAGTTCAAAAATATATTTCAACTGAAAGTAGTATAAATGATCATCAAGCAAAGGCTCAGTTACGAGTGGATTTATATCCAGTCCCTGTGATAACGATGAGAATCTAAATAGGTAAAATGCATTCACTTCAAAGCTAGATAACTCACTACATTTCAATTTAACATCAGTCTAAAAGGAGTTTCTCCCAAAAATGTTCGAAAAAGACGCAGTCTAAAAAATAAGTAGGACGAGGTGGCCGAGTGGTTAAGGCGATGGACTGCTAATCCATTGTGCTCTGCACGCATGGGTTCGAATCCCATCCTCGTCGTCCTGAGTTACCTGCAAATTTTATTCAAAACGGCCCCAACGGGCTAAAAAAGAAGAATATGTTCGAAGAAATCAAATCCAATCAAAATCCAATTCTACTCAAAATTGATAGAAGTGAAAACAGTATTTAACCTCCAAGATTACTCAAGTAACATAAAGATTTCCTTTGTAGAAATACAATTCTTGACACTATTTTGTAGGTCCCATGGAACTGAAAACTACATTTTTCCCTGCATTCTACCTTGACCTTAAAAGTGATTGATTTCTAATTGATCCTGAGAAAGTAACTTTCTAATACACATTTTTCAGCAGCTATTATACCAGTGCCTTATGTCTGGAATCTTCTTGGGATTAAAGAACCAGACTTTTCCTTGAAAACCGATTGTTTTGAAGTGATATACTGCACATCTATTGGGCAGTACAAGGTGTGTTGCAAATCCACCCTTCACAGGTTAGTTACTGCCATCTAAATATGCTTTTGTATAATGATTTCAGAGTCAAAAAGCAAGAAGATGAACAAAGTTGCATCAGAATCTAGTCCATTAAGGAAGTGTAGTTGAAGACGGAATAATGGAAGTTGGCATGTCATATTCATGGATGACTGTCTTTTTTTCTTCTACAATGGCAGCAAACATCAAATTGTGATGTTGAAAGACACAAATAAAGGATCTGCTGAGATTCAAACTCAACTCCTGTTATTTATTGTCAGTCTTTTCATTAAGGACACTCATGCAAACATTTAGTGAACTCTATCACTCTAATATCAGCATAAGTCATGTTACCAGCTATATCAGATTTGAATTTGTGTCTGTGATGGTGCACCATCATGGTAGAGGTAGTTCAAAAATATATTTCAACTGAAAGTAGTATAAATGATCATCAAGCAAAGGCTCAGTTACGAGTGGATTTATATCCAGTCCCTATGATAACGATGAGAATCTAAATAGGTAAAATGCATTCACTTCAAAGCTAGATAACTCACTACATTTCAATTTAACATCAGTCTAAATGAGTTTCTCCAAAAAATGTTCGAAAAAGACGCAGTCTAAAAAATAAGTAGGACGAGGTGGCCGAGTGGTTAAGGCGATGGACTGCTAATCCATTGTGCTCTGCACGCATGGGTTCGAATCCCATCCTCGTCGTCCTGAGTTACCTGCAAATTTTATTCAAAACGGCCCCAACGGGCTAAAAAAGAAGAATATGTTCGAAGAAATCAAATCCAATCAAAATCCAATTCTACTCAAAATTGATAGAAGTGAAAACAGTATTTAACCTCCAAGATTACTCAAGTAACATAAAGATTTCCTTTGTAGAAATACAATTCTTGACACTATTTTGTAGGTCCCATGGAACTGAAAACTACATTTTTCCCTGCATTCTACCTTGACCTTAAAAGTGATTGATTTCTAATTGATCCTGAGAAAGTAACTTTCTAATACACATTTTTCAGCAGCTATTATACCAGTGCCTTATGTCTGGAATCTTCTTGGGATTAAAGAACCAGACTTTTCCTTGAAAACCGATTGTTTTGAAGTGATATACTGCACATCTATTGGGCAGTACAAGGTGTGTTGCAAATCCACCCTTCACAGGTTAGTTACTGCCATCTAAATATGCTTTTGTATAATGATTTCAGAGTCAAAAAGCAAGAAGATGAACAAAGTTGCATCAGAATCTAGTCCATTAAGGAAGTGTAGTTGAAGACGGAATAATGGAAGTTGGCATGTCATATTCATGGATGACTGTCTTTTTTTCTTCTACAATGGCAGCAAACATCAAATTGTGATGTTGAAAGACACAAATAAAGGATCTGCTGAGATTCAAACTCAACTCCTGTTATTTATTGTCAGTCTTTTCATTAAGGACACTCATGCAAACATTTAGTGAACTCTATCACTCTAATATCAGCATAAGTCATGTTACCAGCTATATCAGATATGAATTTGTGTCTGTGATGGTGCACCATCATGGTAGAGGTAGTTCAAAAATATATTTCAACTGAAAGTAGTATAAATGATCATCAAGCAAAGGCTCAGTTACGAGTGGATTTATATCCAGTCCCTGTGATAACGATGAGAATCTAAATAGGTAAAATGCATTCACTTCAAAGCTAGATAACTCACTACATTTCAATTTAACATCAGTCTAAAAGGAGTTTCTCCAAAAAATGTTCGAAAAAGACGCAGTCTAAAAAATAAGTAGGACGAGGTGGCCGAGTGGTTAAGGCGATGGACTGCTAATCCATTGTGCTCTGCACGCATGGGTTCGAATCCCATCCTCGTCATCCTGAGTTACCTGCAAATTTTATTCAAAACGGCCCCAACGGGCTAAAAAAGAAGAATATGTTCGAAGAAATCAAATCCAATCAAAATCCAATTCTACTCAAAATTGATAGAAGTGAAAACAGTATTTAACCTCCAAGATTACTCAAGTAACATAAAGATTTCCTTTGTAGAAATACAATTCTTGACACTATTTTGTAGGTCCCATGGAACTGAAAACTACATTTTTCCCTGCATTCTACCTTGACCTTAAAAGTGATTGATTTCTAATTGATCCTGAGAAAGTAACTTTCTAATACACATTTTTCAGCAGCTATTATACCAGTGCCTTATGTCTGGAATCTTCTTGGGATTAAAGAACCAGACTTTTCCTTGAAAACCGATTGTTTTGAAGTGATATACTGCACATCTATTGGGCAGTACAAGGTGTGTTGCAAATCCACCCTTCACAGGTTAGTTACTGCCATCTAAATATGCTTTTGTATAATGATTTCAGAGTCAAAAAGCAAGAAGATGAACAAAGTTGCATCAGAATCTAGTCCATTAAGGAAGTGTAGTTGAAGACGGAATAATGGAAGTTGGCATGTCATATTCATGGATGACTGTCTTTTTTTCTTCTACAATGGCAGCAAACATCAAATTGTGATGTTGAAAGACACAAATAAAGGATCTGCTGAGATTCAAACTCAACTCCTGTTATTTATTGTCAGTCTTTTCATTAAGGACACTCATGCAAACATTTAGTGAACTCTATCACTCTAATATCAGCATAAGTCATGTTACCAGCTATATCAGATTTGAATTTGTGTCTGTGATGGTGCACCATCATGGTAGAGGTAGTTCAAAAATATATTTCAACTGAAAGTAGTATAAATGATCATCAAGCAAAGGCTCAGTTACGAGTGGATTTATATCCAGTCCCTATGATAACGATGAGAATCTAAATAGGTAAAATGCATTCACTTCAAAGCTAGATAACTCACTACATTTCAATTTAACATCAGTCTAAATGAGTTTCTCCAAAAAATGTTCGAAAAAGACGCAGTCTAAAAAATAAGTAGGACGAGGTGGCCGAGTGGTTAAGGCGATGGACTGCTAATCCATTGTGCTCTGCACGCATGGGTTCGAATCCCATCCTCGTCGTCCTGAGTTACCTGCAAATTTTATTCAAAACGGCCCCAACGGGCTAAAAAAGAAGAATATGTTCGAAGAAATCAAATCCAATCAAAATCCAATTCTACTCAAAATTGATAGAAGTGAAAACAGTATTTAACCTCCAAGATTACTCAAGTAACATAAAGATTTCCTTTGTAGAAATACAATTCTTGACACTATTTTGTAGGTCCCATGGAACTGAAAACTACATTTTTCCCTGCATTCTACCTTGACCTTAAAAGTGATTGATTTCTAATTGATCCTGAGAAAGTAACTTTCTAATACACATTTTTCAGCAGCTATTATACCAGTGCCTTATGTCTGGAATCTTCTTGGGATTAAAGAACCAGACTTTTCCTTGAAAACCGATTGTTTTGAAGTGATATACTGCACATCTATTGGGCAGTACAAGGTGTGTTGCAAATCCACCCTTCACAGGTTAGTTACTGCCATCTAAATATGCTTTTGTATAATGATTTCAGAGTCAAAAAGCAAGAAGATGAACAAAGTTGCATCAGAATCTAGTCCATTAAGGAAGTGTAGTTGAAGACGGAATAATGGAAGTTGGCATGTCATATTCATGGATGACTGTCTTTTTTTCTTCTACAATGGCAGCAAACATCAAATTGTGATGTTGAAAGACACAAATAAAGGATCTGCTGAGATTCAAACTCAACTCCTGTTATTTATTGTCAGTCTTTTCATTAAGGACACTCATGCAAACATTTAGTGAACTCTATCACTCTAATATCAGCATAAGTCATGTTACCAGCTATATCAGATATGAATTTGTGTCTGTGATGGTGCACCATCATGGTAGAGGTAGTTCAAAAATATATTTCAACTGAAAGTAGTATAAATGATCATCAAGCAAAGGCTCAGTTACGAGTGGATTTATATCCAGTCCCTGTGATAACGATGAGAATCTAAATAGGTAAAATGCATTCACTTCAAAGCTAGATAACTCACTACATTTCAATTTAACATCAGTCTAAAAGGAGTTTCTCCAAAAAATGTTCGAAAAAGACGCAGTCTAAAAAATAAGTAGGACGAGGTGGCCGAGTGGTTAAGGCGATGGACTGCTAATCCATTGTGCTCTGCACGCATGGGTTCGAATCCCATCCTCGTCGTCCTGAGTTACCTGCAAATTTTATTCAAAACGGCCCCAACGGGCAAAAAAAGAAGAATATGTTCGAAGAAATCAAATCCAATCAAAATCCAATTCTACTCAAAATTGATAGAAGTGAAAACAGTATTTAACCTCCAAGATTACTCAAGTAACATAAAGATTTCCTTTGTAGAAATACAATTCTTGACACTATTTTGTAGGTCCCATGGAACTTAAAACTACATTTTTCCCTGCATTCTACCTTGACCTTAAAAGTGATTGATTTCTAATTGATCCTGAGAAAGTAACTTTCTAATACACATTTTTCAGCAGCTATTATACCAGTGCCTTATGTCTGGAATCTTCTTGGGATTAAAGAACCAGACTTTTCCTTGAAAACCGATTGTTTTGAAGTGATATACTGCACATCTATTGGGCAGTACAAGGTGTGTTGCAAATCCACCCTTCACAGGTTAGTTACTGCCATCTAAATATGCTTTTGTATAATGATTTCAGAGTCAAAAAGCAAGAAGATGAACAAAGTTGCATCAGAATCTAGTCCATTAAGGAAGTGTAGTTGAAGACGGAATAATGGAAGTTGGCATGTCATATTCATGGATGACTGTCTTTTTTTCTTCTACAATGGCAGCAAACATCAAATTGTGATGTTGAAAGACACAAATAAAGGATCTGCTGAGATTCAAACTCAACTCCTGTTATTTATTGTCAGTCTTTTCATTAAGGACACTCATGCAAACATTTAGTGAACTCTATCACTCTAATATCAGCATAAGTCATGTTACCAGCTATATCAGATATGAATTTGTGTCTGTGATGGTGCACCATCATGGTAGAGGTAGTTCAAAAATATATTTCAACTGAAAGTAGTATAAATGATCATCAAGCAAAGGCTCAGTTACGAGTGGATTTATATCCAGTCCCTGTGATAACGATGAGAATCTAAATAGGTAAAATGCATTCACTTCAAAGCTAGATAACTCACTACATTTCAATTTAACATCAGTCTAAAAGGAGTTTCTCCAAAAAATGTTCGAAAAAGACGCAGTCTAAAAAATAAGTAGGATGAGGTGGCCGAGTGGTTAAGGCGATGGACTGCTAATCCATTGTGCTCTGCACGCATGGGTTCGAATCCCATCCTCGTCGTCCTGAGTTACCTGCAAATTTTATTCAAAACGGCCCCAACGGGCTAAAAAAGAAGAATATGTTCGAAGAAATCAAATCCAATCAAAATCCAATTCTACTCAAAATTGATAGAAGTGAAAACAGTATTTAACCTCCAAGATTACTCAAGTAACATAAAGATTTCCTTTGTAGAAATACAATTCTTGACACTATTTTGTAGGTCCCATGGAACTGAAAACTACATTTTTCCCTGCATTCTACCTTGACCTTAAAAGTGATTGATTTCTAATTGATCCTGAGAAAGTAACTTTCTAATACACATTTTTCAGCAGCTATTATACCAGTGCCTTATGTCTGGAATCTTCTTGGGATTAAAGAACCAGACTTTTCCTTGAAAACCGATTGTTTTGAAGTGATATACTGCACATCTATTGGGCAGTACAAGGTGTGTTGCAAATCCACCCTTCACAGGTTAGTTACTGCCATCTAAATATGCTTTTGTATAATGATTTCAGAGTCAAAAAGCAAGAAGATGAACAAAGTTGCATCAGAATCTAGTCCATTAAGGAAGTGTAGTTGAAGACGGAATAATGGAAGTTGGCATGTCATATTCATGGATGACTGTCTTTTTTTCTTCTACAATGGCAGCAAACATCAAATTGTGATGTTGAAAGACACAAATAAAGGATCTGCTGAGATTCAAACTCAACTCCTGTTATTTATTGTCAGTCTTTTCATTAAGGACTCTCATGCAAACATTTAGTGAACTCTATCACTCTAATATCAGCATAAGTCATGTTACCAGCTATATCAGATATGAATTTGTGTCTGTGATGGTGCACCATCATGGTAGAGGTAGTTCAAAAATATATTTCAACTGAAAGTAGTATAAATGATCATCAAGCAAAGGCTCAGTTACGAGTGGATTTATATCCAGTCCCTGTGATAACGATGAGAATCTAAATAGGTAAAATGCATTCACTTCAAAGCTAGATAACTCACTACATTTCAATTTAACATCAGTCTAAAAGGAGTTTCTCCAAAAAATGTTCGAAAAAGACGCAGTCTAAAAAATAAGTAGGACGAGGTGGCCGAGTGGTTAAGGCGATGGACTGCTAATCCATTGTGCTCTGCACGCATGGGTTCGAATCCCATCCTCGTCGTCCTGAGTTACCTGCAAATTTTATTCAAAACGGCCCCAACGGGCTAAAAAAGAAGAATATGTTCGAAGAAATCAAATCCAATCAAAATCCAATTCTACTCAAAATTGATAGAAGTGAAAACAGTATTTAACCTCCAAGATTACTCAAGTAACATAAAGATTTCCTTTGTAGAAATACAATTCTTGACACTATTTTGTAGGTCCCATGGAACTGAAAACTACATTTTTCCCTGCATTCTACCTTGACCTTAAAAGTGATTGATTTCTAATTGATCCTGAGAAAGTAACTTTCTAATACACATTTTTCAGCAGCTATTATACCAGTGCCTTATGTCTGGAATCTTCTTGGGATTAAAGAACCAGACTTTTCCTTGAAAACCGATTGTTTTGAAGTGATATACTGCACATCTATTGGGCAGTACAAGGTGTGTTGCAAATCCACCCTTCACAGGTTAGTTACTGCCATCTAAATATGCTTTTGTATAATGATTTCAGAGTCAAAAAGCAAGAAGATGAACAAAGTTGCATCAGAATCTAGTCCATTAAGGAAGTGTAGTTGAAGACGGAATAATGGAAGTTGGCATGTCATATTCATGGATGACTGTCTTTTTTTCTTCTACAATGGCAGCAAACATCAAATTGTGATGTTGAAAGACACAAATAAAGGATCTGCTGAGATTCAAACTCAACTCCTGTTATTTATTGTCAGTCTTTTCATTAAGGACACTCATGCAAACATTTAGTGAACTCTATCACTCTAATATCAGCATAAGTCATGTTACCAGCTATATCAGATATGAATTTGTGTCTGTGATGGTGCACCATCATGGTAGAGGTAGTTCAAAAATATATTTCAACTGAAAGTAGTATAAATGATCATCAAGCAAAGGCTCAGTTACGAGTGGATTTATATCCAGTCCCTGTGATAACGATGAGAATCTAAATAGGTAAAATGCATTCACTTCAAAGCTAGATAACTCACTACATTTCAATTTAACATCAGTCTAAAAGGAGTTTCTCCAAAAAATGTTCGAAAAAGACGCAGGCTAAAAAATAAGTAGGACGAGGTGGCCGAGTGGTTAAGGCGATGGACTGCTAATCCATTGTGCTCTGCACGCATGGGTTCGAATCCCATCCTCGTCGTCCTGAGTTACCTGCAAATTTTATTCAAAACGGCCCCAACGGGCTAAAAAAGAAGAATATGTTCGAAGAAATCAAATCCAATCAAAATCCAATTCTACTCAAAATTGATAGAAGTGAAAACAGTATTTAACCTCCAAGATTACTCAAGTAACATAAAGATTTCCTTTGTAGAAATACAATTCTTGACACTATTTTGTAGGTCCCATGGAACTGAAAACTACATTTTTCCCTGCATTCTACCTTGACCTTAAAAGTGATTGATTTCTAATTGATCCTGAGAAAGTAACTTTCTAATACACATTTTTCAGCAGCTATTATACCAGTGCCTTATGTCTGGAATCTTCTTGGGATTAAAGAACCAGACTTTTCCTTGAAAACCGATTGTTTTGAAGTGATATACTGCACATCTATTGGGCAGTACAAGGTGTGTTGCAAATCCACCCTTCACAGGTTAGTTACTGCCATCTAAATATGCTTTTGTATAATGATTTCAGAGTCAAAAAGCAAGAAGATGAACAAAGTTGCATCAGAATCTAGTCCATTAAGGAAGTGTAGTTGAAGACGGAATAATGGAAGTTGGCATGTCATATTCATGGATGACTGTCTTTTTTTCTTCTACAATGGCAGCAAACATCAAATTGTGATGTTGAAAGACACAAATAAAGGATCTGCTGAGATTCAAACTCAACTCCTGTTATTTATTGTCAGTCTTTTCATTAAGGACACTCATGTAAACATTTAGTGAACTCTATCACTCTAATATCAGCATAAGTCATGTTACCAGCTATATCAGATATGAATTTGTGTCTGTGATGGTGCACCATCATGGTAGAGGTAGTTCAAAAATATATTTCAACTGAAAGTAGTATAAATGATCATCAAGCAAAGGCTCAGTTACGAGTGGATTTATATCCAGTCCCTGTGATAACGATGAGAATCTAAATAGGTAAAATGCATTCACTTCAAAGCTAGATAACTCACTACATTTCAATTTAACATCAGTCTAAAAGGAGTTTCTCCAAAAAATGTTCGAAAAAGACGCAGTCTAAAAAATAAGTAGGACGAGGTGGCCGAGTGGTTAAGGCGATGGACTGCTAATCCATTGTGCTCTGCACGCATGGATTCGAATCCCATCCTCGTCATCCTGAGTTACCTGCAAATTTTATTCAAAACGGCCCCAACGGGCTAAAAAAGAAGAATATGTTCGAAGAAATCAAATCCAATCAAAATCCAATTCTACTCAAAATTGATAGAAGTGAAAACAGTATTTAACCTCCAAGATTACTCAAGTAACATAAAGATTTCCTTTGTAGAAATACAATTCTTGACACTATTTTGTAGGTCCCATGGAACTGAAAACTACATTTTTCCCTGCATTCTACCTTGACCTTAAAAGTGATTGATTTCTAATTGATCCTGAGAAAGTAACTTTCTAATACACATTTTTCAGCAGCTATTATACCAGTGCCTTATGTCTGGAATCTTCTTGGGATTAAAGAACCAGACTTTTCCTTGAAAACCGATTGTTTTGAAGTGATATACTGCACATCTATTGGGCAGTACAAGGTGTGTTGCAAATCCACCCTTCACAGGTTAGTTACTGCCATCTAAATATGCTTTTGTATAATGATTTCAGAGTCAAAAAGCAAGAAGATGAACAAAGTTGCATCAGAATCTAGTCCATTAAGGAAGTGTAGTTGAAGACGGAATAATGGAAGTTGGCATGTCATATTCATGGATGACTGTCTTTTTTTCTTCTACAATGGCAGCAAACATCAAATTGTGATGTTGAAAGACACAAATAAAGGATCTGCTGAGATTCAAACTCAACTCCTGTTATTTATTGTCAGTCTTTTCATTAAGGACACTCATGCAAACATTTAGTGAACTCTATCACTCTAATATCAGCATAAGTCATGTTACCAGCTATATCAGATATGAATTTGTGTCTGTGATGGTGCACCATCATGGTAGAGGTAGTTCAAAAATATATTTCAACTGAAAGTAGTATAAATGATCATCAAGCAAAGGCTCAGTTACAAGTGGATTTATATCCAGTCCCTGTGATAACGATGAGAATCTAAATAGGTAAAATGCATTCACTTCAAAGCTAGATAACTCACTACATTTCAATTTAACATCAGTCTAAAAGGAGTTTCTCCAAAAAATGTTCGAAAAAGACGCAGTCTAAAAAATAAGTAGGACGAGGTGGCCGAGTGGTTAAGGCGATGGACTGCTAATCCATTGTGCTCTGCACGCATGGGTTCGAATCCCATCCTCGTCGTCCTGAGTTACCTGCAAATTTTATTCAAAACGGCCCCAACGGGCTAAAAAAGAAGAATATGTTCGAAGAAATCAAATCCAATCAAAATCCAATTCTACTCAAAATTGATAGAAGTGAAAACAGTATTTCACCTCCAAGATTACTCAAGTAACATAAAGATTTCCTTTGTAGAAATACAATTCTTGACACTATTTTGTAGGTCCCATGGAACTGAAAACTACATTTTTCCCTGCATTCTACCTTGACCTTAAAAGTGATTGATTTCTAATTGATCCTGAGAAAGTAACTTTCTAATACACATTTTTCAGCAGCTATTATACCAGTGCCTTATGTCTGGAATCTTCTTGGGATTAAAGAACCAGACTTTTCCTTGAAAACCGATTGTTTTGAAGTGATATACTGCACATCTATTGGGCAGTACAAGGTGTGTTGCAAATCCACCCTTCACAGGTTAGTTACTGCCATCTAAATATGCTTTTGTATAATGATTTCAGAGTCAAAAAGCAAGAAGATGAACAAAGTTGCATCAGAATCTAGTCCATTAAGGAAGTGTAGTTGAAGACGGAATAATGGAAGTTGGCATGTCATATTCATGGATGACTGTCTTTTTTTCTTCTACAATGGCAGCAAACATCAAATTGTGATGTTGAAAGACACAAATAAAGGATCTGCTGAGATTCAAACTCAACTCCTGTTATTTATTGTCAGTCTTTTCATTAAGGACACTCATGCAAACATTTAGTGAACTCTATCACTCTAATATCAGCATAAGTCATGTTACCAGCTATATCAGATATGAATTTGTGTCTGTGATGGTGCACCATCATGGTAGAGGTAGTTCAAAAATATATTTCAACTGAAAGTAGTATAAATGATCATCAAGCAAAGGCTCAGTTACGAGTGGATTTATATCCAGTCCCTGTGATAACGATGAGAATCTAAATAGGTAAAATGCATTCACTTCAAAGCTAGATAACTCACTACATTTCAATTTAACATCAGTCTAAAAGGAGTTTCTCCAAAAAATGTTCGAAAAAGACGCAGTCTAAAAAATAAGTAGGACGAGGTGGCCGAGTGGTTAAGGCGATGGACTGCTAATCCATTGTGCTCTGCACGCATGGGTTCGAATCCCATCCTCGTCGTCCTGAGTTACCTGCAAATTTTATTCAAAACGGCCCCAACGGGCTAAAAAAGAAGAATATGTTCGAAGAAATCAAATCCAATTAAAATCCAATTCTACTCAAAATTGATAGAAGTGAAAACAGTATTTAACCTCCAAGATTACTCAAGTAACATAAAGATTTCCTTTGTAGAAATACAATTCTTGACACTATTTTGTAGGTCCCATGGAACTGAAAACTACATTTTTCCCTGCATTCTACCTTGACCTTAAAAGTGATTGATTTCTAATTGATCCTGAGAAAGTAACTTTCTAATACACATTTTTCAGCAGCTATTATACCAGTGCCTTATGTCTGGAATCTTCTTGGGATTAAAGAACCAGACTTTTCCTTGAAAACCGATTGTTTTGAAGTGATATACTGCACATCTATTGGGCAGTACAAGGTGTGTTGCAAATCCACCCTTCACAGGTTAGTTACTGCCATCTAAATATGCTTTTGTATAATGATTTCAGAGTCAAAAAGCAAGAAGATGAACAAAGTTGCATCAGAATCTAGTCCATTAAGGAAGTGTAGTTGAAGACGGAATAATGGAAGTTGGCATGTCATATTCATGGATGACTGTCTTTTTTTCTTCTACAATGGCAGCAAACATCAAATTGTGATGTTGAAAGACACAAATAAAGGATCTGCTGAGATTCAAACTCAACTCCTGTTATTTATTGTCAGTCTTTTCATTAAGGACACTCATGCAAACATTTAGTGAACTCTATCACTCTAATATCAGCATAAGTCATGTTACCAGCTATATCAGATATGAATTTGTGTCTGTGATGGTGCACCATCATGGTAGAGGTAGTTCAAAAATATATTTTAACTGAAAGTAGTATAAATGATCATCAAGCAAAGGCTCAGTTACGAGTGGATTTATATCCAGTCCCTGTGATAACGATGAGAATCTAAATAGGTAAAATGCATTCACTTCAAAGCTAGATAACTCACTACATTTCAATTTAACATCAGTCTAAAAGGAGTTTCTCCAAAAAATGTTCGAAAAAGACGCAGTCTAAAAAATAAGTAGGACGAGGTGGCCGAGTGGTTAAGGCGATGGACTGCTAATCCATTGTGCTCTGCACGCATGGGTTCGAATCCCATCCTCGTCGTCCTGAGTTACCTGCAAATTTTATTCAAAACGGCCCCAACGGGCTAAAAAAGAAGAATATGTTCGAAGAAATCAAATCCAATCAAAATCCAATTCTACTCAAAATTGATAGAAGTGAAAACCTCCAAGATTACTCAAGTAACATAAAGATTTCCTTTGTAGAAATACAATTCTTGACACTATTTTGTAGGTCCCATGGAACTGAAAACTACATTTTTCCCTGCATTCTACCTTGACCTTAAAAGTGATTGATTTCTAATTGATCCTGAGAAAGTAACTTTCTAATACACATTTTTCAGCAGCTATTATACCAGTGCCTTATGTCTGGAATCTTCTTGGGATTAAAGAACCAGACTTTTCCTTGAAAACCGATTGTTTTGAAGTGATATACTGCACATCTATTGGGCAGTACAAGGTGTGTTGCAAATCCACCCTTCACAGGTTAGTTACTGCCATCTAAATATGCTTTTGTATAATGATTTCAGAGTCAAAAAGCAAGAAGATGAACAAAGTTGCATCAGAATCTAGTCCATTAAGGAAGTGTAGTTGAAGACGGAATAATGGAAGTTGGCATGTCATATTCATGGATGACTGTCTTTTTTTCTTCTACAATGGCAGCAAACATCAAATTGTGATGTTGAAAGACACAAATAAAGGATCTGCTGAGATTCAAACTCAACTCCTGTTATTTATTGTCAGTCTTTTCATTAAGGACACTCATGCAAACATTTAGTGAACTCTATCACTCTAATATCAGCATAAGTCATGTTACCAGCTATATCAGATATGAATTTGTGTCTGTGATGGTGCACCATCATGGTAGAGGTAGTTCAAAAATATATTTCAACTGAAAGTAGTATAAATGATCATCAAGCAAAGGCTCAGTTACGAGTGGATTTATATCCAGTCCCTGTGATAACGATGAGAATCTAAATAGGTAAAATGCATTCACTTCAAAGCTAGATAACTCACTACATTTCAATTTAACATCAGTCTAAAAGGAGTTTCTCCTAAAAATGTTCGAAAAAGACGCAGTCTAAAAAATAAGTAGGACGAGGTGGCCGAGTGGTTAAGGCGATGGACTGCTAATCCATTGTGCTCTGCACGCATGGGTTCGAATCCCATCCTCGTCGTCCTGAGTTACCTGCAAATTTTATTCAAAACGGCCCCAACGGGCTAAAAAAGAAGAATATGTTCGAAGAAATCAAATCCAATCAAAATCCAATTCTACTCAAAATTGATAGAAGTGAAAACAGTATTTAACCTCCAAGATTACTCAAGTAACATAAAGATTTCCTTTGTAGAAATACAATTCTTGACACTATTTTGTAGGTCCCATGGAACTGAAAACTACATTTTTCCCTGCATTCTACCTTGACCTTAAAAGTGATTGATTTCTAATTGATCCTGAGAAAGTAACTTTCTAATACACATTTTTCAGCAGCTATTATACCAGTGCCTTATGTCTGGAATCTTCTTGGGATTAAAGAACCAGACTTTTCCTTGAAAACCGATTGTTTTGAAGTGATATACTGCACATCTATTGGGCAGTACAAGGTGTGTTGCAAATCCACCCTTCACAGGTTAGTTACTGCCATCTAAATATGCTTTTGTATAATGATTTCAGAGTCAAAAAGCAAGAAGATGAACAAAGTTGCATCAGAATCTAGTCCATTAAGGAAGTGTAGTTGAAGACGGAATAATGGAAGTTGGCATGTCATATTCATGGATGACTGTCTTTTTTTCTTCTACAATGGCAGCAAACATCAAATTGTGATGTTGAAAGACACAAATAAAGGATCTGCTGAGATTCAAACTCAACTCCTGTTATTTATTGTCAGTCTTTTCATTAAGGACACTCATGCAAACATTTAGTGAACTCTATCACTCTAATATCAGCATAAGTCATGTTACCAGCTATATCAGATATGAATTTGTGTCTGTGATGGTGCACCATCATGGTAGAGGTAGTTCAAAAATATATTTCAACTGAAAGTAGTATAAATGATCATCAAGCAAAGGCTCAGTTACGAGTGGATTTATATCCAGTCCCTGTGATAACGATGAGAATCTAAATAGGTAAAATGCATTCACTTCAAAGCTAGATAACTCACTACATTTCAATTTAACATCAGTCTAAAAGGAGTTTCTCCAAAAAATGTTCGAAAAAGACGCAGTCTAAAAAATAAGTAGGACGAGGTGGCCGAGTGGTTAAGGCGATGGACTGCTAATCCATTGTGCTCTGCACGCATGGGTTCGAATCCCATCCTCGTCGTCCTGAGTTACCTGCAAATTTTATTCAAAACGGCCCCAACGGGCTAAAAAAGAAGAATATGTTCGAAGAAATCAAATCCAATCAAAATCTAATTCTACTCAAAATTGATAGAAGTGAAAACAGTATTTAACCTCCAAGATTACTCAAGTAACATAAAGATTTCCTTTGTAGAAATACAATTCTTGACACTATTTTGTAGGTCCCATGGAACTGAAAACTACATTTTTCCCTGCATTCTACCTTGACCTTAAAAGTGATTGATTTCTAATTGATCCTGAGAAAGTAACTTTCTAATACACATTTTTCAGCAGCTATTATACCAGTGCCTTATGTCTGGAATCTTCTTGGGATTAAAGAACCAGACTTTTCCTTGAAAACCGATTGTTTTGAAGTGATATACTGCACATCTATTGGGCAGTACAAGGTGTGTTGCAAATCCACCCTTCACAGGTTAGTTACTGCCATCTAAATATGCTTTTGTATAATGATTTCAGAGTCAAAAAGCAAGAAGATGAACAAAGTTGCATCAGAATCTAGTCCATTAAGGAAGTGTAGTTGAAGACGGAATAATGGAAGTTGGCATGTCATATTCATGGATGACTGTCTTTTTTTCTTCTACAATGGCAGCAAACATCAAATTGTGATGTTGAAAGACACAAATAAAGGATCTGCTGAGATTCAAACTCAACTCCTGTTATTTATTGTCAGTCTTTTCATTAAGGACACTCATGCAAACATTTAGTGAACTCTATCACTCTAATATCAGCATAAGTCATGTTACCAGCTATATCAGATATGAATTTGTGTCTGTGATGGTGCACCATCATGGTAGAGGTAGTTCAAAAATATATTTTAACTGAAAGTAGTATAAATGATCATCAAGCAAAGGCTCAGTTACGAGTGGATTTATATCCAGTCCCTGTGATAACGATGAGAATCTAAATAGGTAAAATGCATTCACTTCAAAGCTAGATAACTCACTACATTTCAATTTAACATCAGTCTAAAAGGAGTTTCTCCAAAAAATGTTCGAAAAAGACGCAGTCTAAAAAATAAGTAGGACGAGGTGGCCGAGTGGGTAAGGCGATGGACTGCTAATCCATTGTGCTCTGCACGCATGGGTTCGAATCCCATCCTCGTCGTCCTGAGTTACCTGCAAATTTTATTCAAAACGGCCCCAACGGGCTAAAAAAGAAGAATATGTTCGAAGAAATCAAATCCAATCAAAATCCAATTCTACTCAAAATTGATAGAAGTGAAAACAGTATTTAACCTCCAAGATTACTCAAGTAACATAAAGATTTCCTTTGTAGAAATACAATTCTTGACACTATTTTGTAGGTCCCATGGAACTGAAAACTACATTTTTCCCTGCATTCTACCTTGACCTTAAAAGTGATTGATTTCTAATTGATCCTGAGAAAGTAACTTTCTAATACACATTTTTCAGCAGCTATTATACCAGTGCCTTATGTCTGGAATCTTCTTGGGATTAAAGAACCAGACTTTTCCTTGAAAACCGATTGTTTTGAAGTGATATACTGCACATCTATTGGGCAGTACAAGGTGTGTTGCAAATCCACCCTTCACAGGTTAGTTACTGCCATCTAAATATGCTTTTGTATAATGATTTCAGAGTCAAAAAGCAAGAAGATGAACAAAGTTGCATCAGAATCTAGTCCATTAAGGAAGTGTAGTTGAAGACGGAATAATGGAAGTTGGCATGTCATATTCATGGATGACTGTCTTTTTTTCTTCTACAATGGCAGCAAACATCAAATTGTGATGTTGAAAGACACAAATAAAGGATCTGCTGAGATTCAAACTCAACTCCTGTTATTTATTGTCAGTCTTTTCATTAAGGACACTCATGCAAACATTTAGTGAACTCTATCACTCTAATATCAGCATAAGTCATGTTACCAGCTATATCAGATATGAATTTGTGTCTGTGATGGTGCACCATCATGGTAGAGGTAGTTCAAAAATATATTTCAACTGAAAGTAGTATAAATGATCATCAAGCAAAGGCTCAGTTACGAGTGGATTTATATCCAGTCCCTGTGATAACGATGAGAATCTAAATAGGTAAAATGCATTCACTTCAAAGCTAGATAACTCACTACATTTCAATTTAACATCAGTCTAAAAGGAGTTTCTCCAAAAAATGTTCGAAAAAGACGCAGTCTAAAAAATAAGTAGGACGAGGTGGCCGAGTGGTTAAGGCGATGGACTGCTAATCCATTGTGCTCTGCACGCATGGGTTCGAATCCCATCCTCGTCGTCCTGAGTTACCTGCAAATTTTATTCAAAACGGCCCCAACGGGCTAAAAAAGAAGAATATGTTCGAAGAAATCAAATCCAATCAAAATCCAATTCTACTCAAAATTGATAGAAGTGAAAACAGTATTTAACCTCCAAGATTACTCAAGTAACATAAAGATTTCCTTTGTAGAAATACAATTCTTGACACTATTTTGTAGGTCCCATGGAACTGAAAACTACATTTTTCCCTGCATTCTACCTTGACCTTAAAAGTGATTGATTTCTAATTGATCCTGAGAAAGTAACTTTCTAATACACATTTTTCAGCAGCTATTATACCAGTGCCTTATGTCTGGAATCTTCTTGGGATTAAAGAACCAGACTTTTCCTTGAAAACCGATTGTTTTGAAGTGATATACTGCACATCTATTGGGCAGTACAAGGTGTGTTGCAAATCCACCCTTCACAGGTTAGTTACTGCCATCTAAATATGCTTTTGTATAATGATTTCAGAGTCAAAAAGCAAGAAGATGAACAAAGTTGCATCAGAATCTAGTCCATTAAGGAAGTGTAGTTGAAGACGGAATAATGGAAGTTGGCATGTCATATTCATGGATGACTGTCTTTTTTTCTTCTACAATGGCAGCAAACATCAAATTGTGATGTTGAAAGACACAAATAAAGGATCTGCTGAGATTCAAACTCAACTCCTGTTATTTATTGTCAGTCTTTTCATTAAGGACACTCATGCAAACATTTAGTGAACTCTATCACTCTAATATCAGCATAAGTCATGTTACCAGCTATATCAGATATGAATTTGTGTCTGTGATGGTGCACCATCATGGTAGAGGTAGTTCAAAAATATATTTCAACTGAAAGTAGTATAAATGATCATCAAGCAAAGGCTCAGTTACGAGTGGATTTATATCCAGTCCCTGTGATAACGATGAGAATCTAAATAGGTAAAATGCATTCACTTCAAAGCTAGATAACTCACTACATTTCAATTTAACATCAGTCTAAAAGGAGTTTCTCCAAAAAATGTTCGAAAAAGACGCAGTCTAAAAAATAAGTAGGAAGAGGTGGCTGAGTGGTTAAGGCGATGGACTGCTAATCCATTGTGCTCTGCACGCATGGGTTCGAATCCCATCCTCGTCGTCCTGAGTTACCTGCAAATTTTATTCAAAACGGCCCCAACGGGCTAAAAAAGAAGAATATGTTCGAAGAAATCAAATCCAATCAAAATCCAATTCTACTCAAAATTGATAGAAGTGAAAACAGTATTTAACCTCCAAGATTACTCAAGTAACATAAAGATTTCCTTTGTAGAAATACAATTCTTGACACTATTTTGTAGGTCCCATGGAACTGAAAACTACATTTTTCCCTGCATTCTACCTTGACCTTAAAAGTGATTGATTTCTAATTGATCCTGAGAAAGTAACTTTCTAATACACATTTTTCAGCAGCTATTATACCAGTGCCTTATGTCTGGAATCTTCTTGGGATTAAAGAACCAGACTTTTCCTTGAAAACCGATTGTTTTGAAGTGATATACTGCACATCTATTGGGCAGTACAAGGTGTGTTGCAAATCCACCCTTCACAGGTTAGTTACTGCCATCTAAATATGCTTTTGTATAATGATTTCAGAGTCAAAAAGCAAGAAGATGAACAAAGTTGCATCAGAATCTAGTCCATTAAGGAAGTGTAGTTGAAGACGGAATAATGGAAGTTGGCATGTCATATTCATGGATGACTGTCTTTTTTTCTTCTACAATGGCAGCAAACATCAAATTGTGATGTTGAAAGACACAAATAAAGGATCTGCTGAGATTCAAACTCAACTCCTGTTATTTATTGTCAGTCTTTTCATTAAGGACACTCATGCAAACATTTAGTGAACTCTATCACTCTAATATCAGCATAAGTCATGTTACCAGCTATATCAGATATGAATTTGTGTCTGTGATGGTGCACCATCATGGTAGAGGTAGTTCAAAAATATATTTCAACTGAAAGTAGTATAAATGATCATCAAGCAAAGGCTCAGTTACGAGTGGATTTATATCCAGTCCCTGTGATAACGATGAGAATCTAAATAGGTAAAATGCATTCACTTCAAAGCTAGATAACTCACTACATTTCAATTTAACATCAGTCTAAAAGGAGTTTCTCCAAAAAATGTTCGAAAAAGACGCAGTCTAAAAAATAAGTAGGACGAGGTGGCCGAGTGGTTAAGGCGATGGACTGCTAATCCATTGTGCTCTGCACGCATGGGTTCGAATCCCATCCTCGTCGTCCTGAGTTACCTGCAAATTTTATTCAAAACGGCCCCAACGGGCTAAAAAAGAAGAATATGTTCGAAGAAATCAAATCCAATCAAAATCCAATTCTACTCAAAATTGATAGAAGTGAAAACAGTATTTAACCTCCAAGATTACTCAAGTAACATAAAGATTTCCTTTGTAGAAATACAATTCTTGACACTATTTTGTAGGTCCCATGGAACTGAAAACTACATTTTTCCCTGCATTCTACCTTGACCTTAAAAGTGATTGATTTCTAATTGATCCTGAGAAAGTAACTTTCTAATACACATTTTTCAGCAGCTATTATACCAGTGCCTTATGTCTGGAATCTTCTTGGGATTAAAGAACCAGACTTTTCCTTGAAAACCGATTGTTTTGAAGTGATATACTGCACATCTATTGGGCAGTACAAGGTGTGTTGCAAATCCACCCTTCACAGGTTAGTTACTGCCATCTAAATATGCTTTTGTATAATGATTTCAGAGTCAAAAAGCAAGAAGATGAACAAAGTTGCATCAGAATCTAGTCCATTAAGGAAGTGTAGTTGAAGACGGAATAATGGAAGTTGGCATGTCATATTCATGGATGACTGTCTTTTTTTCTTCTACAATGGCAGCAAACATCAAATTGTGATGTTGAAAGACACAAATAAAGGATCTGCTGAGATTCAAACTCAACTCCTGTTATTTATTGTCAGTCTTTTCATTAAGGACACTCATGCAAACATTTAGTGAACTCTATCACTCTAATATCAGCATAAGTCATGTTACCAGCTATATCAGATATGAATTTGTGTCTGTGATGGTGCACCATCATGGTAGAGGTAGTTCAAAAATATATTTCAACTGAAAGTAGTATAAATGATCATCAAGCAAAGGCTCAGTTACGAGTGGATTTATATCCAGTCCCTGTGATAACGATGAGAATCTAAATAGGTAAAATGCATTCACTTCAAAGCTAGATAACTCACTACATTTCAATTTAACATCAGTCTAAAAGGAGTTTCTCCAAAAAATGTTCGAAAAAGACGCAGTCTAAAAAATAAGTAGGACGAGGTGGCCGAGTGGTTAAGGCGATGGACTGCTAATCCATTGTGCTCTGCACGCATGGGTTCGAATCCCATCCTCGTCGTCCTGAGTTACCTGCAAATTTTATTCAAAACGGCCCCAACGGGCTAAAAAAGAAGAATATGTTCGAAGAAATCAAATCCAATCAAAATCCAATTCTACTCAAAATTGATAGAAGTGAAAACAGTATTTAACCTCCAAGATTACTCAAGTAACATAAAGATTTCCTTTGTAGAAATACAATTCTTGACACTATTTTGTAGGTCCCATGGAACTGAAAACTACATTTTTCCCTGCATTCTACCTTGACCTTAAAAGTGATTGATTTCTAATTGATCCTGAGAAAGTAACTTTCTAATACACATTTTTCAGCAGCTATTATACCAGTGCCTTATGTCTGGAATCTTCTTGGGATTAAAGAACCAGACTTTTCCTTGAAAACCGATTGTTTTGAAGTGATATACTGCACATCTATTGGGCAGTACAAGGTGTGTTGCAAATCCACCCTTCACAGGTTAGTTACTGCCATCTAAATATGCTTTTGTATAATGATTTCAGAGTCAAAAAGCAAGAAGATGAACAAAGTTGCATCAGAATCTAGTCCATTAAGGAAGTGTAGTTGAAGACAGAATAATGGAAGTTGGCATGTCATATTCATGGATGACTGTCTTTTTTTCTTCTACAATGGCAGCAAACATCAAATTGTGATGTTGAAAGACACAAATAAAGGATCTGCTGAGATTCAAACTCAACTCCTGTTATTTATTGTCAGTCTTTTCATTAAGGACACTCATGCAAACATTTAGTGAACTCTATCACTCTAATATCAGCATAAGTCATGTTACCAGCTATATCAGATATGAATTTGTGTCTGTGATGGTGCACCATCATGGTAGAGGTAGTTCAAAAATATATTTCAACTGAAAGTAGTATAAATGATCATCAAGCAAAGGCTCAGTTACGAGTGGATTTATATCCAGTCCCTGTGATAACGATGAGAATCTAAATAGGTAAAATGCATTCACTTCAAAGCTAGATAACTCACTACATTTCAATTTAACATCAGTCTAAAAGGAGTTTCTCCAAAAAATGTTCGAAAAAGACGCAGTCTAAAAAATAAGTAGGACGAGGTGGCTGAGTGGTTAAGGCGATGGACTGCTAATCCATTGTGCTCTGCACACATGGGTTCGAATCCCATCCTCGTCGTCCTGAGTTACCTGCAAATTTTATTCAAAACGGCCCCAACGGGCTAAAAAAGAAGAATATGTTCGAAGAAATCAAATCCAATCAAAATCCAATTCTACTCAAAATTGATAGAAGTGAAAACAGTATTTAACCTCCAAGATTACTCAAGTAACATAAAGATTTCCTTTGTAGAAATACAATTCTTGACACTATTTTGTAGGTCCCATGGAACTGAAAACTACATTTTTCCCTGCATTCTACCTTGACCTTAAAAGTGATTGATTTCTAATTGATCCTGAGAAAGTAACTTTCTAATACACATTTTTCAGCAGCTATTATACCAGTGCCTTATGTCTGGAATCTTCTTGGGATTAAAGAACCAGACTTTTCCTTGAAAACCGATTGTTTTGAAGTGATATACTGCACATCTATTGGGCAGTACAAGGTGTGTTGCAAATCCACCCTTCACAGGTTAGTTACTGCCATCTAAATATGCTTTTGTATAATGATTTCAGAGTCAAAAAGCAAGAAGATGAACAAAGTTGCATCAGAATCTAGTCCATTAAGGAAGTGTAGTTGAAGACGGAATAATGGAAGTTGGCATGTCATATTCATGGATGACTGTCTTTTTTTCTTCTACAATGGCAGCAAACATCAAATTGTGATGTTGAAAGACACAAATAAAGGATCTGCTGAGATTCAAACTCAACTCCTGTTATTTATTGTCAGTCTTTTCATTAAGGACACTCATGCAAACATTTAGTGAACTCTATCACTCTAATATCAGCATAAGTCATGTTACCAGCTATATCAGATATGAATTTGTGTCTGTGATGGTGCACCATCATGGTAGAGGTAGTTCAAAAATATATTTCAACTGAAAGTAGTATAAATGATCATCAAGCAAAGGCTCAGTTACGAGTGGATTTATATCCAGTCCCTGTGATAACGATGAGAATCTAAATAGGTAAAATGCATTCACTTCAAAGCTAGATAACTCACTACATTTCAATTTAACATCAGTCTAAAAGGAGTTTCTCCAAAAAATGTTCGAAAAAGACGCAGTCTAAAAATTAAGTAGGACGAGGTGGCCGAGTGGTTAAGGCGATGGACTGCTAATCCATTGTGCTCTGCACGCATGGGTTCGAATCCCATCCTCGTCGTCCTGAGTTACCTGCAAATTTTATTCAAAACGGCCCCAACGGGCTAAAAAAGAAGAATATGTTCGAAGAAATCAAATCCAATCAAAATCCAATTCTACTCAAAATTGATAGAAGTGAAAACAGTATTTAACCTCCAAGATTACTCAAGTAACATAAAGATTTCCTTTGTAGAAATACAATTCTTGACACTATTTTGTAGGTCCCATGGAACTGAAAACTACATTTTTCCCTGCATTCTACCTTGACCTTAAAAGTGATTGATTTCTAATTGATCCTGAGAAAGTAACTTTCTAATACACATTTTTCAGCAGCTATTATACCAGTGCCTTATGTCTGGAATCTTCTTGGGATTAAAGAACCAGACTTTTCCTTGAAAACCGATTGTTTTGAAGTGATATACTGCACATCTATTGGGCAGTACAAGGTGTGTTGCAAATCCACCCTTCACAGGTTAGTTACTGCCATCTAAATATGCTTTTGTATAATGATTTCAGAGTCAAAAAGCAAGAAGATGAACAAAGTTGCATCAGAATCTAGTCCATTAAGGAAGTGTAGTTGAAGACGGAATAATGGAAGTTGGCATGTCATATTCATGGATGACTGTCTTTTTTTCTTCTACAATGGCAGCAAACATCAAATTGTGATGTTGAAAGACACAAATAAAGGATCTGCTGAGATTCAAACTCAACTCCTGTTATTTATTGTCAGTCTTTTCATTAAGGACACTCATGCAAACATTTAGTGAACTCTATCACTCTAATATCAGCATAAGTCATGTTACCAGCTATATCAGATATGAATTTGTGTCTGTGATGGTGCACCATCATGGTAGAGGTAGTTCAAAAATATATTTCAACTGAAAGTAGTATAAATGATCATCAAGCAAAGGCTCAGTTACGAGTGGATTTATATCCAGTCCCTGTGATAACGATGAGAATCTAAATAGGTAAAATGCATTCACTTCAAAGCTAGATAACTCACTACATTTCAATTTAACATCAGTCTAAAAGGAGTTTCTCCAAAAAATGTTCGAAAAAGACGCAGTCTAAAAATTAAGTAGGACGAGGTGGCCGAGTGGTTAAGGCGATGGACTGCTAATCCATTGTGCTCTGCACGCATGGGTTCGAATCCCATCCTCGTCGTCCTGAGTTACCTGCAAATTTTATTCAAAACGGCCCCAACGGGCTAAAAAAGAAGAATATGTTCGAAGAAATCAAATCCAATCAAAATCCAATTCTACTCAAAATTGATAGAAGTGAAAACAGTATTTAACCTCCAAGATTACTCAAGTAACATAAAGATTTCCTTTGTAGAAATACAATTCTTGACACTATTTTGTAGGTCCCATGGAACTGAAAACTACATTTTTCCCTGCATTCTACCTTGACCTTAAAAGTGATTGATTTCTAATTGATCCTGAGAAAGTAACTTTCTAATACACATTTTTCAGCAGCTATTATACCAGTGCCTTATGTCTGGAATCTTCTTGGGATTAAAGAACCAGACTTTTCCTTGAAAACCGATTGTTTTGAAGTGATATACTGCACATCTATTGGGCAGTACAAGGTGTGTTGCAAATCCACCCTTCACAGGTTAGTTACTGCCATCTAAATATGCTTTTGTATAATGATTTCAGAGTCAAAAAGCAAGAAGATGAACAAAGTTGCATCAGAATCTAGTCCATTAAGGAAGTGTAGTTGAAGACGGAATAATGGAAGTTGGCATGTCATATTCATGGATGACTGTCTTTTTTTCTTCTACAATGGCAGCAAACATCAAATTGTGATGTTGAAAGACACAAATAAAGGATCTGCTGAGATTCAAACTCAACTCCTGTTATTTATTGTCAGTCTTTTCATTAAGGACACTCATGCAAACATTTAGTGAACTCTATCACTCTAATATCAGCATAAGTCATGTTACCAGCTATATCAGATATGAATTTGTGTCTGTGATGGTGCACCATCATGGTAGAGGTAGTTCAAAAATATATTTCAACTGAAAGTAGTATAAATGATCATCAAGCAAAGGCTCAGTTACGAGTGGATTTATATCCAGTCCCTGTGATAACGATGAGAATCTAAATAGGTAAAATGCATTCACTTCAAAGCTAGATAACTCACTACATTTCAATTTAACATCAGTCTAAAAGGAGTTTCTCCTAAAAATGTTCGAAAAAGACACAGTCTAAAAACTAAGTAGGACGAGGTGGCCGAGTGGTTAAGGCGATGGACTGCTAATCCATTGTGCTCTGCACGCATGGGTTCGAATCCCATCCTCGTCGTCCTGAGTTACCTGCAAATTTTATTCAAAACGGCCCCAACGGGCTAAAAAAGAAGAATATGTTCGAAGAAATCAAATCCAATCAAAATCCAATTCTACTCAAAATTGATAGAAGTGAAAACAGTATTTAACCTCCAAGATTACTCAAGTAACATAAAGATTTCCTTTGTAGAAATACAATTCTTGACACTATTTTGTAGGTCCCATGGAACTGAAAACTACATTTTTCCCTGCATTCTACCTTGACCTTAAAAGTGATTGATTTCTAATTGATCCTGAGAAAGTAACTTTCTAATACACATTTTTCAGCAGCTATTATACCAGTGCCTTATGTCTGGAATCTTCTTGGGATTAAAGAACCAGACTTTTCCTTGAAAACCGATTGTTTTGAAGTGATATACTGCACATCTATTGGGCAGTACAAGGTGTGTTGCAAATCCACCCTTCACAGGTTAGTTACTGCCATCTAAATATGCTTTTGTATAATGATTTCAGAGTCAAAAAGCAAGAAGATGAACAAAGTTGCATCAGAATCTAGTCCATTAAGGAAGTGTAGTTGAAGACGGAATAATGGAAGTTGGCATGTCATATTCATGGATGACTGTCTTTTTTTCTTCTACAATGGCAGCAAACATCAAATTGTGATGTTGAAAGACACAAATAAAGGATCTGCTGAGATTCAAACTCAACTCCTGTTATTTATTGTCAGTCTTTTCATTAAGGACACTCATGCAAACATTTAGTGAACTCTATCACTCTAATATCAGCATAAGTCATGTTACCAGCTATATCAGATATGAATTTGTGTCTGTGATGGTGCACCATCATGGTAGAGGTAGTTCAAAAATATATTTCAACTGAAAGTAGTATAAATGATCATCAAGCAAAGGCTCAGTTACGAGTGGATTTATATCCAGTCCCTGTGATAACGATGAGAATCTAAATAGGTAAAATGCATTCACTTCAAAGCTAGATAACTCACTACATTTCAATTTAACATCAGTCTAAAATGAGTTTCTCCAAAAAATGTTCGAAAAAGACGCAGTCTAAAAAATAAGTAGGACGAGGTGGCCGAGTGGTTAAGGCGATGGACTGCTAATCCATTGTGCTCTGCACGCATGGGTTCGAATCCCATCCTCGTCGTCCTGAGTTACCTGCAAATTTTATTCAAAACGGCCCCAACGGGCTAAAAAAGAAGAATATGTTCGAAGAAATCAAATCCAATCAAAATCCAATTCTACTCAAAATTGATAGAAGTGAAAACAGTATTTAACCTCCAAGATTACTCAAGTAACATAAAGATTTCCTTTGTAGAAATACAATTCTTGACACTATTTTGTAGGTCCCATGGAACTGAAAACTACATTTTTCCCTGCATTCTACCTTGACCTTAAAAGTGATTGATTTCTAATTGATCCTGAGAAAGTAACTTTCTAATACACATTTTTCAGCAGCTATTATACCAGTGCCTTATGTCTGGAATCTTCTTGGGATTAAAGAACCAGACTTTTCCTTGAAAACCGATTGTTTTGAAGTGATATACTGCACATCTATTGGGCAGTACAAGGTGTGTTGCAAATCCACCCTTCACAGGTTAGTTACTGTCATCTAAATATGCTTTTGTATAATGATTTCAGAGTCAAAAAGCAAGAAGATGAACAAAGTTGCATCAGAATCTAGTCCATTAAGGAAGTGTAGTTGAAGACGGAATAATGGAAGTTGGCATGTCATATTCATGGATGACTGTCTTTTTTTCTTCTACAATGGCAGCAAACATCAAATTGTGATGTTGAAAGACACAAATAAAGGATCTGCTGAGATTCAAACTCAACTCCTGTTATTTATTGTCAGTCTTTTCATTAAGGACACTCATGCAAACATTTAGTGAACTCTATCACTCTAATATCAGCATAAGTCATGTTACCAGCTATATCAGATATGAATTTGTGTCTGTGATGGTGCACCATCATGGTAGAGGTAGTTCAAAAATATATTTCAACTGAAAGTAGTATAAATGATCATCAAGCAAAGGCTCAGTTACGAGTGGATTTATATCCAGTCCCTGTGATAACGATGAGAATCTAAATAGGTAAAATGCATTCCTTCAAAGCTAGATAACTCACTACATTTCAATTTAACATCAGTCTAAAAGGAGTTTCTCCAAAAAATGTTCGAAAAAGACGCAGTCTAAAAACTAAGTAGGACGAGGTGGCCGAGTGGTTAAGGCGATGGACTGCTAATCCATTGTGCTCTGCACGCATGGGTTCGAATCCCATCCTCGTCGTCCTGAGTTACCTGCAAATTTTATTCAAAACGGCCCCAACGGGCTAAAAAAGAAGAATATGTTCGAAGAAATCAAATCCAATCAAAATCCAATTCTACTCAAAATTGATAGAAGTGAAAACAGTATTTAACCTCCAAGATTACTCAAGTAACATAAAGATTTCCTTTGTAGAAATACAATTCTTGACACTATTTTGTAGGTCCCATGGAACTGAAAACTACATTTTTCCCTGCATTCTACCTTGACCTTAAAAGTGATTGATTTCTAATTGATCCTGAGAAAGTAACTTTCTAATACACATTTTTCAGCAGCTATTATACCAGTGCCTTATGTCTGGAATCTTCTTGGGATTAAAGAACCAGACTTTTCCTTGAAAACCGATTGTTTTGAAGTGATATACTGCACATCTATTGGGCAGTACAAGGTGTGTTGCAAATCCACCCTTCACAGGTTAGTTACTGTCATCTAAATATGCTTTTGTATAATGATTTCAGAGTCAAAAAGCAAGAAGATGAACAAAGTTGCATCAGAATCTAGTCCATTAAGGAAGTGTAGTTGAAGACGGAATAATGGAAGTTGGCATGTCATATTCATGGATGACTGTCTTTTTTTCTTCTACAATGGCAGCAAACATCAAATTGTGATGTTGAAAGACACAAATAAAGGATCTGCTGAGATTCAAACTCAACTCCTGTTATTTATTGTCAGTCTTTTCATTAAGGACACTCATGCAAACATTTAGTGAACTCTATCACTCTAATATCAGCATAAGTCATGTTACCAGCTATATCAGATATGAATTTGTGTCTGTGATGGTGCACCATCATGGTAGAGGTAGTTCAAAAATATATTTCAACTGAAAGTAGTATAAATGATCATCAAGCAAAGGCTCAGTTACGAGTGGATTTATATCCAGTCCCTGTGATAACGATGAGAATCTAAATAGGTAAAATGCATTCCTTCAAAGCTAGATAACTCACTACATTTCAATTTAACATCAGTCTAAAAGGAGTTTCTCCAAAAAATGTTCGAAAAAGACGCAGTCTAAAAACTAAGTAGGACGAGGTGGCCGAGTGGTTAAGGCGATGGACTGCTAATCCATTGTGCTCTGCACGCATGGGTTCGAATCCCATCCTCGTCGTCCTGAGTTACCTGCAAATTTTATTCAAAACGGCCCCAACGGGCTAAAAAAGAAGAATATGTTCGAAGAAATCAAATCCAATCAAAATCCAATTCTACTCAAAATTGATAGAAGTGAAAACAGTATTTAACCTCCAAGATTACTCAAGTAACATAAAGATTTCCTTTGTAGAAATACAATTCTTGACACTATTTTGTAGGTCCCATGGAACTGAAAACTACATTTTTCCCTGCATTCTACCTTGACCTTAAAAGTGATTGATTTCTAATTGATCCTGAGAAAGTAACTTTCTAATACACATTTTTCAGCAGCTATTATACCAGTGCCTTATGTCTGGAATCTTCTTGGGATTAAAGAACCAGACTTTTCCTTGAAAACCGATTGTTTTGAAGTGATATACTGCACATCTATTGGGCAGTACAAGGTGTGTTGCAAATCCACCCTTCACAGGTTAGTTACTGCCATCTAAATATGCTTTTGTATAATGATTTCAGAGTCAAAAAGCAAGAAGATGAACAAAGTTGCATCAGAATCTAGTCCATTAAGGAAGTGTAGTTGAAGACGGAATAATGGAAGTTGGCATGTCATATTCATGGATGACTGTCTTTTTTTCTTCTACAATGGCAGCAAACATCAAATTGTGATGTTGAAAGACACAAATAAAGGATCTGCTGAGATTCAAACTCAACTCCTGTTATTTATTGTCAGTCTTTTCATTAAGGACACTCATGCAAACATTTAGTGAACTCTATCACTCTAATATCAGCATAAGTCATGTTACCAGCTATATCAGATATGAATTTGTGTCTGTGATGGTGCACCATCATGGTAGAGGTAGTTCAAAAATATATTTCAACTGAAAGTAGTATAAATGATCATCAAGCAAAGGCTCAGTTACGAGTGGATTTATATCCAGTCCCTGTGATAACGATGAGAATCTAAATAGGTAAAATGCATTCCTTCAAAGCTAGATAACTCACTACATTTCAATTTAACATCAGTCTAAAAGGAGTTTCTCCAAAAAATGTTCGAAAAAGACGCAGTCTAAAAACTAAGTAGGACGAGGTGGCCGAGTGGTTAAGGCGATGGACTGCTAATCCATTGTGCTCTGCACGCATGGGTTCGAATCCCATCCTCGTCGTCCTGAGTTACCTGCAAATTTTATTCAAAACGGCCCCAACGGGCTAAAAAAGAAGAATATGTTCGAAGAAATCAAATCCAATCAAAATCCAATTCTACTCAAAATTGATAGAAGTGAAAACAGTATTTAACCTCCAAGATTACTCAAGTAACATAAAGATTTCCTTTGTAGAAATACAATTCTTGACACTATTTTGTAGGTCCCATGGAACTGAAAACTACATTTTTCCCTGCATTCTACCTTGACCTTAAAAGTGATTGATTTCTAATTGATCCTGAGAAAGTAACTTTCTAATACACATTTTTCAGCAGCTATTATACCAGTGCCTTATGTCTGGAATCTTCTTGGGATTAAAGAACCAGACTTTTCCTTGAAAACCGATTGTTTTGAAGTGATATACTGCACATCTATTGGGCAGTACAAGGTGTGTTGCAAATCCACCCTTCACAGGTTAGTTACTGCCATCTAAATATGCTTTTGTATAATGATTTCAGAGTCAAAAAGCAAGAAGATGAACAAAGTTGCATCAGAATCTAGTCCATTAAGGAAGTGTAGTTGAAGACGGAATAATGGAAGTTGGCATGTCATATTCATGGATGACTGTCTTTTTTTCTTCTACAATGGCAGCAAACATCAAATTGTGATGTTGAAAGACACAAATAAAGGATCTGCTGAGATTCAAACTCAACTCCTGTTATTTATTGTCAGTCTTTTCATTAAGGACACTCATGCAAACATTTAGTGAACTCTATCACTCTAATATCAGCATAAGTCATGTTACCAGCTATATCAGATATGAATTTGTGTCTGTGATGGTGCACCATCATGGTAGAGGTAGTTCAAAAATATATTTCAACTGAAAGTAGTATAAATGATCATCAAGCAAAGGCTCAGTTACGAGTGGATTTATATCCAGTCCCTGTGATAACGATGAGAATCTAAATAGGTAAAATGCATTCACTTCAAAGCTAGATAACTCACTACATTTCAATTTAACATCAGTCTAAAAGGAGTTTCTCCTAAAAATGTTCGAAAAAGACGCAGTCTAAAAAATAAGTAGGACGAGGTGGCCGAGTGGTTAAGGCGATGGACTGCTAATCCATTGTGCTCTGCACGCATGGGTTCGAATCCCATCCTCGTCGTCCTGAGTTACCTGCAAATTTTATTCAAAACGGCCCCAACGGGCTAAAAAAGAAGAATATGTTCGAAGAAATCAAATCCAATCAAAATCCAATTCTACTCAAAATTGATAGAAGTGAAAACAGTATTTAACCTCCAAGATTACTCAAGTAACATAAAGATTTCCTTTGTAGAAATACAATTCTTGACACTATTTTGTAGGTCCCATGGAACTGAAAACTACATTTTTCCCTGCATTCTACCTTGACCTTAAAAGTGATTGATTTCTAATTGATCCTGAGAAAGTAACTTTCTAATACACATTTTTCAGCAGCTATTATACCAGTGCCTTATGTCTGGAATCTTCTTGGGATTAAAGAACCAGACTTTTCCTTGAAAACCGATTGTTTTGAAGTGATATACTGCACATCTATTGGGCAGTACAAGGTGTGTTGCAAATCCACCCTTCACAGGTTAGTTACTGCCATCTAAATATGCTTTTGTATAATGATTTCAGAGTCAAAAAGCAAGAAGATGAACAAAGTTGCATCAGAATCTAGTCCATTAAGGAAGTGTAGTTGAAGACGGAATAATGGAAGTTGGCATGTCATATTCATGGATGACTGTCTTTTTTTCTTCTACAATGGCAGCAAACATCAAATTGTGATGTTGAAAGACACAAATAAAGGATCTGCTGAGATTCAAACTCAACTCCTGTTATTTATTGTCAGTCTTTTCATTAAGGACACTCATGTAAACATTTAGTGAACTCTATCACTCTAATATCAGCATAAGTCATGTTACCAGCTATATCAGATATGAATTTGTGTCTGTGATGGTGCACCATCATGGTAGAGGTAGTTCAAAAATATATTTCAACTGAAAGTAGTATAAATGATCATCAAGCAAAGGCTCAGTTACGAGTGGATTTATATCCAGTCCCTGTGATAACGATGAGAATCTAAATAGGTAAAATGCATTCACTTCAAAGCTAGATAACTCACTACATTTCAATTTAACATCAGTCTAAAAGGAGTTTCTCCAAAAAATGTTCGAAAAAGACGCAGTCTAAAAAATAAGTTGGACGAGGTGGCCGAGTGGTTAAGGCGATGGACTGCTAATCCATTGTGCTCTGCACGCATGGGTTCGAATCCCATCCTCGTCGTCCTGAGTTACCTGCAAATTTTATTCAAAACGGCCCCAACGGGCTAAAAAAGAAGAATATGTTCGAAGAAATCAAATCCAATCAAAATCCAATTCTACTCAAAATTGATAGAAGTGAAAACAGTATTTAACCTCCAAGATTACTCAAGTAACATAAAGATTTCCTTTGTAGAAATACAATTCTTGACACTATTTTGTAGGTCCCATGGAACTGAAAACTACATTTTTCCCTGCATTCTACCTTGACCTTAAAAGTGATTGATTTCTAATTGATCCTGAGAAAGTAACTTTCTAATACACATTTTTCAGCAGCTATTATACCAGTGCCTTATGTCTGGAATCTTCTTGGGATTAAAGAACCAGACTTTTCCTTGAAAACCGATTGTTTTGAAGTGATATACTGCACATCTATTGGGCAGTACAAGGTGTGTTGCAAATCCACCCTTCACAGGTTAGTTACTGCCATCTAAATATGCTTTTGTATAATGATTTCAGAGTCAAAAAGCAAGAAGATGAACAAAGTTGCATCAGAATCTAGTCCATTAAGGAAGTGTAGTTGAAGACGGAATAATGGAAGTTGGCATGTCATATTCATGGATGACTGTCTTTTTTTCTTCTACAATGGCAGCAAACATCAAATTGTGATGTTGAAAGACACAAATAAAGGATCTGCTGAGATTCAAACTCAACTCCTGTTATTTATTGTCAGTCTTTTCATTAAGGACACTCATGCAAACATTTAGTGAACTCTATCACTCTAATATCAGCATAAGTCATGTTACCAGCTATATCAGATATGAATTTGTGTCTGTGATGGTGCACCATCATGGTAGAGGTAGTTCAAAAATATATTTCAACTGAAAGTAGTATAAATGATCATCAAGCAAAGGCTCAGTTACGAGTGGATTTATATCCAGTCCCTGTGATAACGATGAGAATCTAAATAGGTAAAATGCATTCACTTCAAAGCTAGATAACTCACTACATTTCAATTTAACATCAGTCTAAAAGGAGTTTCTCCTAAAAATGTTCGAAAAAGACGCAGTCTAAAAAATAAGTAGGACGAGGTGGCCGAGTGGTTAAGGCGATGGACTGCTAATCCATTGTGCTCTGCACGCATGGGTTCGAATCCCATCCTCGTCGTCCTGAGTTACCTGCAAATTTTATTCAAAACGGCCCCAACGGGCTAAAAAAGAAGAATATGTTCGAAGAAATCAAATCCAATCAAAATCCAATTCTACTCAAAATTGATAGAAGTGAAAACAGTATTTAACCTCCAAGATTACTCAAGTAACATAAAGATTTCCTTTGTAGAAATACAATTCTTGACACTATTTTGTAGGTCCCATGGAACTGAAAACTACATTTTTCCCTGCATTCTACCTTGACCTTAAAAGTGATTGATTTCTAATTGATCCTGAGAAAGTAACTTTCTAATACACATTTTTCAGCAGCTATTATACCAGTGCCTTATGTCTGGAATCTTCTTGGGATTAAAGAACCAGACTTTTCCTTGAAAACCGATTGTTTTGAAGTGATATACTGCACATCTATTGGGCAGTACAAGGTGTGTTGCAAATCCACCCTTCACAGGTTAGTTACTGCCATCTAAATATGCTTTTGTATAATGATTTCAGAGTCAAAAAGCAAGAAGATGAACAAAGTTGCATCAGAATCTAGTCCATTAAGGAAGTGTAGTTGAAGACGGAATAATGGAAGTTGGCATGTCATATTCATGGATGACTGTCTTTTTTTCTTCTACAATGGCAGCAAACATCAAATTGTGATGTTGAAAGACACAAATAAAGGATCTGCTGAGATTCAAACTCAACTCCTGTTATTTATTGTCAGTCTTTTCATTAAGGACACTCATGTAAACATTTAGTGAACTCTATCACTCTAATATCAGCATAAGTCATGTTACCAGCTATATCAGATATGAATTTGTGTCTGTGATGGTGCACCATCATGGTAGAGGTAGTTCAAAAATATATTTCAACTGAAAGTAGTATAAATGATCATCAAGCAAAGGCTCAGTTACGAGTGGATTTATATCCAGTCCCTGTGATAACGATGAGAATCTAAATAGGTAAAATGCATTCACTTCAAAGCTAGATAACTCACTACATTTCAATTTAACATCAGTCTAAAAGGAGTTTCTCCAAAAAATGTTCGAAAAAGACGCAGTCTAAAAAATAAGTTGGACGAGGTGGCCGAGTGGTTAAGGCGATGGACTGCTAATCCATTGTGCTCTGCACGCATGGGTTCGAATCCCATCCTCGTCGTCCTGAGTTACCTGCAAATTTTATTCAAAACGGCCCCAACGGGCTAAAAAAGAAGAATATGTTCGAAGAAATCAAATCCAATCAAAATCCAATTCTACTCAAAATTGATAGAAGTGAAAACAGTATTTAACCTCCAAGATTACTCAAGTAACATAAAGATTTCCTTTGTAGAAATACAATTCTTGACACTATTTTGTAGGTCCCATGGAACTGAAAACTACATTTTTCCCTGCATTCTACCTTGACCTTAAAAGTGATTGATTTCTAATTGATCCTGAGAAAGTAACTTTCTAATACACATTTTTCAGCAGCTATTATACCAGTGCCTTATGTCTGGAATCTTCTTGGGATTAAAGAACCAGACTTTTCCTTGAAAACCGATTGTTTTGAAGTGATATACTGCACATCTATTGGGCAGTACAAGGTGTGTTGCAAATCCACCCTTCACAGGTTAGTTACTGCCATCTAAATATGCTTTTGTATAATGATTTCAGAGTCAAAAAGCAAGAAGATGAACAAAGTTGCATCAGAATCTAGTCCATTAAGGAAGTGTAGTTGAAGACGGAATAATGGAAGTTGGCATGTCATATTCATGGATGACTGTCTTTTTTTCTTCTACAATGGCAGCAAACATCAAATTGTGATGTTGAAAGACACAAATAAAGGATCTGCTGAGATTCAAACTCAACTCCTGTTATTTATTGTCAGTCTTTTCATTAAGGACACTCATGCAAACATTTAGTGAACTCTATCACTCTAATATCAGCATAAGTCATGTTACCAGCTATATCAGATATGAATTTGTGTCTGTGATGGTGCACCATCATGGTAGAGGTAGTTCAAAAATATATTTCAACTGAAAGTAGTATAAATGATCATCAAGCAAAGGCTCAGTTACGAGTGGATTTATATCCAGTCCCTGTGATAACGATGAGAATCTAAATAGGTAAAATGCATTCACTTCAAAGCTAGATAACTCACTACATTTCAATTTAACATCAGTCTAAAAGGAGTTTCTCCTAAAAATGTTCGAAAAAGACGCAGTCTAAAAAATAAGTAGGACGAGGTGGCCGAGTGGTTAAGGCGATGGACTGCTAATCCATTGTGCTCTGCACGCATGGGTTCGAATCCCATCCTCGTCGTCCTGAGTTACCTGCAAATTTTATTCAAAACGGCCCCAACGGGCTAAAAAAGAAGAATATGTTCGAAGAAATCAAATCCAATCAAAATCCAATTCTACTCAAAATTGATAGAAGTGAAAACAGTATTTAACCTCCAAGATTACTCAAGTAACATAAAGATTTCCTTTGTAGAAATACAATTCTTGACACTATTTTGTAGGTCCCATGGAACTGAAAACTACATTTTTCCCTGCATTCTACCTTGACCTTAAAAGTGATTGATTTCTAATTGATCCTGAGAAAGTAACTTTCTAATACACATTTTTCAGCAGCTATTATACCAGTGCCTTATGTCTGGAATCTTCTTGGGATTAAAGAACCAGACTTTTCCTTGAAAACCGATTGTTTTGAAGTGATATACTGCACATCTATTGGGCAGTACAAGGTGTGTTGCAAATCCACCCTTCACAGGTTAGTTACTGCCATCTAAATATGCTTTTGTATAATGATTTCAGAGTCAAAAAGCAAGAAGATGAACAAAGTTGCATCAGAATCTAGTCCATTAAGGAAGTGTAGTTGAAGACGGAATAATGGAAGTTGGCATGTCATATTCATGGATGACTGTCTTTTTTTCTTCTACAATGGCAGCAAACATCAAATTGTGATGTTGAAAGACACAAATAAAGGATCTGCTGAGATTCAAACTCAACTCCTGTTATTTATTGTCAGTCTTTTCATTAAGGACACTCATGTAAACATTTAGTGAACTCTATCACTCTAATATCAGCATAAGTCATGTTACCAGCTATATCAGATATGAATTTGTGTCTGTGATGGTGCACCATCATGGTAGAGGTAGTTCAAAAATATATTTCAACTGAAAGTAGTATAAATGATCATCAAGCAAAGGCTCAGTTACGAGTGGATTTATATCCAGTCCCTGTGATAACGATGAGAATCTAAATAGGTAAAATGCATTCACTTCAAAGCTAGATAACTCACTACATTTCAATTTAACATCAGTCTAAAAGGAGTTTCTCCAAAAAATGTTCGAAAAAGACGCAGTCTAAAAAATAAGTTGGACGAGGTGGCCGAGTGGTTAAGGCGATGGACTGCTAATCCATTGTGCTCTGCACGCATGGGTTCGAATCCCATCCTCGTCGTCCTGAGTTACCTGCAAATTTTATTCAAAACGGCCCCAACGGGCTAAAAAAGAAGAATATGTTCGAAGAAATCAAATCCAATCAAAATCCAATTCTACTCAAAATTGATAGAAGTGAAAACAGTATTTAACCTCCAAGATTACTCAAGTAACATAAAGATTTCCTTTGTAGAAATACAATTCTTGACACTATTTTGTAGGTCCCATGGAACTGAAAACTACATTTTTCCCTGCATTCTACCTTAACCTTAAAAGTGATTGATTTCTAATTGATCCTGAGAAAGTAACTTTCTAATACACATTTTTCAGCAGCTATTATACCAGTGCCTTATGTCTGGAATCTTCTTGGGATTAAAGAACCAGACTTTTCCTTGAAAACCGATTGTTTTGAAGTGATATACTGCACATCTATTGGGCAGTACAAGGTGTGTTGCAAATCCACCCTTCACAGGTTAGTTACTGCCATCTAAATATGCTTTTGTATAATGATTTCAGAGTCAAAAAGCAAGAAGATGAACAAAGTTGCATCAGAATCTAGTCCATTAAGGAAGTGTAGTTGAAGACGGAATAATGGAAGTTGGCATGTCATATTCATGGATGACTGTCTTTTTTTCTTCTACAATGGCAGCAAACATCAAATTGTGATGTTGAAAGACACAAATAAAGGATCTGCTGAGATTCAAACTCAACTCCTGTTATTTATTGTCAGTCTTTTCATTAAGGACACTCATGCAAACATTTAGTGAACTCTATCACTCTAATATCAGCATAAGTCATGTTACCAGCTATATCAGATATGAATTTGTGTCTGTGATGGTGCACCATCATGGTAGAGGTAGTTCAAAAATATATTTCAACTGAAAGTAGTATAAATGATCATCAAGCAAAGGCTCAGTTACGAGTGGATTTATATCCAGTCCCTGTGATAACGATGAGAATCTAAATAGGTAAAATGCATTCACTTCAAAGCTAGATAACTCACTACATTTCAATTTAACATCAGTCTAAAAGGAGTTTCTCCAAAAAATGTTCGAAAAAGACGCAGTCTAAAAAATAAGTAGGACGAGGTGGCCGAGTGGTTAAGGCGATGGACTGCTAATCCATTGTGCTCTGCACGCATGGGTTCGAATCCCATCCTCGTCATCCTGAGTTACCTGCAAATTTAATTCAAAACGGCCCCAACGGGCTAAAAAAGAAGAATATGTTCGAAGAAATCAAATCCAATCAAAATCCAATTCTACTCAAAATTGATAGAAGTGAAAACAGTATTTAACCTCCAAGATTACTCAAGTAACATAAAGATTTCCTTTGTAGAAATACAATTCTTGACACTATTTTGTAGGTCCCATGGAACTGAAAACTACATTTTTCCCTGCATTCTACCTTGACCTTAAAAGTGATTGATTTCTAATTGATCCTCAGAAAGTAACTTTCTAATACACATTTTTTCAGCAGCTATTATACCAGTGCCTTATGTCTGGAATCTTCTTGGGATTAAAGAACCAGACTTTTCCTTGAAAACCGATTGTTTTGAAGTGATATACTGCACATCTATTGGGCAGTACAAGGTGTGTTGCAAATCCACCCTTCACAGGTTAGTTACTGCCATCTAAATATGCTTTTGTATAATGATTTCAGAGTCAAAAAGCAAGAAGATGAACAAAGTTGCATCAGAATCTAGTCCATTAAGGAAGTGTAGTTGAAGACGGAATAATGGAAGTTGGCATGTCATATTCATGGATGACTGTCTTTTTTTCTTCTACAATGGCAGCAAACATCAAATTGTGATGTTGAAAGACACAAATAAAGGATCTGCTGAGATTCAAACTCAACTCCTGTTATTTATTGTCAGTCTTTTCATTAAGGACACTCATGCAAACATTTAGTGAACTCTATCACTCTAATATCAGCATAAGTCATGTTACCAGCTATATCAGATATGAATTTGTGTCTGTGATGGTGCACCATCATGGTAGAGGTAGTTCAAAAATATATTTCAACTGAAAGTAGTATAAATGATCAA